>NC_079376.1:25785000-26100000 GCF_021018895.1 Seriola aureovittata
CGTTGGGGATTATAGTTCTGAGGACAAACCTGACTATTCACACTTGGCATTAGCAAGACAGCCCGGGTACAAGAAGGATATTTTTTATTCCCTTCAATTTAACTTTAATTACTCAAATCTCGGCGAGGGCACACAAGAAAAGCCCAGGCATTTGTGTCTGGGAGATTAGCAGACTGCCCTGCCAAGTCCTCGCCAGCGCTGCATCGTTAGATAGAATTCAAATTCAAATCCAGGCTAAAGACAGTGCAGCTGTCGCCCCCCTGGCCTGAAAACCCCCTGGATCAGGAACGAGCTGTCCTCCCTCCTCCCTGCTTTCCCCAGGAGAAACCTAATCCTGCCTCCCTCTCTTCCTCTCCTTCCATCGCTCTGTCTCTCTCACCCTCCCTCTGATGTCTGTGACAGCTAAAATAAAGCCGTTAAAGCCTCCCTGAAATAATTAGTAATTAAAAATAAAAAAGTGGGTTGTTTTGTATTTATTTGGCATCTTTCCTCAGGCTGGGAGAGGAGGCTGGCGTTTGTTGGTGTCAGGGGTGATGTGTCTTTCACACGACTCAGCGAATGTGTTTGAAGTGTGGTTAAAGACGGGATTTCTTCGTGGACATATCAGGTTAAACAAATGCCTCCACTTCCACACCCTGCTCGGAGGGAAAACTTGCCGGGCTTTCCTCTCCTCGGGAAGTTTGAAGACATGCCTAAATTCTGCTTCTCTGTGACGTGTGATACTGCAAGTCTTCATTGGGGGCTTGTTTAATCTTGTCAGCGAAGGACTCTTCCTCCTCCCTGCCTCCCTCACTCCTTCCTGTATCTGAAACCTCTTTTGCAAAGACGGCTCAACGGGAGAGCGTCTCACACAACGCTGAAATCCCCACCAGTTGTTCGCCTTTCACCCGCAATTGACTTTGTGAACACCTGCAATGTCTTCGATAAGTAGCTCGTCTTATCTCCTTTGGGAGAGCAGACCCCCATTATCGCGGGTTCGGGGGCAGATACCCCCGTTGTGCCGCGGGCCGCAAATGATAATCCACGCTGCCACACTGCTGAAATCCTGGTAAAGTGATCCTAAATTGACAAAACCCTTGGATCCTCTGGACTAGGTTAAGCCTCATCTATTAGTGCTACAGTAGCTCGGGATAAAGGTTCGTCAGCCTTGTGCCACTCCTGAGAACGTCATCAGCAACACCGTCCTTTTGGTTATCTTCTTCTTTTAATCCCCGCAGACACAGCAATGCAAGAGGGGCACAGAGTTCACCAGCCCTCTCTCTGTAAAGTCTTTAGGTAATTTCTTCATAAAGTCATGTGCCTGGGTCTGTGAAAACACTGCATCCAGCCGTAATATCAGAGCAGACAGCATTAAGCTTATGTGCAGAGTGCTGCGACTTGTTATTTCACTGGCCCAGAGTCCGTGAGCACAGTAATTGATTGGCATGATGGAATTAAGGGGAGACTTGCCATGCTGAAGGGAGAGCTGGCACGGGACTGATACATTAAATATCTGGCACAGCTCAGCCAGCCAGGCATCTGATTATGATTTCAAAGTACTCGGACCTGGACTTGATTAAAAACCACGTAGCCTAGATGAAGGGCCTGCGAAGCCCCCATAGGCATACACAGAGATGCCATTAAGGGGGGCCACAGGGAGTAACAGCAGCCCTGGATGAAGTCATGGCATGCCAGCCTAATTACAGGTCCATCTAAGGCAGCTCGGTTTCATCCAGCCAGTCAAATGTTGTCTCGGAGAAGGTCAGGGAGCTACAGGGTTGTACAACTTTCTCACACAGGTCCACCCTCTTCTGCGGGACCTCTTAGGGAATTATGGCAAATTCAACAGTGGAAAACAGGGAGGAAGAGGCAGGAAAAGTCTCGACCTCCTGGAGGAGTTTACTTGCTGCCTTCCTTACTGAGTTGTAACAAGCCGCAAGAGCCAAGTTAATAACCCCTATTCCCCCTCCCTTCCATCTCTCCATCCCTCGTTCCCATCATGTCTCCTCACACACCCCTCCCTCTTCCTCCCTCCCAGTCTCCTCAGGCCTAAGGGAGGCGATTGCGATTAATATCTGCCTAACTTGTTACCTAATTCATTATGGAATAGCAGTTAATTTGATTTGATATTATTTTAATAAAATTCTGTAATATATTAGATTGTTTCAGGCTATCAAAATCATTTTCCAATTATTACGGTTACTCAAGCAAGTCCAGCTCTTTCCCCCCTTTGTGGCAAACTGCAGTTGGTCTGACTGTGAATACATTAGCTGCTACAACTCCATCTCGCCAATTGAAGGGAGACTTCAATATACGTGTATGCATGATTACACCCCAAATGTTATTAGCGCTATAGATCCACATGGCCACAATAGATTGGAGTGTGACTGGCTCAGCGAGGTGCCTTAAATGTCTCTGATTGAGCCCTCATAAGGAGGAATAAATAAAATAAAGCCAGAGATCTGATCCCTCTCTGAGCTAACGGCCACGTGCCAGTGTCTTGGCTCTCTGTTAATTAGTAACACGCTTCAGCAACCCTGCCCTTTGTGAGGCATCAAGGCACAGTGGGCCTCAGCTCAGATGGACGTGATCTAAGCACCACCACCCCCCCACCCCCCCCCCCCCCCACCGCCCCAGCCCCCCCAATATATACACATGCACACCTCGCTGCCCCCCCCACCAGCCTTTGAAAGCTATTGTAGAACAGAGAGATACAGACTCGTCGTCACATCTCGGATCCCCTGCCCACAGCTTCAAGGAGAGGCTTTTAAAGCGGAACAACACCTTATAAATCACAGCGTTATGGTCTGCTGTTTGTAAGCTGCTCATTTCCTCTACCTGTAACCTCACTCCTCTCTCCTTTGCTCTCAAACTCTATCCTTACTTCAGCATGGAGTGATCCAAATTGGGGCAGAGGGAAATATTTTCCTCTGAACAGGATCCTTAGGTTAGGGTTAGCATGTGACTCTGCTCTGTCATACTCAATAACCAGTAACCAGCGAGTAACCAGCCTGTAGAACATTTTAAGTACTTGGATACAAACATCGAACAGACTCTCATGTTTAATTCAGGGAGCAATTTTAAAGACCCCTATGATGAAAATCAAGTGTTTAACCTTGTTAACATCCATATGATGTTTTTTATATAATACAAGACGTGATGAGTGAAATAATAATCAACAACCATGACTGAGTTTCCACCTTGAACTGCAGTGAACCAATGACAGTCTCATAAAAACAGATTCAGACAGCCAGGGTTTCATACGTCACAAACCTCAGGAACCAATCCTATCAACTTGTGGGGACAGGGGGCGGGGCTTAATAAACCTGAAACCTTGTCAGCACAGAGAGAGAGAGAGAGTTAGCATTAGCACAACCTAGCGGTGTCAGCCACTGCTAGCTACAAGCTAACAAGCATCATAAATAAAAGATGCTAACTGCGCTAACCGTTCTGATCCGTCTGCTAGTCTCTGGTTCTGGTCTCAGACTCCTCATCTGAGTCTGGGTCTGACTGAGGCTCAAACATGTAGCTGAGTCTCTCGAATGTTTCCTCCTCTCACCATGTTGATGCTCTCTGCTCTTTCACCTGTCCACCTGGAGCAAGCAGGTGGTGGACAGGGCTCAAGGCCTGATCCTGATGTGATGAGTCAGTGGTGCTGATCACCGTGGCAACAGTCAACAATGTGTTACAGTAGTTTAAGTTGCACATTTAATCTTTTTGACCCCACTCTGTGAAGACTTGGACTCTCTCAGGCGCGATGCTGTACAAGTTTTAGATTGACAACTTGTTCATTGGAAACCTAGATAAGAATAATGAACATTCAATAGGTGTATAGATTCTAAAAACAACAACACAACACAAATAGCCGTATCCATATCTTCAAAGACGAATGCATGCTGAGAGGCGGCAGCATTAGAACACAAACACTGTCTTACCCTCTGCATCACAGAACTCCAAATGTGGCCTTTCTCTTTAGGTTGGCACTGATGAAGGTCCTCACAAGAGCATTAATGTCCAGACTATCACCATGAACATGCATAAGAGCAAGATGGGTCAGTCTTTTTTGTCTTGTTGTGTGTAACCACGTCTTCAGACGAAAAATGTTCTCTCCAATGAAGCATTTGAGATGGGGAGGAACAGGTACAGTTTAATGAGGTTTTCTGCTTCTTTGAAAATAACCCTTGTTTATGGATGGAGTTTTAACATATTATTGGCTGTCTTTTATTGAGTTCCAGGGAGAATTGCCAAAGACATCTCTGATCATTTTCAGCTGGATATCCAGTCGGGTTCTGTCAAAATGCAAGGGAAGGTGATGGGAATCTACATTCACTGAGTTCCTTGTTGGTTGCCTTAACAACCACTTGCTCTCTGAGAGCTGCTGTTTTCATTCCATCTTGGTCGAATCTCCTCTTAAGTTCCTCTGTAACCAAGTCCTGAGTCATGAGTGTTGCGCTTCTACCTGTGGCTCTGTTGTGTGATGATAACGGACTGGGGTCTTGGTCACCCTGTGTAACTCAGCGGAATCGCCTGGCATTTTTAGTCCCGCTGTGGAAAGCAAGTGCAATTGAGTACATTCAAGTGCTCACATTCAGAAAAGTGCTTCACAACACAGGAGGCCAAATCAGAGTGAATCTTCAGGTGCTTGTCTACATATCGCAGCGTTAATGAAAATTGTTCCATTGTACTGGCGTCCATGTTACCGTCGTCTGTGAGTCCACAGTACGGACTATTTATGGAACGGGATACAATTCCACTGTGAATTGCACATGCGTACTGTTTAATAACTTCATTCTGAATTGTATCCGAGAGCCAGTTATCTCTCCTAAGAATCCATTCTGTCTCTTTCGGGAGGTTGTATGTACATTCCGGCATAAGTTCATACAAAATACAATCACGGCGGCAGTCACCCCGAAAAAGCCAACCCTTTCTTGCCCAGAAAGAGCACTGACCTCAACATTAGTTCCAGAACATTGCTGCATTCTTTGCTGTGTTCTGAGTTTGTCAGGCAGCATCACATAAAAGTATTCTTTAGAGCAGAGATTTTCTGAATGGCATCAATGTGAAGCCTCCTTTAACAAAGCTGTTGTCTGACCTCATACTGTCTTCATTAATTAGACTTTTCTCCTCCACTTTGACACAGCTAAAACAGACAACGCGATCACCATAATCAATATAATACAGCCATCTGCTGAAGCATCTATTTGTTGAGCCAGCTTGCATTGAATGAACGACAAAGCTTCTTTTTGCCAAATGACCTTCCAGGAAAACTGACGCTGCTTGGTTGTTGTGGTGCCACTGGAGCATTAGCATTTTGACCGGCGATATTAGCTTGAACTGCGGGAGCACAACATCTGTCAGTGTGATGCCCATCATCCAACTCTGGGGAGGGTGCGTTGGTTGTTTTGGAGGTGGTGGGACCGGGCGGTGAGTTTGCCTACAATACCTCGCTGAATCTTCTTTTTTTTTTTTTTTTGTTGAGGCTTCCCAAAAAATCAATGCTATGTTTCTGTGCCATTTCCACAGGTTGTCAGTTAGCTACTTCTGTGATATGGTCAGTAAGGGCATGTGACTGATATGACAAAAATATTGTTTATATTATACTCAAATATTTTTGAGTCTTCCTGGTGGAGTAAAGTCCTGTCTGGCTGTGTTGCTTTGCTGTTATCTCCTTTGTTCTCCTCACAGCTGTTCCATGCTAACTCTGCTACGACTCCTGTTGCTTGGAAAATCAGCTGGCCTTGTGTCGTAGCTGCTGATTCTGAAGAGAACTTGGTTCACTCTGAGTTAATCCGAAGCAGGTCGCTGCTGTTGAGGAGAAGAGTGTTTGCAGGCTGCTGTGAGCAGGCCGGCGAGAGAGCTGGTTTCTCAGGTAGCAAGGCCGACCTGGGCTGGGGCCTTGTTGCCCTTTGAGGAGAGAGCAGGAGCTGCTCTCCAGAGCAAGCCAAGAAGAGAAGAGAGAAGAGGGACAAGAGATCTGGTTTTGTTTGGTGACACCCTTGGGAGTCACATGTCACACACTGACCAGCAATGGCTGGCCAGTAAGATCCGTAGGGGGAAGGGTCGTCCCCAGGTGTGAACCGTGAGGAACTGTGGAGTCTGAGTTCTTTTGTCCAGTGGAGCAAAGAAACATCTGGTCTCTTGAATGATGAGCCCCAACAACAGGAATGCTGAACACGTAGCTGCTTATACCTCAAATACAGTAGACTCAGAGATTGAACAGCTTCCGTCTGGCCGTCATTATAGGGCCCCAAGGGGCCAGCCGGAGCATATACAAGAAGTCTTTTATTCCCTATGTCATACAGGCACTGAACACAACATGATTGCATCAGAGTACACTAATTACTTGTCTTATTCAACCCATTATATAACCTGTCTGCTGCTACCTGCTCATTTGCACTATTGTATTTTGTACATGTTGTATGTTTTTAATGGTGTGTGGTTTTTATGAGGATTGTTTGTATTTTTACTGTACTCCACCAAGGTCCACGAGAAAGTCAGTCAATGAATCAACAGCTCAATGAATGAATGAATCAACCAATCCCTTTGACTTTTAATGTTTTAAAACTGTGGCAGATTTCTCACTGTTTTCATTCACTGTTTACTGTATATGCTTCACAAGTATGAGTTCACTCTATATGTGGTATATTTATGTGGATGCCTTAATTCCTGACCATGGTTATTCTACACAAAGCTGCTGTTAAAAATGTTCAGTTAAGTCCACTCGCAGATCATTTCCTTGTACAGTCAATGGATGAAAGTTTTCTCGGGACACGCCTCCATATCAATAATTATGGGTCACACACTCAGGTGGTGTAACAGTGGAGCCCGGGTGGAAATGGTTGACTTTTTATTTGACCACAGACGAGTTTTCTGTCCCACCTCCTTGTCCAGCAGCTGTCATGTCTGCACCAGCAGGCGCCCCAGGCCGGTTTCACAAGTTACACCTCCAAGTTTATAACTCAGTTATGACATGCTGTTGCCCCCCCTCCCAATCCCCCCACCCCTCCACAATGACATACCGATCTCTCGTCAGTGTATGCAATAGCTACCGTCTTAAGCGTCCTCTCTCTTTTTTCCTTCCATACCATGACAATGGAGTTCAGTTTTTTAACGCCCTACTTTTTATCTCTTATTGCATTCACATAACCGCCCCCTTCTTTTTTCTCCCTGCAGTCACAGCGTTATCATGATTTATAGAAGAGTCCATTTTGTTTTCAGTTCCAAGACGCTCAAATCAAAGTACCATTGCAGTACTTTATCTTGTTTTATTGGAAGCCACTGCATACTCCCATCCTGGTCAGTTAAATGTATTTAAGTGTATATTTAGATAAAAATAGTCTCTGTCTGAGCCGCAGATTTCATTGTTTTCCGTGTCAGTGATGAATCTCTCTTTTTTGATAGTTACTTGCAAGGAGAAGAAAAATGCAGGCTTGGCTGCACTGTTATGTCCCCTGAAGAAAAAAAGGAGAGAGAAAGCACTGAGGGTAAGAAAGAGGGACCGGCTCAAAGCAATCTGATTACTCTACCTTGCTTTCAAAGTATACCATCTGCAGCACATTCACCATTGTGGTTTGACATTTAATTAACATGTCAAAAATATTTTGGTCATTATTTCAAGTTTTCCCCGTCGGGTATTTGCCCACAAGCCTGGAATGTTCCCATCAATTACTGCCACTCCCTCCTCTCCTCCGCTGGCTATGAGGACACGAGGAGAGGTCACTGGAAAACTTGTCTTGCAGACTTGAAGCGCATTATAAAACACGCCGTTCAAGGGGTTTATATGCAAAGCGAGGTGATGACAAGGCATGCTGATGTTGACTCGGCGAGCGTTTCCGAATAACACTCACTTCCTGCACACCCAACTCTGCAATCTCAGTGAGCTTCCATGTTCTGCAGCAGTCAGAGGCAGAGAGCGAAAAACACACACAAGACACAGAAAACATGAAAACCCACCTTTGTCTAAATCAGGTAACAATACCTTGCTGTCTGTCAGGCAGACACAAAAGCCTTTTAGATGCACCCTGCTGTTTCTATGATTCTCAGAGAAAGCATCTGTACGGGTGCGTGACGTCCCATGATTTATGCTGTGAGGACACAGTATAATAGAACAATGGCCAGAGTCCTTCCACAGAACAAAGAGGAGAAGCAGGAAAGCCGCTGAAAGGCGAGATGCTGTCACTTATTGCAGGTAATATGAATGGAGACAGGCCAAATTTGATTTCCAGGGTACAATACGTCTGTGAGGCGTTGGCTGGTCATCATCACACAGCTGTGATTAAGGGCCACAAACAGCTCGCAGGCAAGGAGAGGAATGGAAGGGAGGTATATTTTGCATGGATGCATGTTGTAATACTGATCCCACTTCATTCCCAAACGCTTCAGTGTGTCTGATGTAGCAAACAGGAAGTGGAAATCGTATCTCCTGCTGCCTGTTTTGTGTTTACAGTGGAGGATGTGATCTAATGTGAAACAACACATTTTCAACACAGACACACACACACACACGCGCGCTCACGCAAAACACACAAGAGGAGCAGCGCTGTTGTTTTTGAATGCAGCCCGCTTCTTTGGTCACCACAACTTTTGGGTTTAACCTCCATCTGACTTCGACGCACGTCTTTTTAACTGCTCTCTACTGAGGCGACCAGGGGCAGTGTGTGTGCTTCCTCGCCTTAAAACCTTCTCTCTTATGTTCGGGGAGATTGAAAGTGTCCAGCGTATTATTCAAATGACACGCTGCCTCACCGGGTGCCTCTTTTCTCTCTCCTCTATCTCCTTCCCTCCACCGCCTCCTCCTCTTTCTCCCCCCTCACTCCTCACATTATTTTTGAAGACAACTGCAGGCTAGAGGATAAGAATCCCGGTTGCGGTGCTTGCCGGCACTTCCTCCTCGGCCCTGATTTGAATAAAGAGCTTTGAAATTAAGTGGACAGGCCCCGTCAGAAAAGCAGCGGTGCGCCTTTAAGAAAGCCACTGTGCCTGGGTAAATTATTTTGATTGACGGTACCAGAAAATTTTTTGCGAGTTGGTTGATTTAATTGCAAGTGCCATGGGGCATCTTCAGGGGCCAGGTACTGACGCTCCTCGCCGCTGCCCGTTTGATCTCCTCTAGCCGTCTCCCGGTGGTACCGGCCGCCTGGGCACCGAGGGCCAGAGGGCAGACGAACAAAGGCAACTCAGTGTCTGTGAGTCTCTCTCCTCTTCACCTCCTCTGAAATAGGAAAAAAAAACAAAGCTGTGGAATGGGCAGCCAAAAGTGTGAAAATGGATTTCCAAGCTCATTTGATGTTAAGTCTTTAGTGTCAAGAGTGGTATTTTCATTGATAAAGAGAAAAGAGAGCGAGGGTGAGGTGGAGATGGAGGGGTGGAGGAGAAAGAAGGGAGGGAGAGCATCTCCTGACAAACAGTGTATTTTTTATTTCCTGGATGGAGGAGAGGTGTGGACTGGGTTTCAAATGGGAGGGAGGATTAGGGAGAGGGGGCTTAATGAGAAAAGGATCCCTAGTCAACGGACAGGCCCTGTCAAAAAGAAGAAGCCAATACTCACTCACAAAAGCCAAGCCAAGACCCAGTCTGCAAACACACACACACACACACACACACACAGACCCAACAGTTTTCTTTAAATCCCATCAACCAAAGCCCGGCACCACCCTATATAACCTATACTACTATCTCCACCAGCTGTCTGTCTCACACTCGCTCCCTCTCAGCAGAATAAACCAGCTGGAGAACCAGTTGTCCTTATCAGTCCCAGTTCTCGATATGAACCGAACAAAGTAGCTCGGCTGTAGCGCTCACGTCAAGCCTTGGGTCCAGATGCCTCTGGTCTCACACACAATCCTGTTGTGTCTCCGTCTCTGCTGCTGCCGCTCGTCGGCTGATTTATTGCTTAAGATCTGCTCATTTACATACATATAACATTAGCTGAGCCATATTTTCTCCATCTGCTGTATACTAAAACAATGGTGAAACGCAATTACAAAGCATTTAGTATAGGCCGCTAGCCAACCGGCACTAAGATGTTCGTGACCTCAGCACAGTGATGTTTCAGAGGGTGTGAGCTTCTTTCTAATAAGGGATTAAAGAAGTAATGCACCTCATGTCCCTGAATGCATCCTCTCTTTAGCAACAGTTGGCCTCTATATACAAGTAAATCTGGCACCACTTTCTAATACTTGTTATTATTAAGGGTTCATAAACTGTAACTAATCACTTATTAATGGAAAGAAATATTTTACTAAAGCTTTATACATGATAGTTTGGTTGCCAGCTTCTGGACCAAAATCTATTTATTATTTTATATGTATATATATATATATATATATATATATATATATATATATATATATATATTTATATATTCATGCAGCATACAAACTTAAAAATGAAGGTATTAGCAAATAAGTACACATTTCAACTGTTATTTGTCTACATTACGACCTTTTATGAAGAATCCAAATCAGTTAATGAATGACTGATAACAGTACAACATGTGAGTATACACAGTGACATATAATGAATCACATTAACAGATCTTACTGCAGATAAGAAGCATTTATTAACTGACAATAGAACTGAAAATAATTTAAAACCAGGTTCACAATGACATTAGTCTCAGGGTTATGATAGCGGTCTTGGACAGTAAGCAATGTGTTTATGCATGTAAACAGAATAGAATAGAATGTGAATGTGTGAATGTGAATTTTGAAAAAACATCTCAAATGTCGCCAAAAATTGTTGGTTTTTCAGAGCATTCAACAAAGCAATATTTGGCAACATTGAAATGGAAACACCTTTTTTTGGGATTAAGTCACATGACATGACACATGATATCCAGATATTCTCGGTTGGAACTGGCTTTCCGGGGCATGACACGGCAGACGCCATGTTGCGTTCCATAACAGATCCACAGGACTTTGGTAAAATGGTATGATTGTATGACCTCAGAGAAATCTGTGGTACGTGGTTACTGTCAGGTATAAGAGGTTTGGAATTCCATCATCCAGATGCACGTAATGATGGAATTCATGCATCGTCTATGATGAAATACCACAATGGCTCTGTGGTGGATGCAGTTGAAATCACCGTCCTAACACTCATCAGATGCTGGAAAATCCCTCACCATGTTTATCGGGAAATGATTTATTCTCATAACATCACTCAGAGGAAACACAGAACATTCCCCGTTGCGTTTTGTCGACTTTTCGTGAAATAAAAAATAAAAAAAATGCTTCTATGTTGCGTAAAACCATTTTCATTAACTCCAGTAACAGTATGAGTACTCAATCAGTTAAGCAAAGAAACAAGATAAATGATGTTATACTGCTCTCATCTTAGGTAGCATGAAACATTAAAGGGGACATATTATGCTCCTTTTCAACAAGTTTGAATAAGTCTCAGAGGTCCCCAAAGCATGTCTTTGAAGCTTCTTGCTAAAAAATCCACTCCGATCCTATATTTCAGCATGCCTGTAAACCCCTCTTTTTCAGCCTTGTTCAGAACAGGCTGTTTCTGTGTCTGTAGCTTTAAATGCAAATGAGCTGTGCCTGACCACGCCCCTCTTCGGAAGGGGCTGCCGTTCGGGCTTCTGGCACCATGCTCTGATGTTTACGGTGACCGTGACCGGCGACCTGGCGTCGGTAGCGATTTGGTTCAACCACACGACTTTTATCCAGAATCTGAGCCAGAGGGAGAGGCTGCTGAAGAAGTTCAAACTCTACAACTGCAGCAGGACGTTTCTGAATGGTTGGTAACCAATTTTGTGTATTTTGACATTACATTTTCAGTTTGTTGATGAGTGCCGGCACACAGTTACTAACATGTAGCTAGGTAGCTAATGCTAACTGTTACTGTCTCGTCATTACTGGGAGCTCTTTTGGTAAATAAGCACTATTGTGAATAGTGTAATGTAGTTATCTGTCATGCCTCCTTAGATATACTTTTACAGTCTGAAAATGTTTGTAGTATGTGGACTGCTACAGGTGTTCAATGTTCAATGTCTGCTGACAAAGTAGATCATTTTTCTCCATGTTTTGAGCAGAGATGCTCATCATGACATCTTCCTTTATGTAGTAAATTTATTTTGTGTATTACAATGAAAGCTGTAAATCAGCATAAACATGTCTGACAGCAACAGTAATCTTTAGTCAAAGACTAAACTGTGCAGTTTTCTACACTACACTGTTGTCAAGCTCCACATTATATGCAATAAGTGACATGTTATAAATTACCTATGTTATATGCGCTTAATATGTAGCCAAGCTTACTTCTTACCCACCTTAGCTCCACTGTGTGTCAGTGTTTTAATTTCATAAGCTTTATATTTTGGTGAATGTTACCATTTTTTCTATATTTTGGACAGGTGCACCTGTGGAAACTGTGCAACCATGCCCACAGAAGCTGAGAACATCTGCTGCTAGGAGATACCACAGGTAGCATTCTCACTGGACAAACTAATCACTAATTTGTTTTGATTACATTACATTAATAATAAACCATAGCATTTACCATTTGCAATTCACTGTAGGTCACCAGACGGCTATGGGAGATCGAGGAAGATTTACCATGTATGGTAGACCGTCCTGGGTTGGAGCCGCTCTGCCTCAATGTGTTCTGCCTGCAACATGTACCGCACTGACTACGGTCCTTTACGGTTGAGAGGAATACACCAATACGTTTTGCTTCTTTGTTAAAACATAGTTTCAATCTAAATAAAAGATGTTAGGCAGTCTTGTTTTACTTCAGTGCACATAATTTTACAATGGTAATAACACACCACAAATAGAGTAACACACCCTCAAATTAATTAGTTTAGCTGCTCTTTGATTTGTAAAGTTCTTCTATCAGCAGATAGTGTGCATATAATATATGAATTCAGGAGTCATTTCTTTAGTAACAATCAAGTATTTATTTACATCAAATGAGGCACTTATAATCAGTGATAATAAAAAAACTGTAGGATTCACTGGATCCATAAAAAAATTTGTGAGACACATCAGTACTATAATACACCTCGAGGTGCAACCTGGACACATCATCAGTGACGCTCCCAGGATCATAGGGTGTTTCGGGTCTTAGTCAGACACCCTCACCCGGGCGACCCAGCCGGGGATGATCAATCCCCCGACTTGTGTCCAGGTAGCGCACTACGCCACGCCTCCCCCCTCTTCAACCAGAGCCAACGTGAAGCTTTTTCAGACGCTTCCAGGATGTTTTTGATGGCTCTTCGCCTGTGCAGTCCACAAATCCCAAGGAGCCCCAGGACCCTATGTAAGGACTTGCCTGCAAAACCCCTGCAACCCACCTCAATAGGCTCGCAGCGGGCCTTCCACCCATTCCTCCGGCACTCGGCCACAAGATCTGCATACTTTGCCCTCTTCCTCTCCTGAGCTTCCTCCATTCTGTCCTCCCAGGGGACAGTTAGCTCAAGGAGCACCACCTGCTTGCTGGCTCCAGATATCAAGACCATGTCTGGTCGGAGTGTCGTGGCTGCGATGATGTCTGGGAATCGCAACTGCCTCCCTAGGTCAACCAGGAGCTGCCAGTCCCTTGCTGTTGTGAGCAGGCCCCCCTGAGTGTTCTTGGAGGGTTGAGGTTTCTCCCCTGCTCGGACAAAGGCAATCGTGCTCTTGGTTGGGTGTTGCTGCCTGCTGGTGTTGATGCCAGTGCAGATGGTGTCTGCTATTGCCCGCAGGACCTGGTCGTGGCGCCAACGATACCTGCCATCTCCCAAGGCCTTTGAGCAACAGCTGAGGATGTGTTCTAGTGATCCTCTTTTCTGACAAAGCTGGCACACAGGTGAGTCTATCAGGCCCCAGGTGAACAGGTTAGCAGATATATGTCATAGATATATGTTTGCAAGACTAAATGCCCTGTCCAGTTGTTTTAGTCGATACAGGTATCTAGTCTATAGGAGCTTTGTGAGCTGGTGCTGGTGCTTCCTTGGTCGCAGAATCTGGGTCGTCATTCCAGCCTGCGTGGTCCTGCGCATCCATGCCGAGTTTCCTGACGCCACATGCCAGTACGTGGGTTTTAGACTGGCCCATGATAGAACCGGGACACAGAGCTGGATATGACCTCCTCCTTCTCAGGCCGCTCGAACTGTGCAGTGAGGTCCTCTGGGATGGGGATGGCCAAAGCAGCTTCTGTGTTTTTTACAAAACAATGACTGAAAGTCCGTTTCTAACTACCTCCTGACATTTTCTTTACTGTATTTTGTTGTTGATGGAACTGTCATAACATTATACGTGCAATACTTAATACAATGTGTACAAAACATTTTTTTTTTGTTGAAAAATAAAATAATATAACACACCTTTGGAAATTGGACATTGAACAGTGGTTCTCCTTCTTTTGTTTGGGCTTGTGGTTGGTCAGCATTTTCATTGTAGTACGTGTCAGCCAGGTAGAGTCTGGAGGTACAGTAAAGAGAAAATCAAAGATGTTAATGTTGACAGAAACCTTAGCCTACACACTCTCACAAGTTCTAAGTAACCACAGCTTCATTTACCTGCACATTATTCCAAGACTGATAAATGACTGTTAGGTTTATCAAAAGTAGATGCACTTCAGATGGCTACAGACCTGTACTTCTGATGTGAGGCTGAAGAGTCTTCAAGGATAACTGTGTGCCTACAGTGGGTCAGTCTGGCATGCAACATCCCTTGTTGCAGGAAGCTGTATAGATGCACTTGATGTTCTGGCCTGAACAGAGGAAACAGAGGCAGTAGTTATGGCAACAGTTGCAAGCAGTGCAAAAATGATAACAACAAATGCACTCAATTATGTGTAAATTGGGTTGTCAATAGCTTGTAAATGCTGCAAATAGCTCACTATATGTGCAAAATGCAAAAAATCTGTATTACAGACATTAACTCTGCGCTTATCTAGATATTCCCTACAGGCACTGTATCTGTAAACATGATATAAACGTTAAAACGGCCGTTATAAGGCATGACTCTCAATAATAACTTTCACAGCACTAATAAACAAGCCCGGACACCTATGCTAATCACTACAGAGCCTATTTTTAGTCCGAATTTTACCGGCTTGACTTTACAGACAGCTAAAACGCCTTTAAAGTATAATACATTTAACAGAGTGGCTCTAATCAATGTCACACGACGATACCAAGCAGAAGAATTGCATACAATCTGTACCCGGCTGCGTGTCGACGATGCTAAACGTTAGCCACATTAGCTGCCATGCTAACAACACACGCAACAGGCTCTCGTGAACAAACAGTAAAGCAACATAAAATTGTAAAACTTACAGCTCCTAAGTTCAAAGTTGGGTCACGGACCGTCGGTACTGATCCAAGCTTTATCTTGAGACTTGTAGCAAATCCTGCGTTGTCCTGGCCCTCGTTGAGAAAGCAGTCCGAGGTGAAATGGTTAGCACACACGGAGTGGAGCGGGTACATTTCCATCAAAAATAAAATGAATCCACTGGGTCTTCAGATCCTCGGGTGTAGGGGTTAAAGGGGTTAAAGACTTCTGTGTTGGTTTGTGCAGCCAACAACAAAGCAACTACTGTGTTTCCCTCGTACCTTTGACATTGTTCTACCGAAAGCCAGTGTTCGCGAGGGAAGTAACGATAGCGTCTGCAAGCCGGACTCAGTGGGCGGAACACACACCTAGCTCGGGGAGGGTCACCCACCCGGGGGGAGGTGACATCGCCCTTCTTGACGACATCAGGGGAAAATCTCCAATTCGCCCGTTTGAGCACACATTTATTGAAAGGTGGAGAAAGCAAAAGACGGAGAAGATGGACTTTTCTCATGTTTGGGGGGTCCGTAGACACGCCAGGGACACATACTACTGATAGAAAACCATGGAAAAGTGCATTTTGCATAATATGTCCCCTTTAAGTTAAACTCATTCCTCCAATGAACACACCGTGTGTTGTACTTGGCAGGATTTTTAATGGAGAAAAGATAAAACCTAAACAAAACAATTACACAGGTAAGTATTACAAACAGTTAAACAAATAAACAAACTAACCCTAATCCTAACCCATAAAATCAGCCAATTAACAACAGAAGATGTGCAGATGAGGACCGCCAGCCTCCCCACATGCGACCCCAGCAACAAAACAAGGTGGCCACACCTTCAAAATAAAACATCTTTTAACTAAGTCTTCCTTACTCTGTAACATTACAGATAGAATGATCTACACACTGAAATTAAACTCGAGATCACAGTGTCTGACTTAAGCCTGAATGTACCACTGACACCAGAGACACATTCCACTGATTTCAAATGTTCTTCGTAGGTGACAGACTGAGGCTGACAAACAGTGTGAACATGCATCGATACAATTTAGGAGAGCCACTATCAGAAACCCAGATACTGCTGAAACAAAGAGATTTCAGATGTTGCCATTTTAATAGAGATTCTGGATACTAGTGTAAACATATTCTTTTATATGCATTTATATTCAAAGGCAGAATTCATTCACAGTCTATTATATACTGTTTGTTCTCTGCAGAAAAAAAATAGCATGTAATCAGCATAATACCTGACATTTACTGACATACAGCTGTGCAGCTGTGCAGTGTTTAGATGGACAGCGGCCCTGTTGTGACCAGGATCCTCACCACTGCTGGAAACACTTCCTCCGTTGTTTCAGTGCGTCTTTACGGCGGCTCCGTATGGAGGCGTGGGCTTGGACGCTCAATATATTCTAATCTACTTGTTGATAAAGAGGAGATTTTCCATTGACACTCTGAGGCGGCGGCTTGTATGGAGACGTTCCAAAACACAGAGCTAGCTATACCTATGATTACGATGCTTATACATAGCTAACAATGAGATGGAGCTGCATGTGGTTGATAGAGAGAAAACACAGTGTTTATGAAAATCTCACATTCCAGTGGAAGAGAATAATTTCATTTGCAAAGAAAAGAGCCTGAATCGTCCCCAAATGAAGACCCCTGAGGGCTTCTTCTACAGTACAATAGACCTTTAATCCAATGAGACTCACACACACACACACACACACACACACACACACACACACACACACACACACACACATACACGCATACATATCTTCGCCACCTTTCACTTGTTCTGTAACTTACTATATACTCTACGCTCTTTGTCTATATTGCATCCTGTGATGTTTTCTTTCCTTTTTTCCTTTTAAAAAATCACAGACATAATTTGCCAATATTAAAAACTCAAGTCTAAAAATGTTGTTTTCTTGCACCTTTTTTTTTTTTTTTTTGCCTGAGCCAACAGAAAAAAAGAAACAATAAAAGAAAAAGGAGCTGGGGACACCTCTGTTTAAGAGGCTTCCCTTCATTCCATGGCATTAATTGTTTTTCTTTCAATTACATACTTGGACAAAAAACAGTTGCTTCTCCTCGAAATAAGAAAGTGAAATGACCTTCATCAAAAGACAGTGGTAAAGACAAAAGAACACAGTTATAAGAGTAAACAAAAACAGAATGCTTCAGTATAAACCCTCACAGAGACCGTGGGTCATACACAAGTTCCAGGGGATGGGTCTCACTTCTACTATTAACAATATACAGGACATCCCCAAAATATGTAGTAGAATAATATAATAACTATATACATAATGCATTTCCTGATGGACTTGAAGTAGCCGAGACCTGGGACCTTTTCATCCACTTTGTGGCCTTGACAGAAACAGACTTTCACTTGACAAGGTCACATTTATATTGTATCTGTTAAACGTGAAGCTACAACCAGCAGCTACTTAGTTCATCTTGGCATAAAAACTGAAGCAGTGCTCATTAATTAAAGGTCCCATATTGTATAAATGTCCATGTGTTTGATTATAAAAGCAGGTCTAGGTTCTATATTAATACTGTGAAAGTATCAAAGCCTCAGTCCACAGAAAAAATGCACACAGCCTGTATTCAGAAACTGAGCCTTAAAACCAGCCGTCAGGACTTCTGGAACTTTGTGATGTCACAACAAAGCAGTCACCGCCCTCAACCATGCCCCAAGCCCTGCCCGCATGGACCCACCATCCAGTCTTGTACGATCTGAACAGACAGATGTACAGTGGTGCTGATCTTCTCTCATCTGTCCACAACAGCTCTTTACATTTACTGTTTTTGTGTCTGTTGTCACTTTCTGTGCCAATCTCTCTCTCTCTGGCACAGTCTCTCTATGTTTCTGTGAGTGGTTGTTAGTGTGTCCTCAATCAATCTAACTTAAAATATACTGAAATTATAATTTTTCTTCTTGAGGAAATGTTTTCATTTTGGTGATTATTATTTACAATGCCCATCCCTAATCATAACATATACACCACGGGTAATAAAATACTTAGCAGTATGATGTTCATATTGTAGTGTGACTCAGGGTGACAGGAGCTTCATCCACCCGCCTGCTGTGACTAGGAACAAAGATCTCCACCTGCTCCTGTGCATTTTATATTCACACGTATGTATAGAGACAACATCTTCTGTAAAATGATACTAGTTATCATGTAAAATACACTATTTTCCCAGGATGGGAACCCTTGGATGGGCTCCTGGAAGTCTGACATTTTCAGGGAAAGATTTCAGATTTAGATGTAGATTTATGCATTGTCTTTAAAATGAATTCTTTGCAATGGTGTGCTTGTTAAAGGGCTTGCTTGTATTTGAAGTCTCTCCCCACTCTCCCTCTCAAACATCCTTTTTTTTTTCTCCCTCTATGAATCGAAGCAGCGTCCCACTCCCACTTAATTGACTTTGCATAAAGAGGCCTCTCTAAACTGGGATAATAATGTCAAGATAAACCTCTAAACTTTGCATAGGGAAATCAAGTACACATTGCAGACTGGTACATGATACACAATGCAAACTCTATCCTCCGCAGGCCAACATGTGTGTGTGTTTTGTGGATATTGCATTTAAATGGCTGCAGGGTGGGGGGACACTCAAAAAGAACAGACATTATTGCAATTAACAGTCTGGATTGGACAATAAAAATAAATACTATCAGCCTTATGCCATGCAATTAGTACTAAGGGGTACTTTAGTGACTTAGTATATTGCAGACAGATTAAAAGCAGAGCAGAGGCCAAGATAGTCTGACCCTAATTTCCTAGTAGTTCAAACACTGGATCCTACTTTTCCCATAATGCAATGATATCCATGCCTTTCAAACTTTGCATGTTCCGTTTGTCTCACACAATTTCTGTTATTAATTTGTAGTTTCCAGGTCCAGATAACCAATGATAACCAACCATAATCAATGGCTCACATGTTCCATGCTAACCACTTAGCATACAGGTCCATACTGGGAGACACTACAGACTCTGTGTTTATTCTAGTGCTGAATGAGAGGAGGCCTGCTTCAGGGGAAGACATTATTCAACAACAATGATATTTCCATGAGTGAAAGCTGTTCATATTTAAACACCTTATGTTTCTAAATTTGGAAAAGAAAATAATGTGATGCAAACATTTTTGTGGGTCATGAAATACAATGGATTTGGATTTGACTCATGTTTGGTTTGAAGAACTGTTCATGCTGTGTTGCCACAATGAAAACGGTTTTCCATAGGTCAGAATAATAAAAGGCATTCTTTACTTTCATGATGTGTTGGAGTGTGCTGGTGTACCACTAACAAAGCTCTGCTAATTTCTGTGACAAATACATTACATTCTCTCCTTGGCTGCTTCACAATAAAAGTTTTCAGTAACCTCAAGGAAAGTTTGGCTTTTTTTCATATCCCTGGTCATCAGTCTTATTTAGCATAGTCAAACGTATTTGGAAGAGAAAACCCAAATGCAAATGTAATATATTTGCATACGTTGAATTTCCATATATAAAATATATTTACTTAGAAAATAAAAGCACTTGAGTAAAAATTATAAATGAAACCTATTACAAATCTGAACAATTTCATATATTGACATGTACGTCTAGCCAATACTAATATGTGTGTTTATGTCCTGTACGCTCATATTTTAGACATATGTTACATAAACATAATTCCATCCTAAAGTCTGTCAATATATGTTGATATTATAAACAGTAGGGTCCAAAAGTCTGAGACCACTTTCCCAGAATGTGAAAAGACATAAAAATTGATGAGAAATTTGTAAGAAAAATAAAATATAAACATAAAGAATTTTTATATGTATGTTGATTTATAAATTTGCATATATAAATTAAATATTTATACACACCATACCATTAAATAATTCATCATATAGACATTTTTAATATATGTTCATATACAAATTTTACTATGGATATTTCATATATTTTATAAACTTCATATATCCAGAGGATGTTTTTATGTGACAATGATATATGTCCTTATAAGGACATATATTTCATATATTATATTTCTGTATGGGAACAGATGAGAACAGACAAATTAATTTTCCAAGCTGTCAATATCCATCAGTTTACAGACCAACTTCCTGGTTCCCCTGGCCTGCTGCATTTATATTCTTTTTAATGAGGGTTATATAAGTTGGCATTAAAGCATGGATATAGGCCTGTGGTCAGACTGGCCCAGGTGGGAAAGGTGTGATGTTCTGTAATCTCTCATGATGTTGGATTAAACATAGTCCAGTATGTTTATCCCTCCCCATGTGACATGTTGCTCAAACACAGTCTTGAGGTTAATGTGTTTGAAGACCCCCTCCAGATGAGCAGTCTGTTCTTTGCTCATGGCAGTTAGCAGATAGCTACAATTGCTACTTTACTGTTAGCATTTGGTGGGATGTAAACAGCCGTAACAATAACAAACAGAGAGCTCTGGAGCTAGGTAGAGGGGCCAGCACTCCTGTGCCAAAAACTCGAATTCAGTGATGGCTGTGTTTGTCCACCAGTTATTATGTGTGTGTATATACATAGTCCACCTTCGCAGCATTGAAGAGGCTGCAGGGCCGGCATCACAGCAAGGCTAAAGAAGGCTCCTCACAAACCACCCTCCTTAGCCTTGCCATGATGCCAGCCCTGCAACCTCGATTCTGCCTCCTCTCTCTCTCTCTGACGCCTTCCATTCGGTGGGGCTAGCCACCGGTGCTCTGCCTGTCTCCGCTGTGATCTGATGAGAGTGTTGAAAAACACTTCGTTTTTGATTTGACTGTATTGACTGACCAAGGCAAAAGAATAGGGCTCGTAACATAAAGAAAAGGTACCAGTTCAGGAAGTAGTTTCAGGGAATAGCTTCTAATGCCGCATGTCAGTGCTGCAACATCAACACAGGAGCAAAAGCAAAGCTTCATCTGCTGTCTAACCCATGCCGCTCCTCTAATTCCCAACAAGCCGATTTCCACCCAAGATTATTTAACCGAGGACCTGCATTGTTTATTTTGTTATATAAATCAATAATCTTTTTTCCCCTCCTCTACTCCCCAGATTTTGCTAATCTGCCTAATTACAAATTAGCATTATTCACATAGAAGACCCAGATTTCCAAATTAAGACCCTGGCTTCCAGGGGACACTGGATGAGCTGGTATTGGCTGATGATGTTTCACAGACACAGAGGAGCACCCTCTCCTCTCACTGCCATGTGTCCACAGCTCAGGATAGAGAATTTGTGTTCAAATTGTTTTATGTATTTGTGTAACTCCTGTTTGCTTTGGCTTTGGTCATGTGTCACAAAACTCCCATCAGCCCTTGCAATGAGCCATCAGAAGTCTATAATTCTCATATTTCTACAGTCAATCACAAGTATTCACAGTAAATAGCAGCATCCTTTTCAGCCACAAGTAACTGTTTTAATGTGAAAGACTGACTGTCATGGCTGCCATTAGCTTGTTTTACGCTGATAAACCCCTGCCTGAAACCAGTGATTGGACAGTTGATTCTCATTGTGCCATCAATGATGCGTCTTCCTCTTAAAAAGAAAAAGCTCTCACCTCCACATGAAAACTGATGACATTGCTTTGAATAAAATTTTGGCAGGTCCATGCTCCCTCTTCTGAACAGCAGTGAGATGTCGTACACCTCTTTGTTTTCTGCATTGTGATTTGATTTTAATGAGACATGGAGAATTCATGAAACAATGAAAAACTGTTCAGTTATTAAAACATGTTTTTCATTTCATTATGACAATAAATGCTTAACAATCACTCTCACACACACACGCACACACACACACACACACACACACACACACACACACACACACAATCTTCCATTTTCATGTCACCTTAAGAAGCATATTTCCCAAAATGTTGACACTATTCCTTTAAAGGAGCTATTTTGTAAGCTGTGCTATTGATAAATAGCTAACATTAGCATTGCCAGCTGTTTACTGACCAGGCTTGCCAAGAGCTTCAGCATTTATGGTACAAGAGGGTTTAATACATCCTCTGAACAGCTACTTCTTCAGGTGAGATGTCCCGGCTACACTGAATCACTATTGGAAAGTGATGAGACACTCGCGATCGAGGCTAGCTGGTTAGCATTCTAACTTCAGTAGAAGAAAAGAAGTGATAGAAATAGAAGAAAAACAATAGGGTTGTTCTCCACAGCTGGAGACAGCTGTTGGTCAGTAAAGAAATTAAGTTTGATGCTGAACTCACAACGTTTCTTCTTCTGTTAATGTTAGCTATGAAGCAATAGCAAAACTTACAAATAATTCCTTGAAGGTGAATCCAGCAATATTTCTTCAACTACCCACCGACAGGTAGAGAAGCCCTGTGTTTAAATTCATATGGTGGATATTCCTGTATATATTTTTTTTGTGTTAAACCATATTATTTAACCTCCTAGGACCTGGCGTCCACATATGTGGACATCATTTTTCTCAGGTCCCAATCTGCCTAAATAGCAAAGAGAAATTAAAAATGCACGCCATGCAAGTGTTCGGGTCTTAAAACAGGAACCCACAGTTCACTTTTGCCTGGGTCACCAAGTGGGTTAATACCATCATGTTAACCATGTACCTTCAAACTGCTTGTTTTGTCTGACCAACCGTCCAGCACGAAGGGAAATCAACTTTCAGCACTAAAATCGATGAAATGTTGGAGTAATTAAGTTATTAAAGAACAAAATCGAATGAATACTCACGGTATTCTGCTTTATTAAATTGCAGCTGACCTCCAGTATTGTTATTTGTACCTGTTTCCTGTATTTCAGATATGATTATTTTTATATTACCTTAATCTATAAATAAGCCTAAGTATAACATCACTGTGTAGTGAACATGGACTCAGGAGAACCACTGGTGTAGGACAGTAGTACAGATGAAGTTGATCACAGGTCCCGTCCTGAGTTAGCATGTGTTCCAGCAGAAACAAGTTCTACCCTCCGTCTGCCCTCCAATCTACAGTCAGCCAGGGCAGCGGGGCAAGAAATAAATAGATCTGAAAAAGCAATCAACAGCCCCCCCTACACCCTCACCCGCCCCACCCCCACCCCCCTGAGCTGATTTGCATCTGATCCCCAGATCATGTTTTATTTATCAGTAATCACAACCAATCAGGGAAGAAATTAATCAATGAAGGCGCGAGGCAGGAGAGATATCCGCCATCTGGGGGTTGTGCTGATCCCTCCACCCCGGACAGGCATACACACACACACACACACATGGGCATGTACACATACACATCCACAGTCCAACACATAGACACACACACACACACACACACACACACATATGCATGTACACACATGGACAGGGAGCAGCAAATACAGACATGCGGTGAGAAAAACACACACATCCACTCAATAACGATGAGAACCAACATCATGCAGAAACACACACACACACACACACACACACACACACACAAACACACACAGTGAAGTCCCCTTTCCGCTGGCTTGTCATAGGCCCATATTTAGGTGACTGATATTTTTCTCTCCCCCTACCAATGAGCTCCAAGCAAGTCCATATGGCCCGGATCAAAGGTGTTGCTGGGTGCATGCTTCTGCTTTATTGCCAGCCGCTGCTGTTAATTAGGAAACAAGATCACAGGCAGTATTAAAATCCAATTAAATTGATATGAACAGATTGCCAAGTGATGTTCGCTAATGTATAATTGAGCACCATGCAAATTTCTCTGGCTGCCTTTTGTTTTTCCGTGTCTCTGCCTCTATCTCTGTGGCCCACAATGAGCAGCCGAGCTTGAAACTTTTCCTCTTTCTGTCGTCACCGGCTGAGAGATAAACAAGTTAATGCCCGGAGATGGGGGTATTGCTTTCATCACTTAAAGTGATATCCTTCCCATCATGCACCAGGGAGGCTGTGGAGGATAGGAGGTATGGCAACAGGGCATGTATCCCAGGATGTTTTGCCTCTCTCAGAGGGCATCAATCTTGCCTATCTGGACTTGTATATTAAAAGAAAAAAAAGGTGTGTGTCGTGAAAGCTACATCAGCAGTTTACCTGATTTTGGAATGAGCAAAAATACAAATACAAAATACTAAAACTGATGTAGTGAAGAAGTAGAGGACTGACATGTAGCACACAAAGGAAGCTCCAGCGCTGCAGAGAAGAAAGTGGATTTCTTTGGGAACGTCTAACTTTAACACTGATCTCGTCAACCTCCTCTAACATGGCAGGTCAGCCAGGTTATGGGATTGGACACATTAGGGATTAAGGATTTAAAAAGTGGATTATAAAGGCTCCCCATCCCAGGATTTGCTATGTGACATATTCATACATGGAGATGTGACTGGTCAGACTGGTTAAGAAGAGAAGGATTTTTTTTTTCTCTGAGCTTTAAGCTGGTCCAGCGGTGGACTGGCAGGTTTTAAAAACGTGGCTTAGTCCTGCTGGAATGATGAATGACATGAACAATGATCAGGTTGTCAGACTGTGCCAGTGAGTAAAGCTGTCACTTGGCCCTGCTTTCCTGAATGACTTCTTTGGATCTTTTAATATAATAGTTTTCAAATCGGCTTCCCTATTGCACGGGTCCTTGTTGCAATCCTGGCTTTTTTCAGGTTCTGGAGACCATCCAACTTCATGAGGATTTCAGCGAAATCTTGGTATCATTGAGTGCTCTAAGGGCTTGATGTCCTTCTTGGGATCTCAATGGGTTTTTGAAGATGTTTCAGGGCCCTCAAAGAGTCTTTGAAATATGTTTCAGATTGTTGCTCTTTAAGTGTTTCCAGGTACCACTTAAAGACACGGTGGCATTTCAGAAGCCTTCAGGGGTCTTCGAGAATTTTCTAGGGGTTTAATGTAACTTAACTCACTAAGGTCCACAGGAGTGCTAAAGTATCCAATGGGTAGGAACCCATGCCTCCTAAAAGGCTCACTATGGTTCTTGTGGGTCCACCAGAGCTCTAAGGATTGTGTTACAGACCTACAGAGGTTGTTGAATAGGTTCAGTAGTCAAGAAGAGTGTGTATCATGGGCTTTCAAAGGTCGTTGAGAAGTTTTCAGAGGTTTCACTGTAACTTAATTCACTGAGGGCCCCATGGGTCTTTGACAGGGTTTAAAAGGATCCCAGGAGTAGGGTTCTGTGAGTCTCAAAAGGGTCTCAGGACTCACTGACATACTTATGAATGTTGAGATTATTCTAGAAGGCCTCCCAGAGTTCCTAATGATGGTGTGATTGAAGAGTTTTCACAGGGTTGTAGTAGTCCTAAAGGCTGGTTTCAGGGGCCATAAGGATCTTCCACGAGTGTGACTGTAAATCCATTCACTAAGGCCTGGCTCGGATCTCTGTGTGTCCTGATATTTGACTGTTTGAAGGTCCTTGACATATAAACCTGTTCTAGCAAACAAACCCAGTGATTACAGAATCAGGGAAGTCTGCCATTCTGAGCCCAGCCAATTACAACCCCATATCATCAGTGATTAAATACCACTCACTCCAACGGCTGAATGAGCCTAATCACATATATTGTCGACATATCATCTCACATACAAAATGAAAATGTAAAAGGCTTGGATGTAAATGAAAAACAACAATCTCTCTGTCAGATGCCCCCATCACCAGAGAATCGGCTGTTGGCCAAGTCAAAACCTACCGGGAATGTCAGGATGTCGCCAAGTCAGGCCAAGCATGGAATGAAGAGAAAAAGAGGGATGAGGAGAGAGGGAGGGATAAAGAGATGGATGAGGAGAAGTGGGTGCAGCTGGTGCCCTTTGTCTCTCCGGTGCTTGGTCCTCGGAGCTTCAGATCCACTGGGAGGGCAGAGAAAGCCCCAGTAATGACATGCTAATGTGACTGTCAGAAAAGAAAAGTAGAGAGATCGGAAATTGCGCCAATTCTCTGCCGTAAATGGGCAACATTGCAAAAAGGAGGGGAAATACTCCCCGTCCTTTTTATATGAAAAGTGATAAAAGCCTCGATAAATCCCAATAAAAAGGGATTTGGAGATATGAGGCAAGCAGATAAGAGCGAAATGGTGGAGTAGTGGAGTAGGGATGCAGGTGGGGGAGGACGGATAAAGGTGTAATTTTGGCTGGAAAGGGTGGAAGTCTATAAGGCCTGCTGGGAAATCTGCGTGTGGAGTTGGATGATGTTTGGCTTTGTATCCCAGTTCGACAATGTGTTTTATACTCCCTTATAAAGTAAGCCAAAATGAAATGCGAACAAAGTGACAATCACTTCCATGATTGAGGTATAGACTGAACCTGCACGTCCAGCAAAAAATCATTCCAGCAACGACTGAAGATGCAAAAACATTCTTTATTGCATTTTAAGTTTTTGCATGATATCATATGTAAAGATTCTTGCTGCTTTTACCATCAGCAGTTGAGATATGAGAGATATATGTATTAATGAATGAGAAGATGACAAAGAAGACTGTCCTGAACCGCCTCACGCAGAAATAAAACTTGTAACATTAATGCCAATGGCAGGAGATGGAAAGTTTTTTCCAACATGTTTATTCTGTTTAGAGGAAATGGAATGTAACCCAATGGATGATGGGAAATGTAGCTTGTCTATGCAGCAGCTTATTACAACCTCAGCAAGTGCTCCAACCAAACAGGTTGATTTTTCAACCCTCTGATACGACCCATAGGAGCGTCTCCTGAAACAGTGACCTTATGGTGGCAGGTGTACCAGATTAAGGTTGTCATGGTTACAATAATAAACACAGAGATTGTACCGAGAGTGGCACACCTACTTTCATTGCCATGGTTACTATAATAACGGTCATGGCTTGGTTAAATTTAGGAAAAGATCATGATTTGGGTTAAAATAAGCACTTCCTCAACATTACATGATCTTTGTTGTCATGGTTACAATAATAACAACGTGGTTAACTTTGTCGAACGTCATGGATAAGCGAAACAACATAAGCCGCTATTTTCACACGGGGATGGAGCACCGCTCTCCTGTGTCATATTCATCCATCCACCACAACCTCCTCCTGACCTGGACTCTGTCTCTCTTTATACTGGGTCATACTATGTCTATGGGTCATAATGACCTGCTGCACGGACGATCTATGGGCTTGTTTTTTACAGACGACCCATAGTTAGGTTTCACTGTTAGACAACCTCTAGTGGCCATAGTAATTATGACAGGAGCAAAGGATGGAGTCAGGTGACATCGTATAAAGAGCAAAGTGCATCACGAGACTGACCTGGTTGCGAGTAAAAACGGAGACTATGCAGAAAGGTGACTACTTTGCGTTTGATATGTTCACTCATGAACTTTGACCTCTTCTGTAGCACTGCTCAAAACAAACACCACCCTCAGATCAGGACACCTGTGTGAAACAGCATTAGCCTAAACAAAGCTGCTTTCTAATAATACAACAATGTGCCTGTATGTGCACAATACAGTTCATTTCTCTTGTATTGTTTTCAGTGTGTATTGAAAATGATTTAAAAGAGCATTAGCATGTGCACGGTTACAAACAAAGAAACTATGTGTGAGCAAAATAGATGCAGTATACATTTGTATTTGTAGATTGCAAGTAATTCTGTTACAGTTTATTCATTAAAACACATGAATCTGCATTTCATTTGCAATGTATCTCTCTCTGCTGGATAAAATGCTGCTATTAAGAGACAAACAGCCCACTCCATAAATCAGCGCGGCTTGTACTGTGTTTACTTTAACTAAAAGATTGACTTTTCATGAAGCAGTTACTGCCTCCATCTTTTCTGCTGCTTTTACTGACAAGAAACATTAAAAGAGAGTATCCACATGAAGAACACCTCAATCTATTATGGTTTTTTATGTCCAGGTGGATTATATAATACCACCTGCATTAAATGATGGGTGAACTTCACTATACAATTTCTCATTATTGATAGATAACTGAAGGAGCATTAATCACAGAAATGCAAAAAACTAAATTTCATCAAACTGAGCCTAAGTGGATAAATATTATGTCACATTTTTTTTTTTTTTATTTTGTATACTATACTATATGAATATTTACATGAAAAAGACACAAAACATTCTCACATCAAACATGGCATGTGTTATATTTTTTGTTGAAATTAGTACACATATTATTATAGCTCTGAGTCCCTGCTATTGACCTACAGCTCAGAAACACCATCACACAGAGCAGGAAACTGGGTTCAAATTGTGTGTGTGTGTGTGTGTGTGTGTGTGTGTGTGTGTTTTCTTAAACATCTACAGGAACCATGAGACTATTAAACATTACAGCTGGAATAAAAGAACAAAAAGGAATGTTGGGCAGACTATAGACTATACAGCAGTGGTAGGGTGTGTGTCTGTGTGTGTGTGTGTGTGTGTGTGTGTGTGTGTGCATGTGTGTGTGTGTGTGTGTGTGTGTGTCTGTGTGTGTTTGTGTGTGTGTGTCCTAAATATGGTGGATGAGTGTAAGGTGTGGGTGTGTATGAACACCTAATTGGCCCAGATATCACAGAATGAAATATTCATGTGGAGGATCCGCGACTTTTGAAAAAGAAATGTGGTGTATAATGATGAGGACTATTTTATCTGCTGTGCATCCCACTGACACACTTAGAGCTCACCGTGCCACCACATCCAAATCAGAAGAACCAACTGCAACAGCAAACACGTTTTGTAGGAAACGTAGTTGTGACTGGATTAGGTTCAATGAGGATATGATGTTAATTTATGTATTATGTATTTATATTAAAGGCCCTATATTAAGTCAAGTATAAAGTATAAAGGTAGATGTCCATGTGTTGTGTGATTATAAAGCAGGTCTAGGTTCTATATTAATACTGTGAAAGTATCAAAGCGCTCAGTCCACAGAGAAATACACACTTTCAATGAACTTTGTGATGTCAGAACGAAGCAGTCACCGCCTTCAGCCACGCCCCAAGCCCCGCCCACCTGGACCCCCCCATCCAACCTTGCGGGATTTGGTTTCTGCTATATTTTTATTGGCTCACTCAGAAAATAGTCAGCCAATCAGAAGACAGGCTCAGAGCCTCCTCTCTTAATAAAGTAATAAAAAATTAAATCTTGGTTTACAAATCTGTGCGGAGAACTGGCTGCATCGTGAAGGTAATCGTTCACATACTTGCCTGTGTACTACGCCACAGATACTGGAGGTTACCTCTAGAGGGCGCACTGAGTGCTCAGACCATATAGAACGGTTTGCATGATACAAACAATAAATGTAACGGCACTCACGGAGGTTACTACTGTGTGAATTCTGCGATCACAGCAGAAAAAAACAAGATGGCAGATGGTTTGTTAGGCCTCTACACCACACACACCGTGACAATGGTCAGAATGTTTCTCTCATATTGTCGATGTGATATTTTTGGAATGACTACCAAGAAGTTTCTGCCCATTTCCGCATCATGGGAAAGTGAGCACATAGTTAAAAGCAGGTTCATCTCCACCTTTACTTCTTCCAGGCAGAAACATCAGGCTACAACATCATGGCTGCTGGATATCAGTATGGTCCTTCACATACTTTATGTCAAATATATTTTTATTTATTTTTAGTAACAGAAACTACCTGCAGTTTTGAATGTGTTTCGGAGGCTGTCCTCCTGTAAGGAACAAGCCCATAGGTCGTCTGTGCAGCAGGTTATTATGACCCATAGTTAAGTTTTGTTGCTAGGCGACATCTAGTGGTCGTAGTAATGATGACAGAAGCAAAGGGAAAAGTGCAGTGACGTAGTATAAAGAGACAAAGTTCATGTCAGGAGGAGGTTGTGGTGGATGGATGAATATGACACAGGAGCGCGTGTTGTGTCATTACAGCTGAGCTTAAGGGTGTGTGATCAGTGAAATACAAAACTTTCTTAATGCTGATGTATAATTATAAATAATGAACTTGTTCAGTACAGATAAAACCAGAAGTCAGAGAAGAAGAGTGGCCTTCACATACGGTGTATGACTACACAAAACATCTGGCCATCTACATTTTTCTTTTCATCTCAACTTTTTTTCATCTTACTGTTTTCTAATTTTCTGTGTAAATACTAGAGTGGCATTCTCCTCCAAGGCCAGTGTCAAACAACATACAGCAGACTTAAGCGAAAAAAAATCGAAATCCATAGTAAACTTTAGTGGCTTTCAGTAGAGTACATACCTCTGTGAAGGCCAAACAATCCTACACATCTACTGTTCTCAAGTAGCTCTATTTATTTATTTATTATCTTTAATCCCTACGTAAGACAGCTGTAACCTGTCGTGTGAGATGATGACGTCAGCTTTATACGAGCCATGCAGCTCTACAGCTGTATGAATTCTCTCATTGCTAAGCCGCAACCGTTATTGTGTCATTTTAATAGTTGATGTGAATGACACACTGAATTCCTAAATGCTTCTGCTGCCATATGGACTGTTATTATTAATAATAAGTACAACTTTGTGTGTGATGCAGATTCAGCATTTACCAGATCACGATTACCAAACAGATCTCAAATAGATGGCAAACAAAAAAGCAAACATACGAACAAATAGACACCGGTGAAAACATAGCAGACATAAAAATTAAATATGTGCCAGGTTATTCAGAAAAACCACGGCTCCCCTGTTTACTCGTATTTATTTACAGGCCAGTCTCACACGGTACAAAATGGCAGCACGGTTGAGGCACAATCCAGTGGCCGATGCGGCACCTGGTGTCAAAAGTGACCAATCAAAGGAGCGGAGACATCAGCCACTGTCAAAAAAGTCAACCTGAGTAAGTGTTGTGAGTGAGCGAGTGTTGAAAAGGTTTGAGCCTGTCGGGAGGGTTGTCACAGCTTCCTGTTGGTGCGACCACAGTTGTGCACATGGAGCAGAAGTGCTGGCATGCCGCTCGTGGATGTTATCTGTAAGGTGCATGTGTGTGGTTAGTATGTATGCAATAGGGCTGCACGATATGCAAAAAATACTACTGCAATTATTTTGGCAGATATTTCCATTTCAGTTGGAATGATGGTTTTTTCATTTGATTTTCACTGACTTCACTGATTTTTGTTGGTCTTGTACCAAACAAACATGTTCCTTTACATCTGGATAATATGATCTGTAGGCTGAGGCATCTCTGTAGCTTATTGTGCCAACAATGCACAACACATTTTACCTTTATCAAAGCATTTATCCTGCAAATTGGATATTGCACTTGGCCATATTGTGATTGATTATATTTCAATTGATTATGCAGCCCTAGTGTGCAAGGTTTGAGACTAACAGAGCAAGTCTAGTTGACGATGTTCTTTTATTTGTTCCAAAGATGCTGTGGTCTGTCAGTCAGAACGCAAACGAATCTATTATAAAATGCTTAACATGCACTGCTACATCTAACATAAGAAAAACATTTTGAGATCAATTCAATTGAACTTTCAAGCCAACATAGGAGAGAATCTCTGAATAACATTGGACCATCTGCATTTCCATGGCATAAAGTATCTATCTGTCTATCAGAACAAACTTCATCTGCTTATCAAGGCGATGTGATGCAGTCAAAAGCTCCAGAGCAAGCAAGTAAGGGGACCTTGAGTCAAGATTGTATTGTCAGCTGCTGAATAATGAAGTTCAGTCACAGCACAGTTTCTCGTCTTGACCACCATTGTTGTTAGGTCTCAGCTTGCTCCTCCTCTTCGCTGCTGCTCTACTGACCTTTGAACCCCAGCAGTGGAATGAGGAGACACTGCTGTGATTGATACTGTGGAAGTCTACAACTCTCCAGGAGTTTCACTGTCTCACACGCAGCAGACAACTTGCCCTCCTTCCCATTCATCCATCCTTCCCTAATGGAGAAACTACAGAGGAGTCCCAGGAGGAGGAGGAGAACTGAGGAACTAAACCCTCCTCCTCCTCCTGCTCCTGAATGCACTGCAGAGCTGCTCAACACACCAGGACCTCCCTCTACTGAAAACCTCTGGAACCAGCTTACACACATGCACACACACTGATTTTCCCATCACACAACCAGCCACTAAAGCCTTGGCAGCGAGCAGCACAGGCCTTGGCACAGTTCACCTTAATGAGTGGCAGATTCAAGCCCCCCTCCCTCTGCTGGGTGGCCGAGAGAGATACAGAGGCAGAGAGAAAACCAGAGAGAGAGAGACCTTATTGAGCAGAGTGGATTGTGGGATTGGCATATGCTGTGTGTTTCAGCAAGGCCTTGGCCGGCCGGCCGGCTACTGAGCGCTCCGACTCTCCCTGAAGTGTTGCTAAACAGAGAGAGGAAAAGAAATGAAAAAAAAAAAACATAACCACAATGGGGGTTTTGCCCTTTGTATGGACAAATAATTAAAATCCATTTGTTTCCCTCTTTTTATTCTTTCTGTTTCTCTGTCTCTGTTCTGCTAAACCAAAGCTTGTGAAAGCTGGCCACAGAGAGAGGCGAATGTGGCCAAACTGGAGCCGGCCCATCCAAACCACAACCAGCTGACAGCCTTCAAGGAGCTGCTGAATGGGAGAGGAGGGAAAAAACGGCTGCTCTGCATTAGAGAGCACAAAGAAAACTGGTGGTCTCTGTGGACCCACTGCAGCCCCAGCACACCGAGGCTGGCTCCCCTTAAAGATCTGTTCAGCCAATAATTGGCCTTCACAATATGAACAAGTAAGCTGCATGTCATATGTGATCAGATAATTTTGTGTGCACAGCTTTGCATACTAGGGCTGTCATTTTTTAAGCAAAATTCAAACATTTGTTCGAATGTGGGGTGAAAAGTTCATATTCAAGCTGTAATGACCCGCTGGAGGTGTAGGCTGCAGCCTGTATAAGCGCATCAGGTAATATTGTTCATAAAATCCCAACTTGATCCGGATTATGTTGGTTTGTGTTTCTGGCAAATAATATGAGCAATTAAGTGGAACAGTTTGGCTTGACTATTGGTTCTATGTTTTACCTTTTTAGTTCAAAGGTGTGGGAGCTCCCAGCTGTTGTCTGTCGTACTGTGTGTTCTATGTTACTGTAACACTTTGAGACTTTGAGTTTCACTGAACGAAAAGTAGAATTGGCAGGCATGAAGAAAACCGTGAGTTAATACAGCTGTTAAAAATGTTACATTTGATTGCTGGAAGAATGGCAATAAGGTAACAAAAATCATGAGGTGTGGGGTGAGGGGGAGGGGGAGGGGGAGGGGGAGGGGGAATTAATTTGAATGATTTTGTCATTCCGAATTTGAATTTGTTAGATCTTGATTTTTTGAAAAAGTGCCAAGGCTATTGCACACTCGGGTACTACATTGTTGGTAGGATGTGAAGTGCAATAGTTAAAGGTATCAGTCAAACACTTTGCATGCTCAGTCCCAGTCACACTAGCATTTGTGTGTGTGTGTGTGTGTGTGTGTGTGTGTGTGTGTGTGCACTGGATGAACCCACAGAGCAGAATTTTGGTTTTTGATATAAAGTTCAGTGGCATTGCAGGAAGTCACGTGTCTTTTGTTTAGCGAGGCAGAAAGAGAGGTTGTGAAGGTGGTCCCATCGTTAGGGATGGTTTTAGTATATTAATGAGATGCAAACAAAGAAGCAAACAAGATACTGTGACATTAAAGAATTATTATAACAGGGATGTAATCTGAAACTAGTCAGAGTGGCGGAGGCAGTCAACCACGACGCTGTAATTCTAGTTTGTAAATGATTTCCTTCATGCTTTTAATTTGTTCCAATTCTTCTTTCCATTTGTCAAACATCAACTTCCTGTTTACCAGCTCTTGTTCCTTTGCTTATGCCTTTGCTGTGAGGCACTTCCATCAAACTGGAGAGTTTATGTTTGGTAATCAAACCATCAACCCTTGGATTGTCTGTGCTAAAAATATACTGTGTTGTTCTGTATTCTCTTGCTCACAGGCCCGACCAGGAATCTCCTTTAGACTCCAGATACTTAAATTATGAACTACTCCTTCTTGGTTTATCTCTCCCATCGCACTCATCTCTCTCCTCTCCTCCGTCCTGGACATCCGGCCTTTCCTCTCTGCTATCTGACATATGATTTCTCAATCTGACAGTAATTCAGGCCCTCTGCCTTTATGAATAATGGAGTGAATCTGACAGTAGTCAGTTTAACATAATCGCCATCGGCCGTGACGTTAATTGCCCTCTGATTCTGCCAGTTATGGTGATAGCAGACATGGCTGGTGCACAGAGAGGCCAGGAGGGAATGGAGCCCTGAATGGGAGCCAGTGGGGAGCAGGCTTGGAGCAGTGAAAGGCCAGGAAGAGAAGGACTATGAAGGTGAGTAGCTGGAGGAGTAGGTGGTCAGCAGAAATCCAAGAGCGGGACGCAGAGGAAACGAGGCACCTGGGACAACATTGGGAAGCCAGGAGGAAGCAGGGATGAAGCCTGGAAGATCAGGCAGGAGGAAAAAGATGAGGCCCAGAGGAGCAACTGTTGGGAGTAAGGCTAGTAGGAGGAGGAGGAGGAGGCCTAAGAGGAGGATTAGAGGGATGATGAGACCTGGATGCTATCTGAGACTGGGGAGGAAGGGAGACAGAAATAAAGAACAGTAGAGAAGCAGGTACAAACACAGAACTGTTCACACTGACATTTACACCTCTGGGCAATTTATGTGTCCAAGCTCAGACTGTGGGAGGAAAGCCATGAGTGGAAGACTGGATTCAGACCAGCTGGTGTGACCTCAGTGTCCTGATTCTAACCCAGCCACCGCGGAGCAACTGATAGAGTTACATCTGCGTTAACTGATTTGAATAGGAAATTGTAATTGATACTGATCAATGGGGAAACATATTGTGCAGAGAATGTGTCTGGAAGATACAGATTCTGTATTTTATTACCACAAATACATCTATTAAATATGATTAGTCTACATGGTGATGCAGACTGAGGAGGGAATGTGGAAAGATGCCGTAAACATTGTTTGAAATGTTACAGTCATATTATATTGAAATAATGGACAAAAAGGCTGAATATTCATTTAAAAATTATTACAAGAAACTGGAGGCAAACAGGAAATTGATGTTAAGACGAATGGAAAGAGAAAGGAAATCACGTAAAAGTCAAGACAGTGTGGACTGATTTGAAACAAGTTAAATGGCTGTGCTATTTCTGGGAGAATTAAAGTATGCTACATAAATGTCTGACTGTGTATGGTATTATAAGTTTGATTACATATATAAGCATGCATCATGTGTCAAACAGACCTGATTGCCTTTAATAGGCTTCAGTTACACTCCCCTGTGGACACACACACACAGACAGCTGTGGACACTGCAGATGTGTGATTGTTCTTACACTTCTCTCTAGTCTTCTTGCAGCCCATCGGGAGGAGCACATGTGTAGTTGGTGTGACTGAGCAGAGTGATGTGGACAGTGTAACACTAGCTTTACCCTTGATATTGATTCTATTCCTTCATAAAATTTCTTTATGGCCTTCCAGGATTCAGGGTGAACTGGGGCCAAGTTCAAAGTTTAGGCCAACCACAACATGTCTGCTCTGCTGATCCCTGACCTGCTCGTCTGGCAGCAAATGCCTCTCTCTCACTGTATGTATGTGTGTGGGGACGCTCTGGTATACAGTGTAGGCCAAAGAGCTTCACTCACGTATTAGTTTATTAGTTTTTTTTTTTTGGTATCACCCTAATCAATTTCAACATGTTATTCTCCAGGTTAATTTTAATTGTTACTGTAATTGGGCTGATGCGACTCCACTGGACTTATCTTTACAATAAAGTCCATCAGGTGTCACACATGTCTCCAGTCAGACATTTTACCTCAGACACTGATTTGGACCTGAAAATAAATGTGAATGTGTAATTATATATACATGCAAGAGATTTATATCCATACATGTCCATTGCATTTTTCCATATATGCCCTGGTTCAGTTTTGTCCTTCTGTGCTTACCGTAGCCGTGCATGCAGGTCAGTGGTTGATTATAGACAATTTTTGGGAACAATCTTCATTTTTGCTTCATAAAGCTAAATGTGGTTTTGATGTCACACGTGTTGTTACAGCCAGGATGGCTGAAGCTATGATGTTATTAAAGAGTCTGCACAATTTTATTTTCTCTAGTTACATCAACTAAAGTATTTAAATGAGTTCAATATACATTTTTTAAAGTGAAAAACACATAATTTGCAGATCATAGCTGATGAACATGATATTCATTATCCATTTCCACTTTATCTGTGTGAAATATGTTCTGTTATCTACATTCTGTTTCCTGTCAGTGTGTATTAACACACTCTACCCTCTGCTTCCCAAATCAAAGTCCTGTATCAGTTCTTCTTTTAGTGGAATAAATTATCTTTATACAGGAACACAAGTTTCAAGGTCCATATAGTATAAAGGTATTTGTGCATGTGTAGTTTGATTATAAAGCAGGTCAAGGTTCTATATTAATACTGTGAAAGTATCAAAGCCTCAGTCCACAGAGAAATGCACACAGCCTGTATTCAGAAACTGAGCCTTAAAACCAGCCGTCAGGACTTCTGGAACTTTGTGATGTCACAACAAAGCAGTCAGGTGAGTGAGGGATGAGATGTAAAACTACACTGAGAAGGTTTTTGGTCCTTAAAACCACAAATACATCTTCTTATGGATCAACACTTCAAATAAAAAAAGTGTGAAATATGGGACATTTCCAGAGAGTGAAACTGTCGTCTACAAATCTTTCCTTTAAACTGCTGATGAAACTCAAATGTAACTCAAACTTCCATGTAAATGTATACTGTATACATTATGCAAAGAACAGTGTGGTTTGATTTGAGTTTCATTCTGCAGTTGGAAACATAGCTGCTGGTTATTCAGACTCTGGAGTTATTCACTTGTGTTTTTCTAGCAGATGCAAAGTGACCTGTTTGGTTGGAGAGGACCAGGGGCTTTCCTGTTTCTAATGCAAATGTAAGGCACTCAGAGGGAGGCGGGATGAAGGCTTTGTCCTCCTCCTCTGCCTCCTCTTCTCCAGGTCTCAGCTCTAAGAGGACGAGACAGGAAGGTGTGAAGGTGGACCTGTGTAGAGGATCCATGGATGCTGCTTTCACATGCGCATGCACACACACACACACGCGCACACACACACACACACACACACACACACACACACACACATTCATGATGCTAACTCTCAAGGGCCTGAGAGTAAAGTCATGCATTGCTTTCATTGAGGTCAGTGGTGGATGGTGGATGAAGCAGGAAGGCGAAGCAGGATTTGAATAATTCTGCATCATAAACACAGAAAAGAAAAAAAAACATGAAAGGACTGAAGGAAGCTGGTGTTTCAGAGACATCACCTCTCCACCACAGCGAAGAGCTGGAGGAGGTTAGAGGAGATTAAATCCAACAGAAAACTCTCATTTAACTTTTCTGTTGTTTCCTTCTTATTCTTTTAACATGTTCCTTCATTAATTAATTCATTTTCAGGGTTATGTTTAATAAATGAGTACAGGAAATCAACTTTGACTCATTTATTTATCCAAACATCAATCTATCCGTTCATCCATCCATCCATCAATCCATCCATACATCGATCCATCAATTCACCCATCCATTCATCCATTCATGCATCGTTCCATCCATTAATTCACCATTCATCTATTCATTCATCCATTCAATCACCCATCCATCCATTCATTTACCCATGCATCCATCCATCCATTCACCCATCCATCCATCCAACAAATGTAATTGTTTCTTGTTCTTTCCCTGTGATTTTCATCATCCATTCATTCTCTGTCTCTAATCCATGTATTTATATTTCATATTCAGTCATTCATCAAAACAATCATCCATCTAACTACTATATGTATCATTTTTTGTTGTTTTTTTATTCTTGTTGATTTGTTCCCTGGCTGATTAATTAGTCATTCATCAAAACATTTCTTTTGTAATGGAAATGTCCACTCATTCATTCATTCATTCATTCATTATTTCAGTTATTCACCTATCTGTTGGTGTTATCCTATCTTTTTGTTTAGAATAATCTATTGTTTCTGCATTTATTCCTTTTATTTGACTGATGAATCAGTAACTTTAATCATTTTCATTCATTTGTTCAGTTATGAATGGATGAAAACTCCTCCTGTAAACGAGTCCATTCAGACGTACTTTGTGTGTGTGTGTGTGTGTGGTCAGTTGTCATTAAACTATAACTTGTTCATTGTCTCAGAACATCACCTCCATGTTGTCTCATATGACTCCCACACAGTCTTCACTTCCTGTCGTGGTCGTCCTGCTGCAGTAACTGTGACGCTGAAGCAGAGAAGAAGAAGAAGCCTGTATTGTCATGATAACTAAAATGTGGAGATTAAATTGTGATTTCATTACAACTCAATTTTAGCTTTTCTGAAAGTCACACGACACTACACTGTATAGAAAACAACAAAGGCTAATCTGGTTTTGAAAATTGAAATATTACCATTATTAAACAGTAATCTCATCAAGTGCCGATACATCGCAGATTACAAAAGCAGAATGTGGGGTCTCCAATGACTGTAATTAAGGCCAACCCATCGACTTACAAATAAAGGCAATAAACCCATTATTATGTGGAGAATTAGAGGAAATTCTCTTTGCAGAAATGATTCAAGAATGGAAGTATGATTACCCTCTTTCCTCTTTTACTTGGTCTTTTTTAAATCACAGCAGAGGGCTAATCTTTGTGAAGCCACAGACAGAATAGCAATGGTGCCCTGGAGAAATGTGTTGAATAAATGGACAAGGCGGAAGGATTGGAAGGTGGCTGTGTGTGTGTGTGTGTGTGTGTGTGTAAGAACAGCCAAAAGAATGCCATTTTCTTTTCTTTGCAACACTCCTTCTAATGAAATAGCAAAGAATCTGACAGAGTTCCTTTAATCACAAAGGAAAGGATTTGGCGTCTGCTTCCTTCTGCTAATTTATTCATTCAAAAGTCTTAATATCTGTGCAGCGGGCGAAGGATCACACAACACATGCTAAGCATTTTCCCTGCCACTCAAGATTTTTTTTCTTTTAGGTTAGAGATTAGATTTTTTTTTCTTGAAAGCTTCCAAAATGTCAAATTTCTATTAACAGGACAGTTAAAATGCAATAAAAGACTGTGGTCGATGAGTTTAGTGAGGCAGCGTGTGCGTGCGTGTGTGTGTGTGCGCCTGTTTTCTGTGCGTATGTGTGTGTGTGTGGGTGTTGGGGGGGTTCTTTCAAAAAAAAGTAGGCCTATGCAGGTTTTCAGCATCATTGCAGCTGTTTTGATATCTCTGAGTGTGAACACATGCATGAAGCTGCACTGTTTAACTGCTGTTTTCGTTTACATTTCTTTGTCAAATAAAAAAGGGGATAAACCTGTCTGTGTGGTGCTAATATTATTATAATACAGCTTTTCACCCTCGATGACAGACTTCAGCTCCGCTGGGAAGCTAAAGTGTCAAATACATGGCCTTCTTTGACTTTAAGATCATATCCTGATGTTTCAGGATATTGCTGGGGTTTCCATCCTTAGCTGAAACGACTCTTTTATGCCCCCTTTCCACTAAAATTATCAGGTATAAGTGGGTTTTTCAAAAACGGGTAAACCCGCTGATAAAAGCGAATTGACCCCTTTTCGCCAGTCGAGTTAGTCTTTTTGTTCGACTGAGGACACATACAACTGTAAAGAGTGATGTCATCACATGCACTTAGAGAGCACACACACACAGACACAGTGGAGAGAGAATGAGCTGCTAGCCGCCATGCATCTGGTAAAACGAATCTGCCACGTCTCATTCCCGCATTGGTGCTCCTGTAAGTGTCAGGGCTGCAGGTCGCTCTTTAATCCCTGAGCGCAGGGTAGCCATGGTGTTTCTGGGTTAACAGGACCGAGCTGGACAGCTGACAGGTCTGATTACAGTGTCTGTGTGATCTGTAAGACGTTACAGCAGAAAAAGGGGTGAAAATTAGCGAGTTCAATCCGAATGTTGTGTGTGTACATCAATGCTGATCCGAGCTGCAGCAGATAAATATCTGCGTCTACTGCAGAGCCAATTGACCAAATGCCGATTGTTCCCTTTTCCATTGCCGACATGTCAGCAACTCTTAGAGGGTTTTTTGAGCAGTGGAAAAGGGACTTTACAGACATTACATTAATTTACACTGTTGTCATCTTTCTTCATGAAATGACACAAATGCTTTAGACCATTTCCAGCAGCGTAGATGCACAATTTTGACATCATTGTCTTGCGATGAGCAACCGTCAGAAAACAGCCTACCTTCGACGATAAAAGGACCGATAAGCTCGGAGGCATATGATTCAGAGAGTTCAATTTGGAACAGGTCTTGACCGGTTCCCATTACTGGACAGACAAAGACAAGGACAGTCAAAGTTAGGCTACTGAGAGGTAGCTTAGTTTGGACATTACAAAACAGCGCTGAAACTTTATTACTCTTGTGATAAGGAGACAAACGCTTTGGTGAAAACTGAAACTCCCTCCTTACATGGTTGCTCCGTGCTCATAGTAACTGATACCAGTCCTAATAATGATGAGGACAGGTTAACAATGCGTCCTTCCACTCAACAAAGTGCCTGATTGCCAAACTCGGAAATGCTGAAATTGTTCCCATAGCAGCTCATTCATCTGACTGCCCAACAACAGCACGATATTGATAATTTGGTTGCGAAGTTCTCCTGTTGTTTTTTCCCACTCGAACAACTGTGCTGGAACATGATATAGATGTGAGAGATGTTTAAAACAGCAATTAAACAGCATCTGTACCGAGTTAATCAGGTAAAAGTTAATGAAAAAAGAAACCCAGTATCAGCTGGAACATGGATTGGCAAAACCCAGTTCTAGCTCATGGAGCTCCCCATGCCTGCTGGAGTGTAAACCAGACGGCACCCCCAAGTTTCTGAAAAGTAAATGCCATCATGGTTCCTGATTCCTACCCAATGCCACGAATGGAAGATTGTGTAGACAATTTGGGTCTGCTACCTTTGTGAGTAAGCTAGATTTACTTAAAGGCTATTGGCTCTGTAATACCCGATCACTTCCTACAGTACACTGTCGTGGCCTTTGGTATGTGCAATGCCCAGGCTACCTCCCAGCGTCTAATACACACTGATCTGGGTGAAGTGACCAATTGCAGCGCTTACCTAGATGATATGATTGTGTACTCTACTTCCTGAAGCGAACAACTGAAAAGTCTAACTGAAGTGTACACTTGGTTTGCACACGCCTCCTTTACCCTCAAATCTAGCCAAATGTGAGTTTGGTAAAGGTATGGTAACACACCTTGGGAGCCAAGTAAGCCAGGGGGAAGTTCGTCCCATTGAGGCTAAAGTTAGCGCTATAAAGGAGTTCCCTGTTCCAACCGCCCAACATACACTTGGCGTTTCTAAAGGTTACTAAAGAGGTGTGGTCCATCTCCTGACAAGCCTCATGAGCCCTAACTACTTTAGGGCTTGTGAGGCTTGTCAGGAGATGGTACAAGTACAAGTGGACCCCAGAATGCCAGCAAGCGTAAAGTGTAAAAACCCTTCTGTGCCACGGTCCTGTACTCGCAACCCCTGATTTTACCCAACCTTTCCAGTTAGAGGTTGATGCAAGCGCTGTGTGGGCTGGAGCTGTTCTAGTACAGAAGAATGCAAATGACGTTGAGCACTCTATCAGTTACTTCTCTCAAAGATTTAACAGACATCAGTTTAAGTATTCCACTATTGAGCAGGAAACTCTGAGGCACATCGAGGTATACATCAGCTCCTGCAGTCTGCCCCTCGTCGTTTACACCGATCATAATCCCCTGGTGTTCCTGTCACACATGTATAATCACAATCAACGGCTCATGCGCTGGGCCCTGTTGGTTCAGGAATACCTTGTGATTAAGCACAGAAGAGTCTCTGAAAATGTGGTAGCAGCCACACACCCTTGCACCGCCCGCCTGTGCCTGAGCTGGTCTTCCCCGTTCACCCCTCCTTTTCTTCCTTAATGCCATGACTACCAATCCCCAGGATGTGATAAACGTGATTTGGTATGAGCAGACGGCCTCTATGCCCCCACTTTGATGTCGACTGAGTGTTGTTATATATAAACTGTTAACTTGAACTATAGTTAACCCGAATTTTGATGATAGTAATATTGTTGACTAGTTGATGCACTTGTTTGGGATCAAGGAGTTTTAAGGGCTATAGGTTGGTTTGTTTTCATACACCCTGGTTGTGCACCACAGACAGTTTGTCGTTGTTTAGTTTACACTAGGTTATGGGAGGCGGCTTCCTGTGTTTCAGGTGGTAAGTCTAGAGTTGACAGATGAGAGTATTTACTTACCGTAAATCTCTGACTATTGAGCGCACCTGAATATAAGCCGCACCAGCTAAATTTTACAAGAAAATTAATTTTGTACATATATAGGCCACATTTGACTGTAAGCCGCAGGTTTTCATGTTGTAACATAAGATATTTACGTACACAGAAATACATTACACGGAAGATTTTTTTTTAAAGATTTAATTCAAGATGTGCTTTTTTTCAAACTGCCTGTACGGCACCAACACGGCATCAACACGACAGTAACGTGCCTGGTTAGAAAATAAAACACAGCACCAACACGGCATCAACACAGCACCAACACGACAGTAACGTGCCTGGTCAGAAAATAAAACACAGCACCAACACAGCATCAACACAGCACCAACACGACAGTAACATGCCTGGTCAGAAAATAAAACACAGCACCAACACGACAGTAACATGCCTGGTTATACTTTACCATAAATAATACCAGAAAAGTCATTGGTCGCTATCTTCATCTTCCTCTTGCGCACTGAAGCCATTGAAGTCTTCTTCTTCAGTGTCTGAATTGAACAGCCTCAGAAGGACTTCCTCACACACTTTCTCATTCTCTCTTTCGTTGTCGCTCTCAATGTCACTTTCGTCTTGAGGCACATTCACCCTTGAGCTTGTGCTGTCCTCTTCATCACGCGGCAGTCCAGCCTTTCGAAACCCGTTGGTGATGGTGGATTTTTTCACACTGTTCCACGCTGTCAGGACCCACTGGCAGACTTCAGCATAAGTTGCTCTTCGCATGCGGCCAGTCTTGGTAAAGGATTTCTCGCCTCTGGTCATCCAAGCCTCCCACTCAACTCGGAGTACCATTTTAAATGCACGATTCACGCTGATGTCCAGTGGCTGCAAATATTTTGTTGTGCCCCCAGGAATCACAGCTGGAATTGAGTTTGTTCTCTTGATGGCTGCTTTCACAGAATCTGTTATATGGGCCCTCATGCTGTCCATAACGAGCAATGCTTTTTTTCTGTGAAAAAATCCGCTTGCCATAGCACTCCGTCAGCCATTCCTTCATTAGGCTTTCTACCATCCACCCTTTCGTGTTGACTTTCACCACGATTCCGTTTGGGGGTTTTTCTTTTGGCAAAGTCATCCGCTTAAAAATCACCATTGGTGGAAGCTTTTGTCCGTATGCTGTACAGCTCAGAACACAAGTGAAATGCATTCTCTCATGGCCAGTTGTTTTCAGCGTGACGGACGATTCACCTTTCTTGTTAACTGTCCTAGTGAGAGGCAAGTCAAACGTCAAAGGTACTTCATCCATGTTTATGATGTCGTCTGGTCCGATGGAATTCTCAGCGTTCTTTGTTTGAGTGAAGTTGCAGAAGTTTTTAAGTTTTTCCTCGTAGTCGGGAGGGAGTTGCTGACACAGAGTCGTCCGTGCCTTGACGGACAGGCCTTTTCGTCTCATAAACCTGAGACACCACGATGGTCCACCTCTGAAATCTTCAATATTTTTTTCGGTTGCAATTGTGTTCACCCAGTCTTCAAGAATGTTTTCCAGTTCAGGCCATCTGCTTTTATGTCCTCTGAAAGCTTTTGTCGTCTTTTTACATTGACTCAGTTCTTCCCGCTGCCGCCTCCAACGTCTCACCATCGTTTCATTGATATCAAGCTTACGTGCAGTAGCTCTATTTCCCTCTTTGACGGCGAGATCGATTGCCTTTAACTTAAAAGCCGCATCATATGCATTTCTCTGTGTGTTTTCCATGACAGTTCAAAATCAAAATCAAAACTACTGTGTCTTCTTCGACGCATAATCTTTCCCCACATGTCTGTCTCACTTTTGCGCTTCCCGCTAGAGTGCCGCCCGGAGGCCGTTAGAGCGCCCCCTGGAGGCCTTCGGCCAGTAAAAATCTATAATTTAGCCGCATCGTTGTATAGGCCGCAGGGTTAAAGCGTGTGAAAAAAGTAGCGGCTTATAGTCCGAGATTTACGGTATTCTGTTTATTTTATAGCAGTATATAAGCCGGTGGTGGTGGTGGTGGGGGGGGTTGTCTTATTTGGTTTATGATTTGGCACCACCTGCTGCCCTTCCCTTTGTTTCTAGCCTCCTCTCTGTGTTCTCTTTGTGTTGTGAATATAATGACCTGTCTGTTCATTAACATGTGAGGGAACATGTGACTTGTTATTTTCAATAATCATTTCATGCTTAAAGCTACAATGAGCAAGTTCAGGAAATCAAGCTGGTGCTAGCATGAGACTGTAAAGCAACTATCTCCGGAATTGCATGGATCGACTCACACTCCCGCCCCGACTGTCGCTGGGGCGGGGGCATAAAAAGTTACCTACTGTAGCTTTAAATGTGCCCATAAAACAACATCATCAAACTCACAGCCAGTACCAGCTGTATGATCTGTAGGACAGTGTAGGAACACTGTCATTTTAAGTCTGTAAGGCCATGCTTAAACTGTTGGTCCCATGATCCTCACATTTCAGGTCTTAGTGGGCCTTCAAGTCTCCCAAATGTTGCTTTGGTCAGCCCAAATGCACGACAGTATTAGAGCCACAATGAGGAAAAAAAAGAAATCTGAAATTTCAAGAAAAAGTTGTGATATTATGAGAATAAAGTCGTATATTCTGACTTTATTCTTGTGATAGTACGAGAATTAAAAATGTAAAATTTCAAGAGAAAAAGACATAATTTTTAGGAATGTTACAAACAACCAATAAAACAGGTGAAAGGACAGTCAGTGGCAGCCTGAGCTGCTTCTGGCAGCTGCTGCTTGTCCGTCTAACAATAGAACAGACTGATGATGATGCTGATGCTGATGTGCCAAAAGATTTAGTTTCTCTTTATTTGTGCAAACTATGCTTAAGTAGAACTTCAAAGGATTCTCAACGTTTCTCATTTTAAAGGCTTCAAATATTTCCCCTCTAAAACAACAGTGTTGTCAATGTGGCCCTAACACTCCGTCATACAAATCCATATGACAGGATGCTGAATGATCCGACATGACCATAGTTAGCTGTGGAGCAGCATCTGAGTAGTGGACCTAGAATATTAAGAAATATTGTGTACACAGAAGTGGCTCCCCCATACAGAGTCGGAGCACAGCATTGTCTCGCTCTGGTTACATATGAACTGTGTCAGGGTGTGTTATCCTACATGCAACTGGACAGGTGCACCACTCTGGTTTTCAGATGCTTCAGTTGTGAAAACAGAGCAACTCTCTAAAGATGTACATTTTCTGATACACCATTCACGAAGAATGTCTCCATAAATCTGAAATGAAAAATAGGACATGGAGTTGCAGAGTCGTGCTCTGTTTTACATCAGCAACAACTGGTTTGATTAGTTCTTCATATGTCGTGGGAGTTTAACATGGCCGGGAGTCATGTCGTCATCTGGACCTTTGCCTGTATTTGACATATTTGTCAGTAAATGCTTTCCAACTGAAATGTTGTAGCGAGCACCAAGCTCACAGAGATTTCTGCTTTGGCTCTGGATGGTGAGTAGAACCTCGTACCTGAGCTGTGTCAAGTGTCTGCGTTACACACAACAATCTCATGGAGTGAAAGAAAGATGACAAACAGGTCTCAGCACATATGAGACCTGTGTTTCCCTCACAGATAATGCACACACACACACACACAAACACACAGAGCTAAACCATCACCCATCCAGCAGTAAGGGAATGATTCATTCCATGCTGCTTTTATCTGACCTGAGCCAAGTGTTCTGCACACTGTGGTCAGGTCTGCCGAGCACTTTCTCACTTAGAGATTTCATTGTGTGTGTGTGTGTGTGTGTGTGTGTGTTTGTGTGTGTGTGCCCTCTGCCTTGTTCGCTGGCCCTTCTTACAACCTGTCTCAGAGATAAGAAGCATTGCTTTTTCGTTTCAGGAAACTCTCCCTCTGTTCTTGGACTCGGGAGCAGAGCGCTGAGGACCAGCGAGGCTTTCCGACTCCATCCTGTCAATATGACGGGATAAGAAGTCCAACTGAAAGTTCATTAATTCCTGGGTAACCTATGCCTCGGCCGCACTAATACCCCTCTCTGCTGTATTGATGTTGCTGTACCCGCAGTGAGAGAGCAGCTTTAGCCATGCAGCTCACACACACTCTCTCTCTTTCTGTCTTGATCTGACGCTTTCTCTCCACACCTTCACTCCTCCTCACTACTCCGTCAATCAAATAATGGATGAAGAAATTAAAATAGCCCGAGGAGCGGGATAAACATTTAAATTAAGACACTAGAAAACCTCCTCTATTGGTCAGCCCTCTGATAGGCTGGTAACCTGTTCAGGGTGTACCCCACCTCTTGCCCAACATCAGCTGGGATTGGCTCCAGCCCCCCAGTGACCCTCCAAGGATAAGCAGTATAAGTAATGGATGGATGGATTTAAAAGCTACATGGAGGCAGGGATTTGCTGGTGATTCTTTATGGTGCACTTTTGGTCCTTTACATCTTTACAGTGCAAGCAGAGTTAATTATTCCATCTAATGGAATAGATTATACTGTATATGGGTCACTGGTCACTTGTTAGCCTCTAATAAGGTGCAATGTGTAAATCTAGACCTCCATCTCTTGCAGCCTCTTCATGTGTCTTTAGGTGTTCCCCAGGGCTCAATACGTGGTCCCACCCTTTTCTCTATACTTGTCAGTGATATTCCCAGTCAGTGTTGTGCCAATTCACACTTAAAAAGAAATAGTTCAAAGTTCAGTTCATACAGATGAAAATGAACTAGTTCACGTTCATAGTTCATTTTTTAAAATTTTGAACTATGTTTACAGTTCCAAAAATTAACCAGTTCACGTTCATTTGTTCCATTTTTTTTAAATAGGCCACTATTCTCTTTCAATAAAACCTCCTTCTACCCACCCATCACCAGCCCTAAATCACTGCCACTCCCAAACTGAATGAATTATTGTATATACCACTGAAGAATCACAGACATGAGTTACATTTAAAATCCGTATATAAATATGATGCATCTGTACCGCCACCGCTGTCTCGCTAGAGTGAGTGAACGCCGCTCACATTTTAAGACAGTTTGCCGCATGACGTCTCCATAGACATGGCCCAGCATGGCTGGTACTACTAAAGATGGTACAGACACATCTACTATTTTGTTTGTTTGAGCATTTGAAGCAGTTTTATGAACAAACAAATGAAGACAGACAGATTCATTTTATATACAGATTTTTAATGTAACTCATGTCTGTGATTCTTCAGTGGTATGCAATAATTCATTTAGTTTAGGAGTGGCAATAATTTGGCTCACGTTCATCATTTGTTAACTGATTTGTTCAGTTCAGCGTTCACAAAAAATATGTACAACACTGTACCCAGTGTCAATAACTCTCTTACTAATTTTATTTGCTGATGATACAATACTTGTATGCCACTGTGGTTTGGTTGGAAGGGGACACAGTGTCCCTTGAACATGACCACTGGAGATGGAACCTCCGGCGATATTGCAGTCAAAGGCAAAACTTGGTTTTCTATATAGAAATTGTTCTTCTTTTACATCTGCAGCCAAACACTTGACTGTTCAAATGACCATACTTTCCTTGTTTGATTATGGGGACACAAACTATAGATCGGCTTGCAAAGGAACACTTCAAAAGCTTGACACAGTTCATCATTGTGCTGGTTGATTTGCTTCAAATGCCTATTCTGTGGTCAAATGGCCCTCTGTGCATACTGGTGGTAACATACACTGGTTTACACTCATCTATACTCATTCCCCCTATTTAGGTCAGTTATTGCAGCCTACCTCAGTGGCCAAGCACAATAAACATCATCTTCTTACATCAGAATAAAGGCTCCTAAATCCAACACATCCTTTGGCCTGTTGTTAGTCCATTCTGCTGCTGCTAATGATTGATTTGAGTTGAACACTTAAATTGGATACTTTTTCTCTCTCACTTGTAAAGGCTTTCTTTTCGATTTTTTTTAATGCTACTTTTACATTTCTTACTTCTATTTGATTTTATTAATTAGTAATTCTTCCTTGTTTTGTCATCTTGTTTTGTGTTTTTGTTTGCCCACCCCTCTCCTTCTCCCCTACAAGTATTTTCTGACACTTGCCAGGCTGTCACTCTAAATAAGAATTTGTTCTTAATGTCTGATAAAATAAAGGTTAAATAAAATAAATTGAAAAAATAAGATTCACCTTAGTCCTGATAGAGTACTTTGTGACCTCTTTTCATGCAGGGGAGTGCATATTGTGAGAGCATTTTTTTTTGGGAAGTAAAAATCATTGCTACAGCTGGATGACAGAGCATCTATAAGCGTAACTGGGAATTAACACCAGATGCAAAACATCAGCATGTTACTAAAGTTACTATTCGCTCCATCCCGCACAGACGTCTGTTACAGCACTTCTGTCCTGTCTTGCCGTCCTGTCAACAGCACAGATCATACAGTGCTGAGAGGACAACAGCCAGACCAGCTGTCTTCACCAGACTGACTAACATCACAGTTATTAGACAGAGGTTACTGGACAAAAGTGGTTTTTAAACAGGCTCTATCAAAAAAACATCGAGACTTATTTTCCCCGCCCAATCTGAATGTAGTGACTGTAGTGAAAGCAGAAAGCTCAGAGTGACACTGGGGTCGATCACTATATATATAAATTCACATATAGAGAACATATAGTGTATGTATGTGATCTGAATGGCTGTATGCACAAATATATAAAGTTAATCTGTTGCAGAGGACAGGCAGGTTGTGGATGACAATAACACTTAAAACACTGCTGGTGTGTTCTTCTGCAGTGGTTTAATGGCAGTGATCATCAGCCAATCAACTCGTATTAACAGGTTGTAGAAGTGACGTAAAGGGTCATCTAGCACAACGTCACCTACTTTCACGGTGCATGGGGAAAGGAAAAAGTCTAAAGAGGTCAAAACTCCAGCAACACCTGCAGTAAACAGAAGAACAGAATCATTAGACTGACCTGTTTCGACTTGTAGCCTTCATCAGGGTCAAAGATTTCCCTCTGGAGACTCATATTCACAAAAATAATGTTTTATTTTTGATGATTTTAGAGAAATCTGGAGATGTTTGAATGTTTATTTTCTTGAAATACAATAGGTGTGTGTGAGATAAATTCTCAAAAACATTCTAATGACGTATCGTCTATAAGTACGTATGTTCATGTATGTAAAACCCTGACTGTAGTTTCAATAGAGGCGTGTCCACATCCGTCTGGAGACAAGCAGGAGCCATGAATTGGCCTAAAGCCTCCACACTAACAGTGTGGTGCTCCACTTGTAGAGGCAGGGCAGTGTGGGGGTTGTCTGGGGGCGGGGTGTAGGACCTTGACCTCCCTGTCACATTCTCAGAGCCAGTTCAAAAGCATGACATCTGTTGCCTGGCTCTGATCAGGGATAACATAAGAGAGTGCTGGTCTGTGGCCCACACCACCCCTCACCCCACCCCACCCCACCCCTGCACCCCCAATAGCAACAACACAGGTCTGTGATTTGTGATAAGAGCAGAGGGCGCAACACCTCCCACCACTGCTTCACTTGTTTTACAGCTGCTGGCTCGCACTGTGCCGCCAGGACGAGGGAGAAGGAGAGGAAAAGAAAGACAAGGGACCAGGTTTCTGCCATGTCACCAGTTCACCACCAGTGTCACTGACGGGGGAAACTGGGAACAGGCTCCAGGCTCCATGATATGTTGACACCACCTCAGAAAAATGGACAAAATAAAAATAAATCAAAGAACACCATCAGATGAAGCTTAGCGTAAATTGCTATATTTTGCACAGCCTCACCCCCTTTTCACATATGATGACATCACGGTGAAGGACTCTGACACCTGTCACTTTTCCTCTCTTGTTTTGCACATGGCAATAAAAGTTTATTCGTTAACACAAATGAAGTGTGTGAGCTGTGTGTGGCGCTCCCACGCTCCCACTTCAGCTCGATAAGCTCAGGTTTTAGTGATATCGTAGCACCACCACATAATGTAAACAGGCTCATATATAGGCTGGGATAATAGAATAAAGATTTATCATTAAGTGTAATCCCTGGAAACTAATGCCATCCTGTGTATGTGTCCGGAAAGGACAACTAAGCAATGCAGGGAAATCATCCTGGGTAGGATCCATGTAACTGGTGAGACCGCTTCATTTTGTTTTTCAGTGGAAAGATGCAGCTTTTTTTTTAACTCTGAGGTGGATCACACTGGTGGATTGTTAAGACACTCCCGTGCAGTTTTGGGCTGATTTGACAGAGTTGGATTTTTCTTTGAAGTGACTTTCCATTCAGAATCTTAGCGTGCGACTGTGACAATGAAGAACTCTGATGACTTGAACCTGTGTATGTATGTTTGTTGTCTGACGAAAAAGACATTTAAATAGATGTTAAACCAGCAGCATTCTGAAAACCATCTTTGTTTTTTTGTGTTGTCTTCAGTGTAGACACAACTTAAAAGAAAATACACTTTTGTTACCTCTGGACAGAACCAGGTTAACAGTTTCCCCTGTTCTGTCTTTATGCTAGGCTACGCTAACGGCTTGCTGACTGTTCATATTTAGTGTACAGACCTGAGTTTGGTGTCGATCACATCCAACTCTCACCAAGGAAGCAAGTAGGCGTGTCTCACTAAATGTGAAACTTTTCCTTTAATAAAGCGCCATACACTGGGAGCTTATTGCTTCAGTGGATTGTGTTAGTGGGAAACAGCTGATCAGTTTTCATTACCATGCAATTCCAACATCCACTGATGTGCTTTAGTGTTGCTGCTTGTGTTGACACAGAGATTTTGAAGTAAAATGTCTGACGCTATAAACAGTGCCACAGAAATGTGACAGCCTGGCGTGTGGTGCTAATGTGTCAGGACTGATCTGATGGTTTAAGTTGCAACTGACACTAATGTCGCAGCTGTTAAAGGAATTCAACCAGCCCGCTGCTGAAAAACAGCGATTTCAGAAAGTGGGCTGCTGCCATTAGCTCATCCAGCCCCAAAAGTTATGGAAACAATATGTATGAAAATGAGTCGCTGAGTCAAATCCTCTCCTCGGCAAAGTGTTTTGTCTCATAAGCAGCCTGCTGTTTCCAAACTGATGAGAAGCTTATCCTGGGTTTGTGGGCCAATAGACTACCATTTTGCTTCTTTCTTAGAGGTGTCCCTACTTTGCCATGCAGAGCTGTTTTAATAGTTTCCCAGTGCAGTTGGCATGGTTACCAGTGCAGATAGGCAGCGACTTAAATCTGCCAGCTGAATCTCAGCGAACCTGCTATAATCTCTGGACAATCTCTGTATTAACATCCAACTTCTGCCCGGCTCTCCCTCTGCTGCTTGCTCCCCGCTTGCTGCACACCTCAGCCCAGCACAAAGAGGGTTTTTCTCTAACAGGATAAAGGCTGGTAAAATAGGGGCTCCAACATCATTACCTATCAAAGTCTTCCGTATTGACCCTGACCCAACACCAGCCATTTGTCTTTTTAATTCTGAAAAAAAAGTCATAAAAAGAATGAAGGCTGAGTAGGAGTGTGACAAGCTACCCGGGGCCGCAGCAGGGTTTTGATACAGGGAATGAGAATGGGAATAACAAGGCAGGACAAGGGGCTCTGGTGATGGCTTACTGGCCCTCTATGTAAATCCCTGGAACGTGGGAGGAAATGTAGCAGGCAATGTGCTAGCGTAAGCCCTTTAGCAGCCGCTGGCCCTGATTAAAACAGCACATTAAGATGCCACAGGCGGCTGAAAGACATCGGCCAAGCCCATGACCAAACTCTGGGTTATTTATTAGCCGGCTCTGCTAACAAGTATCGACTGGCCTGAATTAATGTGCTTTCCCCTTTTTTGCTTCTGTTGATGTATTTAGTGCTACAGCCATTTGGAACAGTGCTAACCACGCATGACCTCAGCTTATATTAAGATACAGCTTGTGTCTGAATGTGTGTGTGTCTGGGGGGTATTGTGATATGTTGCTTATCAGTCAAGATTTCTTTCACTCATGTCAGTAAATTGTAGCCAGTGGCCTGCTACACCAACACAGTGGTCACCATGCAAACACGTGGAGGTGATGGAGAGTTTGTGGATGTGAGTCACATGACTAGTTGTGATTGGAGAGTTTTTCTTACTAACCCTCCCCCGGCATATTCAAGGACTTTATTACAAACGTGGTTTTATTTGTGTACCTCTGAACATAATTCCTAAATCCACTCCACTTTACATGAACTGTGGGAGCCGGCGAGTCACCAGAGGCAGAAATTGAGCCAAACTCCGGAACACAGCAGCATTTACACCTCAAACAGAGCAGAGCGCAATATTTGCAAATCAAAAATATAATTTATAAAGCAGGGTCAGCAAAAAATCTTCACAGCAATGGTGTAACTTCATGAGCCAGTCAGTCAGTCAGTAAGGGACAGACATTCGTGTTTATAGGGCTGGCCTCCAGCCAAGAAGAAACTAGCAAAGGAACAGAGCCATATAATCTGGCTCCTGTCAAAAAGCCATAATTCCCATCTCTGGTGGCTGCTGCCCGGCAACATCCCTGTTCTCTGTTCTGAACTGGCGGCAACAGGGTGCAACGTTGCTATGACCTCCAGTTCTACCCTCCTGTACAACACAGGTTCCTGCTTTCCACTATCCATCTGATCACACAGCTAAACAGAGCAGGTTGTAGTTTACAGTGGGGGACACGGAGAGCACTATGACCTGGTTAATACAGAAGTTCTGCTTTGAAAGTTATGTTACCTCGTATTATAAACATGTGGCTCCAGTCTGTGTTGACCTGTCTCTTCTCTGCTGTTGTGCCATTCAGATAACTCAATACTCAAACCAACACTGTATTTTTTTGGTTGCCATGGTGACACCACAGGTGACAGTCACAGAGGCAAGTTGAACCTGGACAAACTGTTTCAAACCGGTCCGGTCTACACACTGATCGTCTGGTTGGTTTGGTTTCTAGTGATGTCGCCGAGTTCTCAGATCTCAGCAACAGTTAATCATGAACTAAAGAACCAATGGCCTGAGCTCTGAAAAATATTATATAAATTATCGCTTGAGGTTTGAGGTCACATGTACACATTGTGCTAATGCTAGACGGTGGGCATACCTGATGCTTGGTGCTGCTGTGATTGTCACAGCACAACAGTCACACAACAATGCGGCTAGTGCTATTTTGTGCAGTAACGTGCCATGCTAGCTGTGGATGCACTCCCAAAGGGAAGTACACGGAAATAAACTCCATAACCATACACCAACCTGCTTCTGCTCCTTCCTCCAGACCTGATTTCTCTGGTTTCTGTCCCGATAAACTCTGATCATAGAGAACAGGGTGATTCCCACTGAAAATAACCAACCCCTCCTGCGTTTTAACCTTTAATTCCCAGACTTTACCTGCATAATCGTGACTGGATCGACGCTGGACCATTTGAATAAACACAATTTGATTGGCTGGCACCTACGTTAAGGCCTGACAACTTGAACCTTTCTCAACTTCCAAGCAAAGAGCACCAACAGAACTACAATGAGTGAATGTAGACTAACAGTTCACCAAGTTTATATGGTTCAAATACACATTTTGTGTGGACAATCTAAGATTATCATATCATTATCAATATCATGATTACTGACCATTACTGAGATAATTGAGATTGCGATAAGATGAAAGCTACTGAAAAAGCAGCACATGATCTAAGTTGCTATGGTTTCAGTCATTTCTTGGCAGATAACCTTATGTCAGTCAACACACACATGGCTATGTATCATCAAATCAAATATAACAGCATGGAGAGGACAGGGTCACAGTACAGATCAAAGGACATCATTGTTCAGTGCCCTGAATGAATAGCTAAATGATGTTACAGCCTGTTAGCGCAGCAGATATCTTATAGAAATCTTTCAAATGTGGCTACAAGTACAAAACTTGACTCATATCCTCCTTGGGTATTGCTCTTTTGATAAAACATGGTAGCCACTTGAAAATTCAAGATGGCTGCCATTTCTAGCAAGGAAATGTTATTTTTTGAAATAAATTTTAACAATGTCAAAGGGGAAATTTAGTACACTGTAAAAAATGAAATGATATATAATAAACGTAAGCTATAAGATAAATGTATATTTCAGCAAAAATATTACTCACAAAAAAATAGTACTCACAAAAAAGCCTATGTTAGTTAATGTTAAGACTTTCGACTCCAACAGAACTTTTGCTACATCATTCATAATAAATGGTTTGCTAATACATTGTGTTTTATGCAGAATTTTTCACATCACATATTAGAAATTCCACAAATAAAACTGAAATGAAATGAAGATATGTTAAGAGTTGTGAATTTGACATCCTCATGGTCTAAAACATGGGATTCAAATACAAAATCATTGATATCTGACCCATGGGTAAAATTCTGTATTAAAATTTATGTTCCCTCTGCCAGAAATGGTGGTCATTTAGAAATTTCAAGTGGCTAATAGGACTTTTCAAATTAATGGCCCCAGAGAGATAAACATCAAATTTTAGTGCTTGTATCCACATTTGAAAGATTATTGCAGTTATCTGCTGCAACATTGAACAGACTCTCCATTGATCCATTAATTAGCAGAATCATAGAAGTAATTGTGATACTGCTTGACTGGCTTCTCCTCAGCTGAGAGTAAACTGCACACATTTTCCCAAAATCCCAAATTAAAAATTTTAATTCAATTTGATCCCATCATTTCTTTGCTGTGCTGTCTCCCTTCAGGATCCCTCATAAAATAAACAATGAGGTGAGAACTTAACCTCTGAAGAACCTGAGGTGAATGGTGAGCTACGGTATGAGACGTACTTTTCAAACTGCTGTGCCTTCTAGAGAAAAGAAAAAAAGTAATCTGAATTTGTTGTGCTTTTACTTTTCTACAGTTTAAATGTCTGCTTCACTTCCATGTTCAGCAGGACAGGACTGACAACAGAGCTGTCATTTAAGAAAAGTGAAGATAAAGCAAACAGAGCAACGCTGCTTGATTTCAGCAGCCTGACAAAAAGTACACAGTATTACATGAGTGGGATGAAATATTTTTTGTTTCTTTTGTTTCCCCCAAACTTCCATCCTCCAAACAGTGTCATTTTCCTCCAGTCCCACACATCCAGGGTTCAACTGCAGAATACCTTCCACCCAACATCTGAATATGTTAACTGCTCTCAACCTGTCAGCCTCAGAGCAGCTTCACCATGTGTTTCTATTTACATCTGCCCCGAGGTTTTCTGGAGTCAAATCATAGTTGAGTTATATAATGTTCATTGAGAGACTTTAAGGACCATTCTGTTCTGCTAAAATCTTCACAGAGCGCTGCTAAGGTGAGGTCGAGGAAGAGAGACCCCCAGAGACCTCCATCTGTTACTGCCCCGTCTCTCCGCGGTTGCCGCGCTGCTCCCGTTGGTGCGGCAGCATCTGACGCGTTAAACTCCGGAGGCCACAGGAGAAGTCAGCGTCGCTAAACTTGAAGTTGCCTTAACTTAGTTTCTGGGAGTCGGGCCAGGCTGTTTAGCCAGCCTGCAGAGAGCAGCAGAGGTGGGGGACAACAAAGATGGACCCTTCCTTCCTCCATATGGCAGGTTGAGAGGGGTCGCCGCTGGAAGGGAGAGCGAGTGTACACCGGCAGCACTCGGCATTAAGGAGACGCTTGGTGCACTACAGTGAGGCCTGAGAGTAAAATATCACTTTGGCTCAGAGCTGTGCTGCAGCGTGAGGTCTACTGGGAGTTAGGCATCAGTGCTGAGCCAAAACACACCAGAGTTCAAGACCAGTGCTGTGAAAGAGGCACTTTCTGAAAGTCTTTAGACTCCACGAACACTTTTGTGATGTTCATATGCATTCACAATGGCATCTGTTTAATAACCACGTGTTTATTATTAGTCTGTTCTACATGAGTGTGTTTTTAAATCAACTATGACTCAGAAAAAGAATAATGTCCAATAAACGTTCAGTAGTTTAGGTAAAAGCTCAGTTACATGTGTCAAATGTGGCTGCCCATATCTATCTATCTATCTATCTATCTATCTATCTATCTATCTATCTATCTATCTAAACAAACGCGTCCTCCAACCTGAACAACCATGTTTCTCCAGAGGTCTGTACTACAAAGCAGGATTAGAAGTTATCGAGGTAACTTCATGTTTAACTCTGGGTTTTCAGTCCTACAACGGTGGTTCACTTGTTACCGGGGTAAATCACCATGGTAATGTACACTGATTTCCTAACCTGCTCTGGCGCAGGTTAACTTAGAGGATCAGATCAAAACCTGTCAACAGCCAAACCACTGACCAATCAAATCACTCAAAAAACGGAGTCTTCATTCCTACAGGATCCTGACAGGGACAAAAGACTTTACAATAAAGTGATTAATAATAACGAGCAGTAGATATAAAATTTTAAAGATCAGTGGAATAGTTTTCCTGTTCGAGTCTTTCCATGTGTCCACTCTGGTTTTAAAGCAAAGCTTCTAAAAAAAACAAGGGTTTATCACACTAAATAAATAGCCTATATAATAACTATTATAGGTTAATTTAAACAGATATTCTTTAATCCGACAGGATTCCTGACAGTGATGAAGCTTTTACTTTCTTCTTCATCACTGCAGCTCAGAATAATATGAGACTCAGTGACCAGAACTGGAAATAAAAACTAAACCTGTGATGTCTTTGATTAGAACAATTAGCCAGACACTGTTAATTATTTCCTTGATTATAAATGAACATTTCAGTCAGACTGACTCATCAGACATCAACTACTTCTCTTTTCCTTCTCTCCTCTCTGCAGCAGAAACAGTCTGACACTAACTCTAACTGTTTTCTCTGCATCACATGTTCATAACAGTTTGTTCATCATCAGACTGAAGAGTGAAAATACTCAAATGTAATGATAATTCATGCACTTATTTACAATATATATTTAGTCTGACATGGAAATGATATTTTTTATTCCAGTCATGTGATCATATTGTTTACATTTCACCTTGTTGAATATTACTTTTGGACGTTGCTATAAGTGAAGTCACCAGGAAGTATCAGCGTTTCTTCTCAGATCATATTAAGTACTTCATTCATGGTTCTGACGATGTTGCTTATAATTAACAACTCCGCCTTTTTCACTTGAAGGTGCTCGTACCCGGATGCAAACCCAGGGTTAACTGAGCCCGTTGATAACCAGCTTCGTAGTACAGGATGGTCAATGTCAGATTTAGTCAAGCCAGATAACTAAAAGTTATCCTGAGTATGTTGAACTTGCTTCGTAGTACAGGCCTCTGAAATAGCGTCCCTACACTGGCAGGCATATCAGACCTTGGTTGTCATGGTTATAATAATAAAAACATGGACTGTTCTGACAGTGTCATACCTATCTTCGTCGCCATGGTTATTATAATAACGGATCATTATCATGACTAGTTAGGTTTAGGAAAGATTGTTAAAGTAAGTACCCCCAACATTAGACAATCTTTGTTGTCATGGTTACAATTATAACGTAGTTAACTTTGTTGAATGGTCATGGATAATTCAGCTCACATGGGAATCAAACACTCTCCTGCGTCATATTCATCCATCTCTTTATACTACGTCACTTTTCCCTTTGCTCCTGTCATATTTACTACGACCACTTGGTGCTGCCTAGCAACAAAATGTAACTATGGGTCATAATAACCTACTGCACAGATGACCTTGTTTGTTACAGGATTAGAGATTAATCTAAATGAATTTATATATCTGTTTCTAATGTAGTAGTCTGGGTGTAACTCATGCCACAGCTCCACCTCTGTCATGTCTTCTGTGTGTCCTTTTATTCTCCTCACAGTGAATCGTACTCGTGGGAATAACAGTCACTTTGAGACATTCTCCCCTCAGAGGCATCAGATGTTAGAACTACTTTCACACCTCTGCACACCTGGCCAGTCATTGTGCTAAGTACACCGGACTCTCTGTTGAGAGAAGTTACCCACAGCCCCCCCTGATTCTGCCATGGAGAGGGGTGTAAGACCACAGCCAGGTTTCCATCCAAATGTAGCACAGTTTTTACTGAATGCTTGTTTCCTGCTGTGAGAGCATGAGTTGATTGGTTGATGAAGGTTATTCTCAGTCAGTGCTGTTAAACCATTGCATAAGAGTTTTGCTCTGAAACGTGTTTCATGTTTGTGAGGAAGGTTCCAGTCATCATCACTCCACACAGATCTGAAGTTACATGCCTCAATTTTAGTTGAGTCAGTCTTTGTTTTTATAACGCCAATTCACAACATACGTTATCTCAAGGCACTTTCCAAATAGAGCAGGTCTAGACCTTCTCTTTAAAATAATATTTACAGAGACCCAACAATTCCCACCAAGAGCAGCGCTAGGCGACAGTGACAAGGAAAGACTTCCTTTTAAGAGGCAGAAACCTCCAGCAGAACCGGCCATCTGCCCCAGGTTGGGTTGGGGGGAAAGAGAGAGAGAGAGAGAGAGAGAGAGACTGTACTGTCTCAGAAGGATCTCATTTATAACATAGTGACAAAGTCTGTTCATGTATCAGTGTCCTCATGTCTTCATGTGTGGAGACTCATGTCCTCAGTGTCCTGATCCTCAGTGCCCGCATGTACCCAGTGTCCTCAGTGTCCTGATGCCATCATGTCCTCAGTGTCCTCATATGTGGAGACTCATTACCTCAGTGTCTTCAGTGTCTTCATGTCCTCAGTATTCTGATGTCCTCATGCTCTTATGTCCTCAGAGTACATATTTCCTCAGTGTCCCCGTGTCCTCATTTCCTCAGTGTCCTTGTGCTCTTATGTCCTCATTTCCTCTGTGTCCTCATGCTCTTATGTCCTCATGTACTCATTTCCTCTGTGTCCTCATTTCCTCAGTGTCCTTGTGCTCTTATGTCCTCATTTCCTCTGTGTCCTCATGCTCTTATGTCCTCATGCTCTTATGTCCTCATGTACTCATTTCCTCTGTGTCCTCATGCTCTTATGTCCTCATTTCCTCTGTGTCCTCATGCTCTTATGTCCTCATATACTCATTTCCTCTGAGTCCTCATGTCCTCAGAGTCCTCATTTCCTCGGTGTCCTCATTTCCTCTGTGTCCTCATTTCCTCTGTGTCCTCATTTCCTCAGTGTCCTCGTGCTCTTATGTCCTCATGTCCTCGGTGTCTTCATTTCCTCAGTGTCCTTGTGCTCTTATGGCCTCATGTCCTCAGTGTCCTCATGCTCTTATGTCCTCATTTCCTCAGTGTCCTCATGCTCTTATGTCCTCATTTGCTCAGTGTCCTCAGTGTTCTCGTGCTCTTATGTCCTCATTTCCTCTGTGTCCTCAGTGTCCTCGTGCTCTTATGTCCTCATGTCCTCGGTGTCCTTATTTCCTCTGTGTCCTCATTTCCTCAGTGTCCTCTCTTCCTTGGTGCCCTCATGTCCTCATTTCCTCAGTGTCCTCGTGCTCTCATGTCCTCAGTGGCAGCTGCAGCCCTGCTCAGTGACAGTGAGTCATAATAAAGAAATAGTAGCTTGTTTATCATGTGTAGCAGCTAATGCAGGAGAACACACAATATATGACAACTAAAAAAACAAACATTCAAACACACTGTGCCGGCTTGTGTGTGACCCAGTGGTCAGGTGGTGTATGCATTATTCAAACAGATGTATTGTGTTATACTTGATGGAAATGAATGCACAAAAAACCTGTTCACAGGAAGCCGTTCCATCTTCCCAGTGTGGAGACAAAACAATCCATTTGAAACCCAGCACAGACACCTATTACATGACTAAGTTCCTGGGAGAAAGTGGCGTCTTCAAGGTAACGTGGAAAGGGCAGTTGGCATCTTTACAAACCCCCTGAATGTCACCCGTTTCAGTGGATTGACAAAATAATATGCACCCATCTTTTTGTGGCTGCGGATGGAAAGAGAAAAGGAAAAAAAACATAAAGGAGAGGACGCGGGGCGCATTTGGGCTTTTTCCCCCCTCTCTTTTTAATCAGAGGAGGAAGACTGACATGTCCAATCATAACAAAACATCAGCTGGTAAATGGGCCTTCGCAATCACTGTCAACCAGCCTCCATTAGAAAGACCCCCTTTCCTGGACATCAATCAATGCTTTATGGACTGATTCCTTCATTCATTATTTAATTACAGCTATTTCAATATTTATTTAACCACTGAAGACTTTTTTGTGAGGCTTAATCACTTCTTTGTTGGCAATCACATTTTTACGTCTTGTTTATGTCAGTTTTTTCTTTCTTTTATCCTTTTTTTGGTAATAACTTTGTTCCTCTGCTCTGAATAAAAGCCGAGTGAGAACAGCAGCGCCGCTCCTATCACCACCTACAACAACTGGTGCCGGCTCAAAGCAGAGTGGTCGAAGCAGAGTGTCACACATTTGATCAACTCTAAAAGTGATCTGCTTTTAGATCACCGCTCTCTAATTCCAGAGCATTCAACGAACACACATTAAAAAAAAGACAACATCCCCAAAAGTGACAAGCCTTCTGCAGAAATCACATGCAAAACAGCCAGCTGTGGAAATCTGGAATTATTTCCTGAAATTAAGCCCATTAGCCGTGAAATTATTTGCTTTCATTTAAGACGCCATGCAATCCAATTTGAGGTGGCACACGCACACTGCATCTCTTTCCAATTTCCCACTGATCCCGCGGAACCGAACATCCACAAAAGAAGCGGCGTAGGTCACCTAAGTATAGAAAGAGGAGATATATCCTACTGAGAATCAGATTGAAATGGAAGATTAGTGAGGCTTTATCATGATATTCATTCCAACCACCCCAAACCCCCCCCACCCCCCCCCCCCCCCCCCCCCCACCCCCCGAACATCAGCAGCCAGCTTGCTGTTTTATTCCAGTTAACACACCAGCAAAGTTTTACAGAGGAACTTAAAGGAGCCACGGAGCAGAACGCTACATGGAGACCATCAGCTGACGGTGAAATCAGGACGGATTTATGGACTAAAACTGTCATTTACATAAACAGCAGAGAAACTGTTTTCTCTTTCACTGCCGCACTATTCTTTAACTATCAGTGTCGTTTATCGTATCAGGATTAAGTCATGATGAGGAGGCCCACAATTAGACTTTTTAGTTGTTTCATACCTCTGTGTTTTTCCTAATAAAATTGTCATTTTTTAAAGGTTTCACCAAGTGCTGCTCATATTCAGAATCAGCATAATCTCAGCAAATAATATGTCACTCAATAAAGACTTCTCTACAGTATAATAGGGGTTAATAGCCCATAGAACAAGACAAAACAAAAAACACTGAACCTTGATTTTTTCCTCATTTTATAGATGAAAGCTGTAAACCATAGTAAAGAAGGAAACACACAACACAGAAAGTTGTACATATTTGTTTGGATTGTTCTAGAGGTGATTTGAAGTTTCTATCTTTATCTCTTCATAAGATATGCTCATTTTCTGGAGAAGTGTTTATGGGTGTTTTTGTCTGTTCATTGAAAAATCAGCTCCAAATCCTCTGCTGCACTAAATATGTGACTGGTCACATCCTTCTGTCTTTATTCTGTCACTTCAATAAACTCAGACCAACTTTTCCTCACTCTGAGCTCAGAATAAAACAGTCCTGCTCCCATTCAGTTTTGGTATACAGCAAAGGCAGACCAAGCCTCTGAATCAGACACTCTGATTGGCTAGAGCCAATAGGAATGTAGAATTTTTAGAATCTCTGTAGATCTCACTGGTAAAGAATGTGGATGAGAATCAATCATTACATACACAGTCAGAAAGCAGCAATGCGCCAGACAAATGGTAAGATTACTCCAAATATTTCCTAACTTTTAATGTCGGTGTATCGATCAAAGTCAGTGACTCACATGGACAAACAGGTTTGATAGAAAGTGCAGATTCCCTAGTTTAAGGAAAATATATGGCACATCTCAAGCTCAAACGGTCATGGAGTAATGATGCTCTAAAGACAATGTGAAATTTGGAAGCATATACGCTCCCACGGGCCTAAGGGGGTTGACTGGAATTCCACTCACAGGTATTCTGATGCTGTTATAGACCTTATATTAATTATCAAATACCAATCAGTCAACAAGGACTGCTGCTTCTTCTTTGATTTATTCACACAGTGATGTTGAGGCGGTTCTGACTTGCCTCACAGGAAGGAGGTTCTGTGAGGGAACCTGCTGGGATGTTTCCGTGTCCACGATCTCCTTATGTCTCAGTTTCTGGCAGTTGTGTTTCATATACAAGCTGATCTCTCACGTGTTAATGTGAGGTTTTTGTATTGATCTGGACCCACTAGGCAGAACACAGAGTATGTTGAAAAATCAAGTCTTAGATTGTAATTCTTGTGAGGAAAGTGTGGAATGGAGCTGGTGATGGTGATAGGGGTGAGGGGCTGTAGACGGGCTGGCAGTCATATGGCAGAGATGTGTACTTAGACCAGAATCCACACAACAGGTCAGACAGGTGAGTCAAACAACCAGGTATCCACGGAGCAGAGCAGGCAGACAAATTTCCAACAGGCCTGATGAACTGGAGCTGACGGGGCAGATGGCAGGGTTTGCAGGAGTATTGACCTGAGCACGGGAATGACAGAGTTACTAAATAATCATGAAACACTGAGCAACAAAGTGTACGAGCTGAGCTTGGCCGTAGCGTTTGTACCACATGAAGAGCGGAACGATCTGCCGGAGAATGGTGAGTACAACCACTGCAGCAGGTTGTGGAGTTGATTGCATGATAAGAAGCAGGTGAGTATGGAGACTAGACGGAGCAGGAACCAGGAAGCCACATCCAGCTGACACACACACACACACACACACACACACACATACATACACTGAGAACAAACTGGGGACAAACAAACACATTTCCTAATTAAAATGTCTAAAAATAACTACACCTATGTTCTATATGTTGTTGAGTTGTGTTCTTCCATTTTCCCAAATGTTTCCATCAATTCTCAAACCAGAGAAGTCTGTGATTTTAATCATGGTAACGCTCCGTTCCATTGGTCGCCTGTCAATGACATCATATCCTCTATGATCATGTGTCAGTATGTTTGTCTGACGAAGCTCAACATTGACTTTCATCTAGATTTAAGCCACGTACACTTTTTACACCTTGGTGGTTTTCAGCTCTATATTTGACCCAGATGAAGGATTTTAGTCGTCGGACGTCTGGATCTGAAGTTATCAGAGAAACAAGCTGAGGAAATGTTAGACAGCTCAGCTCCCAGCTGCTGGAGACGTCCTGTCCTGTGTCACTGAAGAGCGTCGGTGAATCTCTAAGTTTTAAAGTCAAACTGTTTTCTGGGTGTTTCTGCTGGTTTTAATCCCCTGTGTGTTTGTTATGGAGAGGAGGACACCTCTGTGGAGAATTCGGCTGCTGGTAAAAACCTGCTGAATGTCTGCTTCATAAGTTATCAGATAAACAATCCAAACAAAGGTTAAGGCATCAATCTCAGCTCCAACTCCACCCTGAGTCTCTGTCCTCCGTACAGCGTCGCTCAAATAATGACGGTTAGAATCACTGGGTCTGTTTGATTTCCTGAACCACTGACACTGAAGGAATCCAAACTGGGAGGAGCTTACGGTAACGGTGGTGAAGACAACTCACATCATGTGACACTATTTCATGACGTCACCGAACAGCATCTTTTTTTATTGTTTTGATTGAGAGACCCCTTGAGGCAGAAGTTACAGACTGTGAGTTTAGAGAACACATCTTGTGTGTGTGTGTGTGTGTGTGTGTATATACTGTATATATATATATATATATATATATATATATATATATATATACTATATACTGTATATAGATAATACAGTATATACATACCTACATAGGATCAGCAGGGAGCAAATGATCTAGATAATAGAACATAATACATAATATAACATAATAGAGTTCTTTTTCGCACTCATGGTGAAAAGTGGATGTGATGAGCTTGGACTCAAAGCAGCAGTTATAGTTTCACTGGATGTTTCTAATGAAGATAAGTATTTTTGACCTCTTTACATTGTCCATATTTTTTATATATAATTTTTTTTTTTATTTACGTCTTCAGGACAGACGCTACAGTGACTGTATATTAGAAAGTGATGAGATTGACCAGGGCTAGCTGGTTAGCATGCTAAGTTCAATAGAAGAAAAGAAGTGATAGAAATAGAAGCAAAACAGGAGTTAACATTGGTGTTTCTTTCCACCTCTGGAGTCAGCTGTTGGTGAAACGATTTTGATAATGTTCTCACAATGTTTCTTTTAGACTGGTAAGTAAGCAGCTGCTACGGCTAACATTAGCTATGAAGCGATAGCAAAACTTACATTTAGCTTCTTTAAGGCTCAGTTTCTGAATACAGGCTGTGTGCATTTCTCTGTGGACTGAGTCTTTGATACTTCCACAGTATTAATATGGAACTTAAACCTGCTTTATAATCAAACAACATGTGGACATCTACCTTTAGACTATATGAACCTTTAACCATATATGACTGTTTTCAACACTGAGCTTATTAAAGGTCAGTGGAGATGTGGAATATGCTACAGGAGTCAATGTTCCTATAAATGTTTTGATATATTTTTCTGCAGTGAAAACACATTGCTTTCGGGAGACATTGACATGGAACTCAAAAGGCAGCTATAAAAACTGTATTGTCAGAAGGCAAGCCCCGCCAGTATGAAATCGTTAGCACAGGCAACTTTTTGCCATGAGTTGTGGTTCGTCAACACAGGATGTTTGGTTCAAACAAATGAAAAGACTAAATGGGTGCATGCATCCAATCCACCAGCAGAAGACACGTAGATAAGGGTTCATAAACCACATCCTGTGACTGAGTGACAGCGCTGGATGTGCCTTTATGTGAGAGCACTGGGCGTCAACCATCCAAAGCAACATGTATTCACTGCAAGTTAACACCATAGCAGCGTACACCCTGAACCTGGCAGGAGCATCTAATGTCAGCATGGAGGGAGACCAGAGGACGTAAAGGTAATGACAAAATAGAAGTCCAGTGGAATGTAAATAGATGCATCTCCACCCCCTCCACCCAGACTAATGTCCCGGTAGTAACATTGCTCCTGTTTGTGGGAGGTGAAAGGACTGTCCATCTCTGTCTGTCTGTATGCTGTCTTCTGGTTTATACATCTTTAAAAAAATAGAAACTCACTTCCTTGTTCAGTCAGAGCAGTGTATGGAGGCTGCAGGCTGTCAGCAAACAGAAGGTAAACAGAAGCTACTGGAGTAATGATGGTTGACCCCCTGACCTTTTGTCAACACCACTATTAGGTCATAATGTTCATTCTACCAACCCTTTACCCCCCCCACCCCCTTTACCAACCCTTTCATGCAACTGTGAAAGCCAAGATTTTTTTCCTCTGTGTTTTTGTTTTCACTAGACATGAAAAAAATATTTTGAATTAAATTTCTTTGTTTCACATGTTATGTGAATGAAATGTCCACTCAGAATTTTAAGTGATCCCTGATAACTGTATAATAAATCAAACAGTGTATTTTGTGGAAACTGTCTACATGAAATATCCATTTATTAACATATTTTAACATATACAGTTATTGGCTATGGGAAAATATTGTCCAGAGCTGCAATGATTAGTCCATTAATCGATTAGTTTGTCAGACGTTATTTATGAATTATTTTATAATCGATTCATAAATTTTAAAGCAAAAATGCCTTGACTCGACTTGATACTTCTTTTTTTTTTTGATTGACTAATTAATCAGTTCATTGTCAAAATGATCAGCAGATTAATTGATAATGGAAATAATTCTTAATTGCAGCCCTAACAATGTCCTCATGTCTCCAAAAACACTTTCTTCTTCAGCAGTCTTGAAGTGTACATGAGTTCCTCAGTTCTCACTACTACGAAGGCTGGCACAAGCCACAACACACAGATGTAGTTTTTCATGTGCATGCAACACCATTTGTTTTTCATTCTTTGTTTTCAGTGAGCTGAGGCCATTCTGACTTCAGGATATACAAATGTCCTAATGTGTTCCACTTGTAGAAAAAGGAAATATCAAAATCTAATGCACAGATTCTGACCCATACCTTTCCAGTCACAAGCAACCTCATACCTGCTGGGTAAAAGGTGTCTTGCTTAATGGAGCAACATGTAGAGGAAATGAGGATAAAGTGTGTGTGTATTCAGTGTATGTGCTATCTGAGCATGAATACAGGTGTGTGCATATGTGTGTTAATCAGTTTCACACTAATTTTGTTATCAGAGACGGTCCAGAAAGGAGGGCACCTTTAAACCAGATTAACATTTGCTTGTGCATTATATAAGCAAACACAATGGCCTTGATTGTGATAAAAATAAGCGGGAAAAGCTTATCGCAGCCAGTCCATCACTCACACCCTCTGACACAGTTTTCCTTTTTTTTTTTACCTGTTTTGATCAAAGATTTTTCTTCACTTCCTTTGTTGTCAATGTCATTTAGACCTCTGTGTTTTCAGTGCTTAATATTGCTCATGTCAGCTGTCACTCAGACTGTGATTTATTAAATCTGACTTTAGTTTTATTGGTGAAATAGGTAAGAAAGGTTTGTTGTGTTCTCACAGATAAGGGATACCTACAGTCTGATTTTAAATCATAATTTATTCTGACTCCAAAAGATAAATGTGCCTGGATGAATGCGGGCAAGGGAGTCAAATGAGCAGTGCGTGCTCCTGACTCAATGCCTCTCTTAGAGCCCTGGAGTAAAGCATCTTACCCCAGTGTAGTGCAAAAAGGCCCATTCACACCAACATTCAAAACTACAACATTTTCATTTCATCTCAAATGAGGTTTCACAATCTGGAAAGAAGTACATTTGAAGAAGTGTGTGTAAGCTGGTGTGTGGACCATCTGGCGCAAAAGCTGTGTATTCAATGTCCTTTATTTTGATAGAGATAAATTAAGTTAGCATTAGCACAACCACTAACACTGTGTCAGCCAATGCTAGTTACAAGCTAACAAACAAATGAGTCTGGGTCTGACTGAGGCTCAAACATGTGGCTCGGTCTCTCTGATGTTTCCTCCTCTAACCATCTGAATACACTCAGCTCTTTTACCGGTCACATGCTAACAAACAACATAAACAAATAACCATGTTAACCGTTCTGATCCGTCTGCTAGTCTCTGGTTCTGGTCTCAACAGACTCCTCATCTGAGTCTGGGTCTGACTGAGGCTCAAACATGTGGCTGAGTCTCTCTGATGTTTCCTCCTCTAACCATCTTGATGCTCTCTGCTCTTTCACCTGTCCACCTGGAGCAAGCAGGTGGTGGGCGGGGCTCAAGGCCTGATCCTGATTTCTCAATAAGGAAGTAAGAGGAAATGAGCTTCCTAGGATGGAGTAAAATTCCCGGCCTGAATTATTGTTTCAGTCTGCCCCTGTTTCCAAGACTATTTCTTTCTGTCACCTATGCATTGAAGCTTTTATGCTTCTTTATGTTTTTATTACAAGCTTGACGACTTCAATGCACTGTTTGCAGGTCACCCTTAAAAGTCTTTAAGTTTATTACAGCTGATACAGAAAGAAGAAAAGAGCTGCACCGGCCTCAGGATATATTTTAGGATTCTGGGACTTTACCCCAAATGTTTGGTTGATGTGATTTTTCCCTGGCACATCCTTCATTCCACAGCTACCAACTATAACTGACTGTGCTGCTGCTTTCTTTAGTTCTCTTAATGTCAGGCACTTTGAGCTGCATTTTGTGTATGAAAGGTGCTACTGTATATAAATGAAGTGCACTGACCTTGCATTTGCGAAATGTTCCCAGGGTAAAGCCATGGAGAGTCAGACAGTGATGAGCTGCTACAACTATACTGTAGTAGTTAAATAAACACTCTTCATGTTTTATTGATGCAACCATTGAAACCAACTACCCTCAACCTCCCTCAGCCACATACACATACACACTGAAGGCTGGAGGTTCAGGAGATTTTCCTGCTCATCAAATCAATCAATTACCACTTGCTATAAACTAAGCAAGCATGAAAATGAACAAGCAGGGAAGTCTTATATTCCCCAACCGTATCCCACAGTATGTTTACTGACTCTGTCCCTGAATCCCTGTTAAATGGAACAGCAGCACACAGAAGAAAGGACAACTCAAGCTTCAGAGGTCTGGTCTCAGAGAAACCTTAAAATTGTAGTTTTAGTCAATACAGCCTTGTTTTGAGGGGATGTCCCCAGCTGAAACGGTATTAAATCAATCACAATTTTTAGAAGTACTATATAGTAGTAAAAGTATCAAATACAAGTGGAACTCTTTCAGCCTTGATGCATTGACTTACTGAGGATCTTTGACTTCATCCGTCCATCTGTCACATTCTCGTGGACACGATATCGACATAACGCCTTGACGGAACGTCTTCAAATTTGGCACAAACATTCACTTCGACTCAAAGACAAATTGATTAGATTTTGGTGGTCAAAGGTCAAAGGTCAAAGGTCAACGATAGTGTGACCTCACAAAACACTTTTAAGCCATAACTCAAGACTTCACAGCAATTACGTCAAAACTTCCACACAAATGGTTCATATTTTATATGACTCTGGATAAACAGGGATTTAATGTGAAACTAGTCAGAGTGGAGGAGACAGAAGATCATGAGGAAGTGATTCTGATCCTGATTTTAGATTATTATTATATTTTTTTATATTAATATTCAGCAGTAATTTCTCATGTGATGCCACAGTATTTCAGAGTTGAGATTTGGGTTTAAGGCATGGAGATGATCAAGAGATCAGATAAGTTCCTACTGTAATTAGTGAAATTCCAATAATTAGGGAAAAATCAGTAAAGAGTCTAGGTAGGTGGTACAAGGCAGACTTGAATGAGGGAGAACAGGTAGTGCAGTTTCGGAAGGATGTTGCTGAGGGACTGGACAGAATAGATAAATCAGGGCTGCCAGGAAAGTTGAAACTGTGGTGTCTGCAGTTTGGGTTATTTCCCAGGCTGATGTGGCCACTGTCTGTATATGAGATTCCAATATCCACTGCAGAAAAAATGGAAAAATTAGTTAGCTTTTACATTAGGAAGTGGCTAGGTGTTCCTAGATGTTTAAGCACAGTGGCACTGTATGGGAAAGGCATACTTCAGCTCCCAGTAACTAGTCTAGTGGAGGAGTTTAAATGTACCAAGGTTAGGACAGAGCTCCTGTTATCTGGGAGCAAAGATGCGGTAGTTAGTAAGGTGGTTCCAAACCCAATCAAGGGGAGAAAGTGGAATCCAAGAATCGCAGTGCAGGAGGCAGAAGCAACGCTTAGGCATACAGAGATTGTGGGTAATGTCCAAATAGGCCGGGGAGGCTTGGGGCTTGGCCCAAGCAAACCGGTGTGGAGTAGAGCAGGTCCCAAGGAGAAGAGAAAGCTAGTCGTGGAGCAGGTTCGTAGACAGGAGGAATTATTAAGGGGTGCTAAGGCAGTGGCCCAGGCTAAGCAGGGACAGTGGGTGAATTGGGAAGGTGTAGGTAAGAAAAAGCTTAGCTGGAAAGAACTCTGGAGCATGGAGGAAAGTAGTATTAGATTCTTGATAGGGGCAACTTATGATGTACTGCCAACTCCCCAGAACCTAAAACTCTGGGTAAATGGAGACCCACTATGTTCATTGTGTTCAGGTACGGCAACTTTAAAGCACATTCTGTCAGGGTGTAAGGTTAGTCTGTCGCAAGGCAGGTATACGTGGCGACATAACCAGGTTCTAAAAAGCTTAGCTGCAGGAATTGAAGAGTTACGGAGGCAGGCAAATTTAGGAGGACCTAAAACAAAGAAAGGTGCAATCAAGTTTGTTCAAGAGGGAGAGAAAGTTGGTAAGACAACAAGAAGGCAAGGCAGCTTAGAAGGTGCTTGTGATTGGGAAATGCAGGTAGATTTAGGAGGAAAGCTTCTTGTTCCCCAGGAAATAGCCATTACAAAGCTAAGGCCTGATATAGTCTTGTGGTCTAGGAGTAGAATGAAAGTATATTTCATAGAGCTGACTGTTCCGTGGGAGGCCTTAGTTGAGGAAGCATATGAAAGGAAAAAGCTCAGGTATGCAGAGTTAGGGGCAGAAGCAGAGCAGCGAGGATGGAAAGTTAGGATTTGTCCAGTGGAAGTAGGATGTAGAGGATTTGTAGCAAGGTCTGTTGTCTCTTTGGTAAAGGAGTTAGGAGCAAGTGGACAGAGTGTGAGGAAAATTGTAAAGGACATGTCAGATGAGGCAGCAAGATCCAGTCAGTGGATTTGGATGAGAAGAAGTAATGGTAGCTGGGGGCCCAGCAGGGGGAGCACTTAGGATAGACAGACTCTTAGGAGAAGCAAGGAAGAAATCCAGGAAGAGGAAGTGTTTTTAAGTGGGGGTGTGGCCTGTGTGAGCCTCTTTGAGACCATGCGGTTAGTCCAGGTGAGGTGGCCTGTATTGTTTGCTTGTATTGAATTGGTTTGTAGTGTGTCTGTGGCTGCTTAGGTGAGTTTGTTTGTTTTAGGTGAGTTGCATGGTGTGGTGTTGGAGATTGGGGGGGGGTAGAGCACAGCCTAATCCGGCGGGGGAGAGCCAGCCCAAAAAGGCCCCTCTCCCTGACTCTACCTCCCTCTTTGTCTTGGAGAGTGGGGGAGTAGGGGGGGGGCAAGAGCACAGCCTAATCCGGCGGGGGAGAGTTTAGCTCAAAAAGGCATCTCTCCTTGACTCTGCCTCCCTCATTCAAAATGGCCGCCACTTTCTCCAACTGTTTAGGGGAGTTTGTTTGCTGAATCTGCTAGTGTGTTTTGTCAGAGTTGATGATGGTGTTGTTTGTGGTAGCATAGGCAAGATAAAGAAAATGGTGGTGTGAGGAGCAGTGATGGCTGGCATTAGGGGAGAGACTCTGGGACGCCAGTGATCACTGTCTAGCCTCCTGGAGGTGTCGTGGGACCAACTAGACGAAACACTGGTGAAAGGAGGTTCCCACCTGATGACCCCAAAGACATGTTAGTTATCACTGCTCATTAGTCTGTATAGCTAAATTAATAGTTATCATAGGACATGTTAAGCTTAGGGAGCTATTCACTGAGTCTGGTCCATTTTCTGTAGCACAAGCTTTGTGTTTATCTTAAATTCATCATGGAGTGACATCAGTGGATGATGTGGGTCTTTAGTGTTTAGTCGAACTATAACGAAACCCACATAAAGAACATGCAACCTTCACATACAGTGCATTCAGAAGGTGTATTTATTATGCTGAAGCCTTTTGCTAAAATGAAAAAAAAATCTGTCATCAATCTGCACTCAGTACCCTGAATGACAAAGTAAAAACTGAATTTTTGAAATGTTTACAGATTTATTATAAAATAAAAACTGAAATATCACATTGACATAAGTAGTCAGACACTTTGCCGTGACACTTGGAATTTAGCTCAAGTGTCTCACTGAGGACCAGGAATCATAACAGATACTACTAATTACTAACTACTAATTGACAACCCTTTCTACCTCCACAGCTATCCATATGTAGCCTACATTATTAATTACACAATTGAACCCCCCACCCACACTGGAGAAGCCCCCAACAGAAAAAAGGGCATGACCCCTTTTGTCAGCCTTCAGTGGAGGCTGCTGCCGGTGTCCACAGTGCTGGTATTGATTCTGTGGAATCTAAAAGGGGGAAAATCTCTCCTGTGAGCTCAGGTAGAGCAAGAAGGAGCAGTTTGTGACCAGCTACAGATTGAGAGGTTATTTACAAGTATTCAAAACAGCTGTTCTACATTAGGTGTCTGTAACATTACCTTTCTCTGTAATGTCCCAAAGTGCCTCAAAAAGTCTAAAAGGAAAACCCAGCACACAGCACACACACACATACACACACACACAAACACCCCCCACCCCAGCCAACACCCCTTCCCCTTCCCTCCATCCCCACCCCTTGTACCCTCCATATGCTTTAATGACGACCTGCTAAGGCCTCCTTTGGCTGAATAAAAAGGAATAATTGGCTATCATTGTCTTCCCCCAGCACAAAACGCTGCTGTCCAGATGCCCAGGCCCTGGCTCTCAGGGCCTTAATTAGAGTAAACCTGAGGACCAGGAAAAGGCCAATTAGCCCCCCCATCCCCACCCCCAAAGAAACAACTTTCTTTCACTCTCTGTAGCCTCGCTTTCCTGCTGGCCTTCCCTTCTGCTTTCACCCCATCTGTTTGAATGCAGGTAAAGGGAGTTGAGAATGGGGGGAGTCAGTGGCTTTCTCTGTCTTTTCTTTGCATGTGTGCACGTTAATAATCACATAGAGTAAACCTCCACATCTAAGTATATATGAAGGAATCTCTGTAATTTAACTTTCTCAACAACAGCTCATCTGATCATCTGTCGAGTCGATTCAAATTTTTTTGAATGAGCGGTTCTCAAAAACCTTTCTACATGTTACTCGACGTGCAGCATGCCAGGGTTCTGTGTTTTATTTGAAGTGTTGATCCATAAGAAGATATATTTGTGGTTTTAAGAACCAAAAACCATCTCAATGTAGTTTTACGTCTCCTCTCTCAGGCTTCTCTCTGGAGCTCTAGTAACAACAGGTCGATTAGCCAATCAGAAGAGAGGAGGCTCTCAACCTCTTTTCTGATTGGTTGATTGTTTTCTGAGTGATCTAATAAAAATAAAGCAGATTTCAGGTAAACACTCAGAGAAACCAAATCCTGAATGGCTGCATGGAGGGTCCAGGTGGGTGGGGCTTGGTGTATGGCTGGGAGCGGTGACTACTTTGTTGTGACATCACAAAGTTACAGAAGTCCTAGAAGCTGGTTTTAAGGCTAAGTTTCTGAATACAGGCTGTGTGCATTTCTCTGTGGACTGAGGCTTTGATACTTTCACAGTATTAATATAAAACCTAGACCTGCTTTATAATCAAACTACACATGGACATCTACATTTAGAATATATAGGACCTTTATGGCAGGTGGAACTGTGACAGCTCTTTCTGCTCCGTAACCCAGACGCTATCAGAGCAAAGTGGAGCAGCCAACTCCTGCAGTAACATAGAAGACTGACTGACCTCAACACACTCCAGCATGAGTTGCCTAACACAGGCCAAGCAATCAGCCCCTACTGACAGGCAGTCCTGTGACTTCAGCACTCTGTAATTGACCTTTCCAGTGCACTGACTGTCAATCTGAGTTTTGATATTCCAGTCACCTTCAGTGAAGGGAGCGACAAGAACTGCCTCCTTCTGAACACCTCCAAGACCACGGAGCTGGTCATGGACTTTTGGAGGTCTAGGCCCACCCTTCAGCCAGTCAACATTCGAGGGAAGGCCATTGAGGTGGTCCACACTTATAAATCCCAAGGTGTTCACCTGGACAGTAAACTGGACTGTTCCCTGAACACAGATTGCATCTACCTGAAGGGGCGGTGCCGGCTCTTTTTCCTCAGGAGGCTCAGGTCCTTTGACGTCTGCAGTGAAATGCTGCACATGTTTTATCAGTCGGTGGTGGACAGTGTACTCTTTCATGCTGCAGTCTGCTGGGGCAGCAGCATGTCTGACATGAACACAAAGAGACTAGACAAGCTGGTCCAAAGATCTCACTGCGCTGCAGAACAGAGAGGTTCAGGAGATCCTTTGTTCCCACTGCCATCAGGCTATACAACACCTCAGCCAAAGGAAGTGGACTAATTTAATTATTATTGTTTATTAATTCTTAACTGTTACTATTGTTATCACCAATGAGCTACTGGTCACATGAATTTCCCCTAGAGGATAAATAAAGTATATAATTATCTATCTATCTTCCCTTCATTAAAAAACACAGCTAATGTTAGCTGGTCCCCCTCCTTCCTATAATGTGAGATGAACACAGCACTAAGTCTTTGGAAGGTACAAATCATGCAAAAAAATATGACAAAATAATGTCAGGTGAGATTCAGTGCTAACATTAGCAGCTAGGCTAATTCGTTTCCAGTTTTGAAGTAAAACACAAACCCAGCAGCACAATGGGTCCTAGCCACTGACTGTACATAAACAGGTTCCTGAAGCTTAGAGTGAGCCATCTTGGAAGTGCCTGACTCCACCCCGAACTCCAATAATTGGCAAAGAGGAGGGGAGTGTGTGGACCGAGACTTGTGAACAGTGAATGCCAGTTTGTGGCAAATATACGGTCACCCACCTGTCACTCAAAGAGTCAATTATACATAACTTTAAGTCTTGATAAAATGTAAACAGGCAAGTTATATTAAAATACACCTCAGTACAGTTGTCAACAACCTCTCTATCTCACTACTGCTATCACAATAAAGGCAAAAATGTCCCCAAAAAAGTATTTTATCAACTTTTGTAAGGTGTATAATATACAGAGCTGTGTTGTGATCCAGTCAAACTGCACAGCATGGGGTTAACAGATTGTCTCATACTGTAGCAACACAGAAAGCTTGACACAAAAAATCTAGTAAAATAATAGAAAAAAATAATCAGTCTTCCAGTGACCCCTGCACTCCATGTTGGGAACCATTCCTCTGGATGAAGTGGATCTGTATGTTCCTTTAACTTTAAGTCTCGGAGAGCAATCTTTACTCATGTCATAAGCCGAGCAGCGACTGTATTTTAACAGGTGTATCGGTCCATGTTGCATCCACCTGTGTGTCTTCCTGTGCAGCGGGACACAGTGATTGCGAGCTGTCATGATCAGATTACTTATGTGGGGTTTATGAAAGCATTATGTAGGCACTGGCAGGAAAAGCCTGAGCGAATAACTGCTTAATCTGTGAATTAATTCAAGTCCTCCATAAGCAATATTTACCCAAGCTATTTAAAAAGCACAGGAGTGTACTGTCAGGTATCAATGGTATTCAAATGACCTGTGCTCCCTCTCCTTCTCTGACACAGAGTAGTGGTGAATTTATATTGAGAAGTCATTCAAATGCATCTGAGATTAATCAGAGCTAATGCTGCTGCATGCTGTAAAAAGGACCTTTTAGCATGGTAACCAAGCACCCTTACATGTATTTACATTATTCATGAGAGTGATTTGGATAATGCTGCCTCTGACTATTACTGCCTCTATGGCGTGTTAACATGTATTAAGAGTGATTTGATGAGATGTGGATTCATGGCGAATGGGGGTGTCAATTACCACTGGAGTTAATAGGGTTGAGTGAGCAAATGGTGCGAGCAAATTTCATGCAGTCCGCACTTGTGTAATTCTTTAGGAACAAGATGCTTTGAAATCTGTGTATGCTGTACCTCCACACACATCTGATTTAAAGCTGCTACTCTTCAATTTTGTGGAGATTTGAAATAGCCAGCTCTGCTAGCATGCTAACCTGTGTGAAGCTGTGAAAAGTTTGAGCCTCGGAGATGCTATTTGGCTCCACAGAATAAACCATAAAACAGGAGCAAAACACCACAACAAATGCATGGTAACATTGAGAGAAGACGGTTAACATAGTGCTTTCCTGGTGCGATGTGCCGCTGCCTGCTGCATTCTCGTACTCTGAGAGTCCTCTAGTTTACTAACAGGCCATGTATCTGCCTAATAACTGTTTGTTGGCTTCAGTCTCATCCCACCATTTCCACCAGAATCAAACATCTGAGTAGCATGAGGCAGCATGGGACCAAAAATAGGGTCTGCTCTGTGAGTTTGTCACTTTCAGCCAGACAGTAAGGAAGAGCACCTGAAAACAACATGAAATGAGAGTAATCTCTCTTCCATAGAGAGGTCAGAGGTCAGACTCCGGAGCTCGTTGGGCTCCCCTCAAGGACGTAAGAGATAGACGTGCAATAGATTCTGGGTCACTGATGACCACAAACAGAGACGTAGCTTGTGAACAGGCAAGGCAGGCGACTGCTTTGGGCCCCAGGCTGTTAGGGGGTCACCGAGGGCTGACAAATTTAACTTCACAGCAATGTCTTAAAATTCAGCTCTGTCCCCCTTAAACCATCCAACTGATGATTTGCAATGACGTATCAGTAACAAACCTCCCAAAAGGGGCCCCATGTCATTCTGTGGTCAATTTGCAAAAGACATTTCAGAATCAGTGTTGCCAACTGTTTTCAGTAAAGTGTGCACATACATACAAGATTTTATTTTTTTTAAATCTAAGGATAATAATCAATATTTTGAAAATGACAAGGTTTTCCACATTCTTTGTAATTACATTTTTAAAATCCTACTAACGTGAACATTTGGAATAAAAAAAAAGTTTCGCCTCCGACCACAGAGGACACAGCAGTTGCTACATGTTGAGATTTTTAGAAATAGAATAAACTCAGGCCTTGATGTGAGTTTCACACATTAAATTAGATGATTTTCAGCCCAGATATAAAGAAAGGTCTATTCTAAGGTGCAGCAGTTGACTTGTATGTGTCCAGTTTCTTTGAACTTGAACCAAAAAGAAACAGGGGAGATGTCACCACTTCATCAATACTGACAGGTGCTTTCTGGTAGCACTGAAAGACTGCTGGGAGTACCACATTTAGGATTACCTCAGTAGGCCCACAGTTGGCCCGCGATTGGCCAAGAGAGGCTCTATTCATCTAATAACTCTGAATAACTCTGAGTCCCTCGAAAGGACAATCGTTCTAAGCTCTGACGCTATCAGTGTAATCTTCTGCCAGATGAACACGATGCTTATCTTAATAATGACCATCAAAATTATATTTTAATGCTGAGATCGGCACTGGCAGTTGTACCCGGGGGAAGGACTTCTTAGAGACGGGTGCAGCTAGATGTTATCCAGTGTGGTGGTTATCAGATCTGCTGCAGAGGATGTGAGGCTTCCCGAACTGGGTTGAGGGAGGGGAGAGGGAAGGGAAACCAGCCTGCTGCCCAGGACGGTGTGGAGAGTGGATGAGCACACACACACACACACACACACACACGCACACACACACACACACACTGCTGAATGTGCTTTCACTGTGTTACACACTCTGTCTGAAGACATGCATCAATATTAAAGCGCCTCTCTCTCTGTCAGTCCAACTCTCTGGCATGCAGCTCACCCTTGGGACAAGCATGGATTTTACTACGATGAATGCAAATGAAACCTCTTCTTCTGCATGTCTAACACAGTAGCTTGAACCCTCTGGGGCAATGATACTCCACAACAACCCTTCGCTCCCCACCCCTCCATTACACACACATCTTCCAACAACAACCCTGCATCAGAGATTTGGAGACCTGATCAAACCAGTTTGCACTGGATGAAAAACGGATTCCATCAAACTGTAACAGCATCAGATAATCTTATAACAACAGTGGAGGAGCCCAAGTGCCCAAGGCAAAAACGATTTAAGCAGCTGCATCTAAGGGCCCCATAGCCAACAAGGGGGCCCTGAACTAGGAAATTACAAGTGAAGTCCTCTGCCTCAGCTCAGTCAAGACACTTGGACATCTTGTATGATTTTAGTGTGTTTTCTTCCTGGACTGACATAGTTACAGTTAAATCTTCAACAGTGTTGATGCTCAGTGACACTGACAGTCGTGCTGGTGCTGACTATTTGAAAGCAGCAGCACCCCTTTGTAAAGTGCATGTGTTTTGTAGTTGATGCTCTAAAACATGTAGAATCCCTTGGCTGCTCAGCTGTGACTCAGTGACCAGCCCTGTCCTGGGGGCAGTAAGTACTGGCATTCAGTTTGTTTTAACCTGTGACGTCTATTTGTAGTTAAAGATTTCCACATTCAATTCAGCAGTTTCAGACACACCATTATCAAGTTTTACACTTTCAGAGGCTGTCGAGGGGAAGTCTTCCAGGACCTTAAACCTATGGACCGCTTTCCACCGTGATTCACTTCCTGCTGCAGTTTTATTGCCAAAGTCAATTCTCTTCTCTCACAATAAATTCCTTTTTACTTTAAATTCCTCATCCTGTTTTGTTCCTCTTATTAGTCTCTCCTGACCTGTCGGTTGCTCTGTCCATGTCCATCCAGACCAGCCTCAACAACAGTCTTCCAGATTGCCAGGAAAGATGCTGAGATTGGTTTCTAATGATTTTGATGACCTGTCAATCTTCAAGTCAATAACTGGATCCAGAAGGTACCTCTTTAACTTGGATGCATAGAATTTGCAGGCCAGACCTCTTGGCAGGGCTGATAATTGGAATAATGTGCATAACAAAACCTTTTCTGTTAACCTGATAAGAGAAGGATGCAACAGACACCTGACACTCTCAGAAACTCGCCTTCAGACGAACTGTCCAACCTCAACATGTTGACAACCCCCGAGATCTCACCCCTTCACAAAAAAGCAAGTAAGAAGGAAATGGAAAGCAAATGTACAAGAGGATGGGAAGAGAATGAATAAGCAGAGGAAGACAGGAAGAGAGGACGAGGAAGAAGAAAGATGAGAGGAGGAGGAGGCCTATTTATCAGTCTAATTATGAGAGACAGATCAGAGGCCCCAGCACATAGTAGGATGGTCTGAGTCAGGGAAAAGACTGCGGCCGGTCACACTGAATATTAATAGAAAGAGGAGAGAAGGGGGAAGCATTTTATTAGCTAGACTAATGGTGGATGCGAGTAAACCTCTTTTCCAATATCTGGGTTGCTCTGACCTCTCTCATCTCCGTGGCCTCTTTTGAATAGAACAGCTCTCAGATAAGCTGGACCACTGCAGGGCGACCTTCTCGGATTTCAATATCAGACACCAGATTTTAACCCACTGTTCACCAGGGAGAAGAATCTGAGGAAAAACTGGGAGCTGGATGCAATTTGAATAATGATGCCTGTGGTTTAACACTTGAGATTTGCAGGATCCTTTGATTTGCTGTCCAAACATGAAATAATAACAACCATGCGTAGTATCTTTGGTTCTCTTTGCAGCTCAGTCTCATGTAAGTTAACTCGTACTCATACAGAAATTCAGCATATTATTTTGAAACACAGAAATGACAGCATTATTGTTTTTTTTCTTTCTTTTTTTAAAGAAAGCCAAGGCGGCCAATTTTAAAATTACATTTTATTTTCCATTTGTGTATGTATGATTTACAACAAAATTAAAATCTCTCAAAAGTCTAACTTATTAATACTGCTACAAAATTAAAATGAACCCTTGGTAACACTTTATTTTATGGGTCTGTTATTCCTTTATATTTTTTGGGAGATTTCCTGATAAAACTGTGGAATTTGGAATTGATAATGAGGAAAATAGAGACAAAGCTCCGAGACTGTTTTAGTAACAGCTTGATTAGTTTTGTTTAAAATCAGCTGATTGTTCTTAAAAGAAGTTAATTTTAAACCAAAGGAAATATTTATTTATACTGTCCCATACACAAATGTGATATAAATACATATACTGAATTTCCATACATGATAGATAGATAGATAGATAGATAGATAGATAGATAGATAGATAGATAGATAGATAGATGTTATACAGCCTGATGGCAGTGGGAACAAAGGATCTCCTGAACCTCTCTGTTCTGCAGCGCAGAACTGTCCGCTCGTACTGCAGTGAAGCTGGGTAAATTTACACGGCCTGGAGTGTTGTCGTTTAACCAGGTCTCCATGAAACACATAAGACTACACTCACGATATGCTCGCTGGTTCTTATAGCTTATATCTCCATCTCCTAGCCTTTAGCTTAGCCCCGGCTCTGCATTCACGGTATGGCTTCTTCAGCTCGGCTAGTACGGGATGTTTAACTCCATATCTGGTAAACTTTAAAGCCAGGAGTTCTTCCTTTGTCTACATTTTCTCCATCTTCAGACGAAACAACAGCGTAGAATAATAAACATCAATTGACACAAAATACACAAATATACTGCAAAAAAAAAACGAACTATGAACTGTATTGCTGCCACTTGTTGCCAGCACATCATTCCAAAAGTATATATGTATAAAATAAAAACATAGATGTAAAAATTGCATATGAAACCTATTAGATATTGGAACAGTATTATATATTGACATATAAGTGTTTGTAATATTTTTAAATCACTGAGGGTTGGTGTATTTGTGTATACCAAGCTCATAAAATAGAGTTTGCAAGTCATGTGTTTGATACATGTAGCTACTGTTACTTTATGACGTGAACGTAAAACTTTAAACATGTCCTGGTTGAGTTTGTCAATGATGAATGTGTCTTTTATTCATTATTGAATCTGTATTGTGCATTAAGCTTGTTATGCATTGAGGTGGGGGGTTGCATAAGTCAATAAAATCTTTAGAGCAGTGTGTGTGTGTGTGTGTGTGTGTGTGTGTGTGAGAGACAGAGAGAGAGACAGAGAGTGAGAAAGAGAGCGTGTGTAGGTGTGTAGTATATAACACGCGTGTGTAAGTCCGGCATCTGTATAATATAATTTTGTGTAAAATGATAACAGGCGCTCCGATAACACCCCCCACCCCTCTGACATAGAGTCTTGGCTTCCTCAATAATTTTCCCCACGCCATGCCACACCACGCCACGCCACGCCACGCCACGCCACGCCACGCCACGCCACTGATAATTGCCGCTACATTATTAAATTATGGGAAACTTCTATGAAACTTCCGATGTATATTTTAGAAAATTATTAGGAATTTAAGGACCTGTTACTGAAACCTCCACTGACAGACAATATTCATCCATCAGAGAATGAACAGACCCAACATTCAGAAACCAAACCAGTGAAGTACTCACTGAAAATTAAAGTCATCCACTTTCATTGGGCAGCAAACACACATTTACAATGTATTTTTAATTTTCAGATTTCATTTATGAATTTGATTAAATGGTTTCATTTTAATATTGGTAGCTCTGGACTTCTATATAAGATATATGAGACACGGATAAAGAAGGAGGAGATGATTCTGGCAAATTGGTCAGAGCTGTCGACAAACTATTTCCCCCTCAGAAAAGAAAGCTGCCCTTAAATCAACCTGGAAACTGTCTGGTCTTGTTGGGCTGGAATGTGGCAGTTACAACCAGACCTGATGGCACGCAGCACTCAACGAAACAGAAGAGAGGGAGAGGGAACTTTCCCTCTGATAGCATGTTCAGTATGTACAAATACCACAAAGCATTCACCAAACTGCCCTTTTTCTTTTAATCTCGCTACACAGGAATATTACAATAAGCACTGAGTCTGATCACCAGCCCAGATTTCCTAAAGGTCAACTCATCTGCAAGTGAAGGCAACGAGCGGGAGAGAGAGAGAGAGAGAGAGAGAGAGAGAGAGAGAGAGAGAGAGAGAGAGAGAGAGAGAGAGAGAAGGAGTGGGAAATATGTAATGATAATTTACTCCTCAGACAACTCTCAGCAGTGTTGCCACATGCAGCACTGTGAAGAGGGTTTCTTATCAAGTATAATACATACACTGTATTAAGGCTCCAGTGTACACACAGATTAATTACACAGTACATGTACTGTAACCACAAAAATATTTGTCTTTTTTTTTTCTTTTTGTATACTAACCTGTACCTGTTTAGGAGACCTTGGAGATGGTACAAGAATTTAGCATTGTAACATTATCCTGCTGGAAGGAGCCATTAGAAGATATTGAACTAAGGCCATGAAGGGATGATATATAGATAGATAGATATGAACACGGTCAGCAACAATACCCAGAGACACTTAGACATTCAGACCAGGATTGATTGGTATTAAGAAGAAAACATCCCCCACACCATCACACCACAACCACCAGCCTGGACTGTTGACACCAGGCAGGTTGGTCCATGGATCCAGACTCTGACTCTACCATCTGCTGCCTCAGCACAAATCCAGATCCATCAGACCAGGTCTTCAATTGTCCAGTGTTGGTGAGTCTGTGTCCACTGCAGCCTCAGGTTTCTGGTCTTGGTGACAGGAAGTGGAACCTGACGTGGTCTCTGCTATTGTAGTCCATCCACCTCAATGTTGTTCACTCTGAAGCTTTTCCCGCTCAGCACAGTTGTAGAGTGGTTATCTGAGTGACCGTAGCCTCTCTGTCAGCTCCAACCAGTCTGTCCATTCTCCTCTGACCTCTGACCTCTCTCATCAACACAGAGCTGCTGCTCACTGGATGCTTTTGCTGTTGCTCCATTCTGAGTAAAAACTCTAGAGAGAGTTGCGAGTGAAAATCCAGGAGATCAGCAGCTTCAGAAACACTTGGACCGACAAGAGATCATATTTTTCCTCATTCTGATGTTTGATGTAACTGAAGCTCCTCACCTGGATCCGCAGGATTTTATGCATTGCTGCCACATGATTGGCTGACCTCACAGGTCTTCCTAATAAAGTGTGTGGTGAGTGCTAATCAGTTCACACATTATTGGAGATATATAATTGTAGCAATTACTCCTGTCTCATAAGTGTTTTATAGTCCTGCAGAGCGGAGTTGTCCCCACCTCTCTGCTCCCTCAAAGGTCACCACTGTTTAGATGGTTTGCTGTTGGTCAAAGGTGTAAATGTGTGTGTCAGGGTTCATCAAAATTGAACTTAATACTTTGCACGGTTGACTACACCACAGAAAGAAACTGATTTCTGCAGTGTTTTGCTGTTTTAAATGCTGATGTGATGAGACCTTTAAAAAAAGATTTAATTAGGTGTTGACGACCACTCGAAGAATGAGAGTAAAAAAACAGTCAGATCAAAGGGTGTCGGTGGGGGGGTGAAAGTTGCACTGGAGACTGGTAGGTGTTAGCACGGCGGCCTGACAGGAAGATGACAGGAAGATGTCTGTTGTTAGCTGCATTGTCTTGATTGCGGGCTGGTTTGCCCAGAGTTTTTGAGGCTTGTCAGCAGCAGACGAAATAGAAGTCATGGAGCTGGATTTCTCGTGCTCCTGTTCTGTCTTTCCCATCAGGCCAAGCAATCCTTTCCCCCTTCTTCAACCCTCAGGCCTCCTCTAGATAATTGCAGCAGTTTCACCACAACACAAAAGATATTTCCAAGATTACAAACAGAGAGAGGGAAAGATTGAAATGCAATATTTTAATTGAGGACACTTACTTGGCGCATCTGCATTTTCAACAATAAAACTCCCTCTAACCGATGGCAAACACCTTGCAGAGTTTCTCCCTCCACTACTGACCTCAATTTGTGGACTTCATAAAAAGGTGGACAGATATCTGGCCCCATGGTCCGGGAGGTAATTACTAATGTTACCGCTTCTCCTTGGGGAGGGAAGATACGATGCCTCAGCCGGCGCTCCTGTTTGGAGCCGGGCCAGTTATTTCCTGTGGAATCAGGCAGCATTAACCTCCTGGATGCAGATCCATTCGGTTGTAAATTAGCAACTAATTAGAAGGCGCTCGTCATCTTCCGGAGACCCTGCAGATGAAAAACACATCAACAAATGACAGTGAAGAAAAAGAGCCACTGCGGAGGTACAGTTTGTGTTTTTATTGTTGGTATCATTATGTTTTTTTTAAACTCATTCTTTTTATGATTTTTCTCTAATACTCTCCAGGTGTGACACAAAGTTAATGGTCATCAGCTTGAACATAAATAACAGTATCTTCCACATTACTGTTAATCTAATTAATGATTGTTAAAAAAGAACAATATATTACAGATATTTAAAAATATCTATCTATATATATGACATATGTTGAGTGTTAATTTTTATGAAATATCTAAAAGTAGCATCTAAAATATCTAAAAATAATACATAATAGGAAATTGTAGTGACAAATCAAGTGGTTGATTTAGGGGATGAAGACAGAGCTGTCAAAGCACAGGTCACTGGTAAATCGCCTGTCAGGAACCTGTGGTGTTGAGATTGTTTCAGTATGTTAACTTCATGGGAAAGCGAAAGGTGCAGTGTTACTTTGAGAAGTTTAACTTTATAGTTTTGTTGATAGTTATTTAGTAATAGGTGTGTAATGTTTCTGCACTGTATTAGCAGGTTTTAATTAATTCAGGTCTGAAATCCTTTGTGACAGGTTTTTATGCATGTGTGGTAAAACTTTAATGTTTCGTCCTCCGTGTTTATTTTTGAAGTTTCTGTAGAGTTCTTCTTGTAGTGCATAATGGCTGTGATATGACTAGTATTTCAGGAAACGAAGGACAATACAGACAGAGAGTTAGATAAGAAAGAAGATATGATTTGGTTGCATGTCAGAAATAAAGAAAGAACATAAATAACATGAACCCTAACAAGATGTTTAATTCATCAGTTATAGTATAAAAGTTTGCATAATTTCTTTGTTAAAAGTTTTTAAATGTGATAGTGTTTGAAGATATATACTTAGATCTGTGTGTTTAAATGTAACATGAGACGGTAACTGTGTTATAAAAATAACACATCATGTTTTTAACTGAAAATCATACACTGAATTAACACAACACATGTTCTAGAGGTTCCACCGTGAAATTACAGAAACAGCATTTGTCTTCTGCATTAGTTTCCTTTCACCCTGTGTCCTGTGCTCTCATTGGCTGTAGCTTGTCGCCTCATTGCCAGTCACAACCGGATCACAACACTTTTTCAGTGCTGGATTTGTACTCTCGGACATGTCCAGATATTTAGCTTCAAAAATACTGTATCTTCCAGACGTCTGCGATGCATGAGTGAGTCTCTTGGATCTTTGAAAAGTGCGATTGATTTTCCTCTGATCTGGGGCTTTTCTCTGTGATTTCCTCAGTGAGTGGAAAATCAGGGCTAAAATCATGTAGTATGAACATGTGATCATGTAGTGTTAGTATTAGGCACACAAACTTGGTTAGGTTGAAGATAAGATGGTGATTTGGGTTGAAAGTACTTCCCTAGTGTTGTTGTCATGGTAACAATAATAAAAACATGGTTATGATCTTGTGCAAAAGAAAGAAAGATGACTCGGTTTCCCCCCAAAGAAACAAACAGTGGTCTCCTGTGTGAATGTCACAACAACTCCGACGACCTGAACAACCCAATGATACGACCCATGGGAGTTTCTCCTGGAATAGCACCTCTGTGTAGGGTGGCAGTCATACTGGACCTTGCTCGTCATGGTTACGATAATAAACATGCAGACTGTACCGAGAGCGGGTTAGTGATTTGAGATGGTTACTATAATAATGCTCCTGGCTTGGTTAGGTTTAGGCGAAGATCACAATTTGGGTTAAAATAAGTATTTCCTCAATATTAGACAATCTTTGTTGTCATGGTTACAATAATAACGACATGGTTAACTTTGTTGAACGGTCATGGATAATAGAAACAACATAAACTGCTACTTTCACACAGGAATGGAACACCGCTCTCCTGTGTCACATTCATCCATCCACCACAACCTCCTCCTGACGTGGACTTTGTCTCTCTTTATACTACGTCACCGCACTTTTCCCTTTTCTCCTGTCATAAATTACTATTAGAGGTCGCCTAGCAACAAAACGTAACATTGAGTCACAATCAGCTGCTGCACAGATGACCTATGGGGTTGTTTGTAACAGGGGGACAGTCTCTACATGCACATGTTTACCAGAAGAGTGGTTAGGTTACAAATAGAGGCAGCGCTCACTCTCTCAGCCGGTAGAGGTGCAGTGGGTATCTGCTGTTAGGGATTAGCCAGTGATAGTGGCACTGAAAATCTCTGGCTGTTTATGTGTGTGTGTGTGAGTGAGTGAGAGCGAGAGAGAGAGTGTGGACAAGCAGGTGAAGTGGATTATGAACAGGTTGTGTAATCCACAGGTTCTCTTATCTCTCCAGGGGAATAACCATCACTCTTTGTCTTGTAGGTCAACACACTGCTGTGTTCCTGTGGTGCTGCGGAGTTACTGTGATTTTCACTGCCCCTTCATACAAAATGATCAATAACATAGCTCATGCTCAAGTTGGTGCATCAGTCTAACATTAAACATTAGATACTTGCTTTGTTTAAAAAAAACTGATAAGTTGAGATGAACTAATATAAACCAGCTTTTCTTTTTCTGTCTTATCATTTTTATTAAAATCTTTATACTTTGAAATCACCCATTACTGCGGTTTAAAGACCGTGGTTTTGCCCAGACGATGCAGACACCTGGTGGGCCAATCAACATGCATCATCTCTTTAAGTTTCCCCAAATCGGACTGGTGGCGTAGCCTTTCTGGCCTTTCAGAGTTTGAAATTTTGACCTTTAATTAAGAGACTCCCTGCCGGGCCAATCAGTGGAAAGCCTGAAACGTCAGAGCGTAGCGGCAGAGGTATACCATCAGTCGTGGTTTTGTCAGAATCTGAGCAGCAGCCTGAGATCATTTGTGTTAAAAATGTTGACATTTAATCAGAGCGCCCTCATTAGGTCAATCAGTGTAGTTTTTAAGTAGCAGTGTGTAGTTTTATGTCGAACCCACTCACAGCCTTTCCAAAATTTTCATTACACTAATGATGCTTTTCTTTTTCTTACATTTTTTGAGATAAAAAGGTAAAGACATCAGTTCTCTGGAACCATCATATGGGAAGTGAACCCCCCCCCCCCCCCATACAAAGTTACAACATAAAGAATAAAGTCAAAGTGCTCCTGCCTCTTCCTTGTATTTTTGCTTGTTCACTGACATGAATTGTCATAAATTTGATTACGCTCTGACTGTTTATCTGGCGCCATCTTAAAGGCAACATTTTAATTTGTCTTATACATTGTCTGATTCTGCAGAGAGTGAAAGAGCCTGTATGAGAGATGTATGACCTGGAAACCCTGCAGCTCCATCTGTCTCTCTGTCTGTCTCTGTCTCTCTGTCCATCCTACTGTCTGTCTGTCTGTCTCTCTGTCTGTCTCTGTCTCTCTGTCCGTCCTACTGTCTGTCTCTCTGTCTGTCTCTGTCTCTCTGTCCGTCCTACTGTCTGTCTGTCTCTCTGTCTGTCTCTGTCTCTCTGTCCATCCTACTGTCTGTCTCTCTGTCTGCCTCTGTCTCTCTGTCCGTCCTACTGTCTGTCTCTCTGTCTGTCTCTGTCTCTCTGTCCATCCTACTGTCTGTCTGTCTGTCTGTCTCTCTGTCTGTCTCTGTCTCTCTGTCCGTCCTACTGTCTGTCTCTCTGTCTGTCTCTGTCTCTCTGTCCGTCCTACTGTCTGTCTGTCTCTCTGTCTGTCTCTGTCTCTCTGTCCATCCTACTGTCTGTCTGTCTGTCTCTCTGTCTGTCTCTGTCTCTCTGTCCGTCCTACTGTCTGTCTCTCTGTCTGTCTCTGTCTCTCTGTCCGTCCTACTGTCTGTCTCTCTGTCTCTCTGTCTGTCTCTGTCTCTCTGTCCGTCCTACTGTCTGTCTCTCTGTCTGCCTCTGTCTCTCTGTCCGTCCTACTGTCTGTCTCTCTGTCTGCCTCTGTCTCTCTGTCCGTCTCTGTCTCTCTGTCTGTCTCTGTCTCTCTGTCCGTCCTACTGTCTGTCTCTCTGTCTGTTTCATTTCTGTCTGTCTGTCTCTTTCTGTCTCTCCCCCTGTCTGCGTGTCTATCTGTAGCGTGCTGTAACACCAATCAAGAATACAATAATGTATTCACGATAAACATTAGTGAATATGCACACACACACACACACACACGCACACACACACGTATGCTTCCCATATCTGTGATGCATGTCAGTATTTGTGTTTGCTTCTCTCTCTCTCTCTGTGCATGTGTGTGTTTGTGTGTGTATTGTATGTGTCCAGCTGGCAGGCTGAGGCCTTTGTACAGCCTTTCATATTGTCTTATCAGTTCACAAATAAACATGGCTGGCGATGAAGCCCACAAGGAAAAAAATGCTGTCGGTGTGTGTGTGTGTGTTATAGTGTGTGTGTTTACTGAGCTGTGCTGCACCATTTGCTTGCACTTTGGATACTCACATCTATAGCTAGAAATCAAATGATACTTATCAGACAAACAAACACTTTCTGAACATGTTTGTTTACAGTTGACTCAAATTCATCAGTTAGACCATCACTCTCCTTTTCAGGCTTCTCAAGTGTATCTTTAGGTTTTCCAAACATGGCAGTAAAAATGCTAAAATGCTAAAAATGCTAATCTTGCTTCTATGTTCAGTCTGAAATGAGAGAGGTAACATGGGCAAATCCCTCCTGAGGAGGTTGTAGGAGCTATTTTGTCTTAATTACCGCACGAAGAACAAGTCGCCCAAAAGCAATCAGGAAAAGAAAGGAAAGGACAAACAGAGAGGTGACAAGAGGAAAGCAAAGGAAAGCAAAGGAAAGGAAAGGAAGGTAAGATAAAGAGGTGACAAGAGGAACGCAAAGAAAAGAAAAGGAAGGGAAAGGAAACACAGAGCTGACAAGAGGAGAGCGAAGGAAAGGAAAGGAAAGGAAAGGAAAGACAGAGAGGTGACATGAGGAGAGGAAAGCAAAGGAACGCAAAGGAAAGGAAGAGGAAGGAAAAGGAGAGAACTGAGAAGAGGAACAGAAAGTAAATAAGAGAAGAGGAATGGAGACTGAGCAAGAAGAGAGGTGAAGAAAGGAGAGGACAGGAAGGAAAAGGGAAGGAGACGAGAGGAGAAAGGAGGCAGGGAATATGGACGACCAAACAGAGAGAGGACTCCCAAACATCATCTTCCCCGCAGCGTCTTTCTCTCTCTCTGTTATCTGCCATCAGCCCGTCAAGGCTGACTGATCGAAGCGGCCAATTGCCCCCCCGCCCCCACCCTGATGTAAATAACCTCCCCACTGGTTCAAGGTGGGACGTCACTCCAACTCCATTACTTTATTTTATTACCACTGAAAGGCTGGTGCAGGGGTGTATGGAGGAAGTGGGGAAGTGGGTTGGGGCGGGGGCTGCTGGGACCGGGGGGGGGGCATCTCCTATAGTGGGGCTGAGGCAGGAAGGATGGAGATGGGCGAGAGAGATTAGCAGAGACAGAGGAAGAGCAAGAGGGAAAAAATGCAGAGTGATAGAAAGAAGCAATCTAAAAGAGACAGACAGCCTGACATGTGTGTGTGTGTGTGTGTGTGTGTGTGTGTGTGTGTGTGTGTGTGTGTGTGTGTGTGTGTGTGTGTTTATGTGTTGGTGTGTGTGTGTTTGTGTGTGTGTGCGTGTGTTTATGTGTGTGTCTGTGTGTTTGTGTGTGTGTGTGTTGTGTGTGTGTGTGTGTGTGTGCACGTTGATGAGAGCATGCAATACCATATAAACACCAAAGATTATTACTCCTGTAATCAACAGTATATACAACTGTTCCTCCCCATCTCTCTTCTCTGAACCCAACCGGTCGAGGTAGACACCCCCCCCCACACACACACACACACACCCTCCCACCCCCACCCCCTCCCACCCCCCCCCACCCCGTTGGAGTTTTTCCTCCCCATCTGTCATCAGGTGCTGCTCATGTTATGATTCGGCGCTACACAAATAAAACTGAAGTCAATAGAAGCTGGCTCGCGTCCTGTCTGTGTATGTGGTTAAATAAAGTTTGTGTGTGGGGGGTAAACCTGTAGAGGTTGGGCAGATATCGTTGTGTAAATTACGGAGGGGTAAGTGCAATGGTTTTATGGCTGGGGTAGGAATGGTGTGTATTTACAATAACTTTATATTCATGTGAACTCTCAGGGTTTTATTCTCTTCCTGTGTTGAATCTTCAGCAGATTGATCATCAGTGTATCTAATATTCATATCATACTGATCAATTATTATTAGAGGACGCATTGTTAGCGTGGTCTGTGGTACAGAGCTCGTAACATCATGGTTTCTGCTCACTATGCTGGAAGGCTTCATTTCTATAATCATGGCCAGTGTGTGAAATAAAGGCGATGAAACAAGGCTGGAGCAGAGCGATAGTGGTGCTGATAGTGTCACTCATGCTTCACCTCTCTCTCACTGTCTCTCTTGGCCTATAATCTGTTTTCCCCCTGTAACCTCCTCTCTATTTCATAGCAAAAAAAAAAAAAATTGCCTTCAGTGGTCAGATCTATCTGATCCTATCTCTTGTGTCTCGCTGGCTTTAATGTAAGCAGATTCCCAATCAGCCAGGATGAATCCAATCAAGGCGAAGGGGGAGGAGCAACAATCTAGGGCACTTTTCCCATTGACTGCTGCAGGCCAGGAGATAAGAGGACGGAGACTGAGAGAGGGAGGAGAGAGGGGTTAGAGAACCAGTGTTTCTAGGCTGAAGAAGGAGAAGAAGAAGAAGAAGCCTCTCATTCAGCGATGCAACACTAAATCATACATGCATTCATCACCTTCACCTCCATTCATCAAACCCCCCCAACCTCCCCCACCAGAACTCCTCTTAGATACAGAAATGCAAATTTTTCTCCTCCTTCCCTATTCACTTCTTTTTTTAAATTATTTCTACCATATGGACGCCAGCGAGGATGGGAGGGGGGCTCAGTGTTTCTACAAATCAGCATGACTACTGGTTGATTTATCCTCAAACTTTCCTCCCTCCCTCCCCCCTCTTTCTTCCATCTCTTCATCCCTCTACCACCAACGCCCGGTGACGGCTCTCCTTCCTCTCTTCTCTCTCCTATTTCCAAAGCTTAACTTCATTGTCTCAAGCCCCACTCCGCTTTCATCTTAAGACAAAGATTTATGTAAATCTTTAGGCCGGGCGTTAATGCGGAGCGCCGTGTGAGAAATAGCATCCCTAAATCGTGGCATTGTTGTTGAAAATGACAAGGCAGGCCCGTTAATCCTACAATGCGATCATCCAAATGTGTCATAATGCCGTGTGTAGGCAGGCGAATCTGAATATCAAAAAGACGGCACGCACCTCTTATACGGCGCCTGCAGTACTTCCACCGCTAACACACTACTTGCCTCTATCTCCCTCTTTCTCTCTGTCTCTTTTTAAAGAACTCACTCTGATTGCCGCTTCGCTCGTATTAAAAAAAGGGAATAAAACACATAAAGTGCCACAATCTGAAGTTTGTTGCAGAGCAGAAATCACCATCACATTTAGCTTTTCTTTATCATTTGGCTTGTTTTCTGCCACATGTAAAAGATTTGATTCTTTCAGATAATTACAAACTACATTTGTGTAATTGTCTAAGTGGCTGCGATTGTGAGTTGAAATAAATCAATGTATTTATTTCAGAAACAGCAATAGAAGGCTTTGTAGAGGAACAATATGCAGATAGAGAGGGAGACAAAGGCCTGTATCAACATGTATGGAGCATTTAGCTAACAATCAGTTACCTTGTGTTCCTTTATTTGGGATGTGAAGAGGAGGCAGTGCCGGCTCTCCCTCTTCTTCATGTGCAGCGCTGCGCTCGGGGATCAGACTCAGCCCAGTAAAAGTCTGATGAGGATTCATTTGCTGGGGGAAATTGACAGTGGAAGTGAGGCAGTGACCGAGGAGCGTGATAGAAACAGACATGCCAATCAATTGGACAGGGACAAGGCTGCTGAATGATAATGTTAATAATTACCAGCCACGTCGAAGGACTCCTCCCTGATTGGCCGTGAAACCTCTGCCATAATTAAATGCCCGGCCCCGGCGTCTTCCATCCCCTTCCCTCCCGTCTTTACCTCCTGACACTGTGACACCTCCTCGTCTGACCCCTTCTCTCATTCTCCACCAAACCCCCCCCACACCCCCCTCCCACCCCCTCCTTCATTCCTCTGCCATCCAGTCGGGGAGGAGCCCTGCGGGGGGATTTTGTCAGGGAGAATAGCGGCGTTGATCTTGAAGGCTTAAGACCCTACTGTACCTGTCAACAGTGTGGCTTTGGCGCTGACGACCAGCGGCTTAAGTCATTTGAAGTTGCTTTTTTTAATGAGGAGGGGAGGAGGCGCAGCGAACGCTGACAGCCAGTCAGGGTCTTGAAATAATTCCATACCTCTGAATAACCAGAGGTGTCTGTCTGACTTAATCCAACGCCCCCCACCCCCACACCTACACCGCTCCCCCCCCCTTTCTCACACACACACTCACACACATACATGGATACACTTTTAAGGTAGTGGAAATAAAATCAGGTTGCAGGGCTAATAATGAGGAAGAGGTGGCAGACAGGCGAATATCCTCGTTCTGTCACGATGCAGTTCTGTTCAGACTATGAATCAACAAGGACCTACTATGTTTCTCACTTAAAAAAAAATAAAAAAAAATAAATATATATATATATGTATATGGTGACCTCTTATGATCCCATAATACTGAACATTACCGGGATCCAAAAGGACGTAAACTGGAGTTGCAAATATTTCATAGACCTATATTTGATATATGAATCAGTTGTTGGAAGCAGTCAGAAAAAAGTGAAAAATGTTCATCACACGTCTTCAAATGTCAGGCCAAAGATATTCAGCTGATTATTCTTGTACCTGTAGCCAGGAAAGGTTTGGTTAAAATATGACTAAAACAATGAATTGACTAATAGAATAATTGCTGATTAATCTCTGTCAATTGACCAACTAATCAATGAATGGATTGTTTGTTTCAGCTCTATTTTTAATGTCATTGCTTTCTCAAGATCTGTTTGGGGTGTTGGTTTATCCGAGATAAATAATCCATTCATGATTCATCACTTCGGCCGTTTGAAAACAAATATAAATGCGGTTTTTAATCTCTCTTTTCAGCGAGCCTTCGCTCCTTGCTTTCTCAGTTTCTTCCTCTCTTATTGGGTCTCATTACTTCACTCTCACTTTCTTTCTCTTGGCTGGGATAATCCCCCCTGTAGGGGACTTCAAAGTGCAGGCCAACCAGGGAAAAGCCTTAATTACCCATTTGCCTTGAAACTCAAGCCAAATCACAACTCGCCCTGGTCCATTCGACTCCGTACTCCTGCCTCCCTCTGACTAATTGTGGGTCTGGATTTTCTTTTTCTTTTTCTACCTCCACAGTTAAAATGAAAAGATGAAATTGAATCAAAATCATGAAGCAGGTGATGAGAGAGTTAGTGACCTTATTTTAGGAAGCTGATTTGTCTCCATCTCTTTCTTAAGAAAAGAAAAATTATGACGTAAAGAATCAATATCTTAGAGAAAGCGATGCTATCAGTATAGACTTTTGTATTTTCATTGTAAATGCTGTCATTCAGTCAAAGGAGCTGTGTGAGATAAAAACAATAAGTGATCTCCATCTCTCTGTTTTGTGTTGCTTTTAATAGAAATACCGCCCTTCATCTGACCAAAGATTTCTTCTGTTTCTTTAGAATCAGATTTGATTTTCATAACTTGTCATTTATTCATCGTGGTCTTTGAAAAAATATGGAGCCTCTCGGATTGATGGCGTGGTTCAACATTATAACAAGTAGCGGCGCCACCTCTGAAGTGGCGCGCGGTTTTTTGACAAGAGATGTCAATCAGAGCAGAGAGCAGGAGAGACAGACACTGTGGATAATAATTGTGTTCGCAGTGGTTTTAAATTAGCTGAATGAACTGGAGGGTGAAGCCTGTTTTCACTGAAGCTTTCACAGTTATTTATAGACTCTCACTTACAGTATATGTAGGAATCCTTTTAATGACTGCAGTGCAACACGTCGCCTCTGACAAGATAACAGGAAGTGCTGATGCTTTGTAGTTTACTGTACTTGTCATAACTATCTGATAAATAAATGTAGCATTAGTAATGTTTTCACTGAAGGGTTCAGCTTTAATTATATTCTCCAAAGGAATTCAAATACACCCACAGTGTGTGTGTAAAAGTATCCTGAGAGTGGCTGCAGTGTAGTCTTGAAAAGGACATGTGTAAACTGTGACCTGAAGTGCTCAGAAACATCACTGAAGGTTCAGGTGGAATTACATTATTCTTACACTGTACTGCATCACAGCGTAGTCGGTGTCGTCACAGACGGGTTTAATTACACTCAAAAGAAATTCAAATGAAAATGTAAACACACACCTTAGTTCTGTGATCGGTTTGATAACTGATCATCACATTGATCTGCTCTGTCTTACTGAAACCTGGCTGCAGCGGGAAGAATATGTTAGTCTGAATGAATCAACACCCCCTATACCCCCCCCCCCCCCCCCCCCACTAATAATTCTCACATTCCTCGAAGCACAGGAGGAAGCGATCGCAGCCGTTTTTCACTCCAGCTCATCAATCAACCCCAAACCTAAACTTAGTCATAACTCATTTGAAAACATCATTCTTAGTCTGAGACGCAGGCTGGAAAACAAAAACCCGTTCTACTAGTGGGTGTGTATCGTCAACCTGTCCATCACTTCTTCTAGTTCTTCTAGTTCTTATCAGAGTTTGTTCTCACTACAGATGAAGTCATTATAGCGGCTGATTTCAACATTCATGGAGATGTTCACAGTGACAGTTGTGCTTTTAGTTTGAAACATTGCCTCATTGTTCCTCAGGAAACACTCACATCTTTGTGTGTAATCTATTGTAGAGTGAATCTTTGTGTATCTTTTGTAAAATGTAATTTTGTGTAACTTATTTTAAAGTGTCTTTGTGTACCTCATTGTAAAGTGTATCTTTGTGTATCTTTGAAGACCTGTCATGTTTACTATGACCAGCCTATCAGAGTCACTTTATGTATTTAAATAAACTGAGATCACAAACAGCATTTCATCCCGTCTGCATAAAAGCCACACCCCCAGCCTGAGTCTCCCCACCCTCTCTGCATTTAGACATTATTACATATTAAAAATGACATTTTCTCAACTTCATCCCAACACTGCTTTTTATTTTCATTATTATTTTTCAGTACAAACATGAGTAGATCTAAAGTAAGCTGTCAGTATAGGATGTGGAACTGATTAGATCTTGATTGGAAGGACCTGGAGGGAGAGCAAATAAAAACAGGAAATAAGAAAGCATCGGGAAAAGTGGCTGACAGTAAAAGTCTGCTCTCATAATAAAACTATGAAATGCCACTTTACTGAATTAGTTTATGCGTCTTTTAGAGAGGTGCTGCTGCTGATGGGTAAGTCAGTAGCTTTCAGGGTTTTATCTAACCAGCAAGCGTTTTTCTGTGAGTGTAAAAAGCATTAAAGGAATGAAATGCACAAGTCAGGTTGTTTTTTTCTTCATCACCTCAGCACTGCTTTGCCTGGCTGGTGCTCACATGGTTTCAGCAGCAGTAAACGTGTTTGTAGATAACATGTAGTCTCTGTTTTCTGCGTTGTGTCTAAAACCTTAGTGTATGAAAAGTATTTCAGATTTATGTTGTAATTGTGTTTTTCCACAGCTCCCTTCCTTCAGATCAACTCAAAGAACAAAATGAGACAAACAAGCAGAGGCTGGAGAATTGTAACAGCTTGTATTTGTGCTCTGTTCTCATGCCGAGAAATATCAACGGGGGAGGCATGTGCCTGAAAACTGACATGGAGGTCACAAAGGTCAAACAGAAGAATCCCCACCCCCTCCCCCCCAAAAACACAGGAATTCACTGCCAGTGCCAGTTAGAAATCACAAACAAATAAAAGAAAAAAAGAAAATAAAACGTCAAACAAAATGAAAACAGTCATAAAAAACTATGTACAACCAGTGGCGCCGTAAACAAAACATCGACTTGTGTTTTTGTCACTAAAAGGCCATCAAACAACCTTTTTTGATCCCCATCTGTACAATGTGATTCATTACAACAGTACAAATTCATCAGGTTCTGTTTATCCTGCCCAATGAGAGGAAAAATAGACCGTGGCAGCCTGTAAGTTGTGTCTTGTCACTGGAATGAAGTCACCCTCCCCCTGCACCCGATATAAGAGCAAGACGTCCCAAGGTACTCAGGGTACCCTATTCACAAAGGATGCACATAGCCTACAAGTTAAAAAAGACAAGCTCCTTAGGAAAGACAGCAAGTGCCTACACATGTATTTCACACCATCCATGAAGAATAATCCATTCCAGAAGAAGAAAAATAGATACAAGTCAGGATTCTCAGTGTGATTTTCCTGAAAAGCAGAACCAACGTTCCGTCGTTTCTAAGGGAGAAAAACCTCCATCTGTTAATGGAGCACCCCACCCACCCACACCCCGCTCTCCCCCCACCAAATCCAAGTGTGTTACAGCTCAGTCATTTTTTAATTCATTTATTTTTTATTTCATTACACCCAAGGCAGAATAAAAGTTACTAAAACTTAAGACTTTTACAGTTACAGTGACAAAAACAGTTTAAGAGACCCACAATTTAAATTGGACTGTAAAATAAAAAATAAAAAAACAATCTTTTTTCTATTTTTGTAAAATGCCCAGGCATTCTCCAATATTACAAATACTGGTATACTTTTACAGTAAACAAGAAAAATGTAATATATATTCATATATATTTATATATATATACTAAAACCCCGTCACCAAAAAAAAAAAAAAAATAAACAAAAAAAAAGAAAAAGAAAAAAGAAAAAAAAAAAAAAAAAATATACACATCGCCACTACGGCATTCAGAGGAACTTTAGAAGCAAACCTGGAAAAGAAATACTTGGTTGTTCAAAACACACATACACACAAATATTATTTTACCCTTGTACTTGTTTCAATACTGTAAACTTATTTTAAGACAGAGTGCACGAAATTCTTTTTTTTTAGTTTCTGCGGTTCCTGATTTCTGTCCAGTCTCTTCTTGACTTTTTGTGTGGCTTTTGTTCACTCCTGGAATTTTCTGTTGAAGGACAGACTCTTGTCCTTGTGAGTGAGGAATTTGATATATATCTATATATATGCTTGTGCCTTTATATGTACATATGCATACATATATACACACACAGACACATCAGTATTGTGCTGGGTACTCCTAAACCTAAACTCAGCATTGTTTCGTTTATATTAATTTAAATAATTCTGTTGAAATGTCAAATTACACATTAAAGTTAACAACATTTTAGTTTATTTGTCTTGTTCAATTTGATGCTTCATCAAAACTGTTGCATTTGTCTGAGACAATAAATAGGAAGATCACTATTCAAGGCACACTCATGTCAAATTGAATGGCAGTACAAGAACTGTCACAGATAAATTATTATTTCTTTTTTTTAATTCATTTTATAGTGCCAGCATTGGGAAAGCCAAGCCTAACAACCCTGGGCACTTCAGTGTCAGGAGATCCTAAGCCCTAGACCCATTAGTACCTTTTCTGTCCAGCTTTCTGTGTGTGTTGGACGGAAAATCATAAAGTGTGGGTCTGTTGTTAAGAGCTCTGAATTTGTATATTGACAACATTAAATGAAATCTGATTTAAAAATTAAAAAAAAGTGCCACTATGAAAAAAAAAAAAACCTGGGGTTATGATATTTAAAATTACAAAAGGAGCATGGAGTGAGCTGGTGCTGTTTGCCTTAATATTAGTCTCACTATCTCAGCACACGCTTAAACATTTGTCCTCTTCTACACAAACGTGTCTCACAAGTAAGAGTGAAACCTTGAAGGATTCTTATTCCTGGAGAGGTGACTTCATTAATCAGATTATACAATTATAGAATCACTATAACAATACAAGTCAAAATTTACTACTAATGTCATTTCAACAAATTGTAATATATTTCAGCACAAAAATGCATAGGGATTTTGATTTTTTATAAATTTCGACGATAAAATGTGAGACATAAATTTTCTGCAGAAATCCAGTTAAAGTGTTTGGCATCTACCATGTATGCACATACATTTAAGCATCTCTTAACTAATTCATGTTATAATCAGAAGTTGTGACTTCAAATATAGATGTGTACTATGAAATGAGGATAAAGCTTGAACATTAGCCAGATGGGCGGGGCGGAGGGAAGCAAGAGGACATAACTGTCCTTAATGATTCCAACATAGGATGAAATGGAAATGCCTGTGGAACAGAAGAATGAGTGGATAAATAAAGAGAAGTAGTATAGCTCACCCTGAGATGTCCCTGTGCTCACTCTCATGTCAGTCTTCCATCTCTCTCTGTTTATACTCGTTTGGCATGGCTTCATGCTCAGTTTAGTCCTAATAAATAATATCGCCTAAATCATATGGCTTCATGCAAAATATAATACATGGATGTATGAATGTAGGTAAGATGGTAGTAAGTGGAGAAGGGTGGGGGGTGGAAAGCAGAAGAAATGAGGGGTGGTTGTCGTAGCGTTGTCAGGACTTGGCACTACGTACCAGTCAGCAGCTGCCTTATCTAGAATCAGTTTCTTCTGGCTGGTTGTGGTGTTCTCAGGAGGAAACCTCTTTGATTTTACATTTACTGTCAAATATGACACTCAGTGCTACATATCCAATTATATTGACATGTTTTAGAGTCAGTTCATGCTACAGTGCCAAAGGATTGTTGTCCGCGTATCATCATCATCACACAAAATAAACTAATTCTAGCATTCTCAGTTAACGCCACTTCCAAATTGAAGATTGAATTCACCTTCTCTTCAAGAAATCACATGTTTAGCTTAATATACAACTTCCTACATGTAGCGGCCAAAAAGATTTACTTAAAATGGACTTTTGTCTTCTAAAAAACTCTCAGGATATCATGTGGGTTTTTAAAAAACAATAACGCAAAGTAAAAGTAAAACAAATTTTTAAAAAAATGCCTAAATAAAAATGTACCTGCACATGCCCAAATACAAAATCCAATAAATACAGAAATTATTGCACAGTTAAAGGCTCCACATATGTTATAACTCAACTGACTGATTGTTTAAAAAGGAACGCCAAATGAGGCAGTTTAGACAGCTTCAATTGGTGTTAAGATCTCTGTTTTTACTTTTTTTCTCAGTTGGCAGTTTCTTAGGCAAAAACACAAAATTAACCCAAAAGTAATATTTCAGAAAAAGAGTATCCAGCTACCCCATTTTGTTTATTTTTTTAAGTCAAAGTGTGGCGCAGAGTATGGAAATAAGGAACCTCCTTTAGGTTCTCTCTGCTTGTTCAATTTTGACCTCATTGGTCATCAAATGTTCTCCATGCCACTTTTTCATATGTTTTTCGAGAGTGCTGTACACGCTGAAGGGCATTTGGCAAATGTCACAGCGGTAGACCTCCTTACCGAGCTGGCCATGTGTCTTCATGTGGCGCGTGAGCTTGGAGCTCTGGGCGCAGGCATAGTTGCACAGCTCGCACTTGTAGGGCCGCTCGCCAGTGTGACTGCGCCGGTGCACCGTCAGGTTGCTACAGTTCTTGAACACCTTGCCACAGAATTCGCAGGTGTCACACCTCCTGCTGTCCTTGGAGCTAGGTCGGCCTGGGCCAGCGCCCCCACCCAGGTGAGGTGTGCTGCCCCCACTGGCGGTACCGCTGCGGCCTGACAGACCGCCATCTAGCAGGTCTCCCGGAGGCGTTGAGAACCGCAGGCTGCCATTCTCTGACGAGTGCTCGGAGGAGGTGGCGAAGGGAGATTGTCTGGAGTCGGTGAAACCTAGGAAAGGGTCTTTGATGAAGTGGCGTGAGGCAGCATAACCCACCAACCACTGGGAGTAGACGTTCTCAGAGGGGATGTGGGGTGCTGGGGGAATGTCCAAGTCCTTCTCAATCTTGATCCTCTTATTTGAAGAGTTGGACAGACTGGGGCTGGTGATGGGGGTGGGCTTACGGGGGAACAGGCCTGAGAAAGAGTCACCAGAGCCACAGTTCCGGCCATTAATGGTGGTCCTCTCTTCCTGCCTGTGGTGGTCCATCTCCCCAGCCACTGAGTCCTCATCCCCAGTGTCCCGGTGGCCATCTGAGCCCCTCTTGGAGAAGGGCATCCTTTTACGATTGTCAACTATCAAATTATTGTACTGCTGTATAGAGTTGAGGCCCCCACCTTCCACCATCTTCTCAAGGGCAAGAGATGACTTCTCCTCTGAGGGTGGTTTAGAACCATTCTCCCTGTTCCGGTAGAACTCAGACTCCATGCTGAAGTTGGATTCTGGTCGACTCTCGTTCTCAAGTTCTTCTTCTTCTTCCTCCTCTTCCTCCTCTTCATTGCCTTCCCCCTGGAAGTCCCCATCACGATTCTTCATACCCTCCCCTGTGACGTCACTGGTGCCCGGCTCTGGGGAGCTCGTGGTAGACAGTCCGTCATCTGAGCGCCCGGTCAGGGATCCAGCCTTGTGCATGTGGGTCTTCATGTGGCGCTTCAACTTGCTTGCCTGAGAGCAGGCATGGTCACACAGCTGGCACTTGTAAGGTTTTTCTCCAGTATGGCTGCGCCGATGCACCACCAAGTTGCTCTGGAACTTGAAGGTCTTACCGCAGAACTCACAAGACTTGACCTTGTTCTGTGTCTGGGGAGGGGTGATACTGTTTGGGGGCATTGGAGGTAAGGGAGGAGTGCTCAGAAAGGGAGATTTTGGCCCAGGCTGGAAGGGGTTGGGGTTTAGTAGTCGGTGCATAGGGTTAGCCCTGCTGGGTGACAACGGTGGTGTGGTGCTGTTGGTGTTCCCTGCCAGCTCACGTAACCGTCTGGAGAAGTCCATCGACTGGGACTCCATGGCCATGGGCGTTAGCCGCATCACCCTCTCAAAGGCACTGGGGTGCTGGGAGATGAGGCCCATTTCCTCTGCACTAAGGCGTTCCAGCCGGTGGGGGTCCAGGTGGTGGCGGGGAGGCGGGCTGACAAATGGAGGCGTGTTGGGGAGGCGGTTCTCCACGAAGCCCGGAGGAGGCTCTCGGAGCAGAGGACCTGTCATCCTCAGGAGGTGGAAGGGGTTGTTGTCCCCGAGAAAGTTGGTGAGGGGGGACTGCGGGATGGAGTCGTTGCCCATGGGAGGAGGCATAGTGATGCGTGGGGTGAGGGCTGTGCTGGAGGGGTTGGACTCCAAGTAAATGCGGATACCATGGGTGTTCTGGGCATGCTGCAGCAGGAACCAGGCGCTGGGGAAGGGCTGCTTACACGTGGTGCAGATATAGCTGGAAGGCTCGTCCCTGCTACCTGCAACACAGACAAAGACATACATGAAATATTTCAGCTGAGACAGAGATGGACAAGCACAACTACAACATGAAACACTCTGTCCCTTTTTATTACTTCAAACTCGACTTCATTCATGATTCAAAAAACCATTAACATCATCTTTTCAAATAAAAGCTTATTTGCAGTGTGTAAACTTCTGGCTGACAGGAGAGAGAGAGAGAGAGAAATGTAACGTGTGTGTGAAGTGTGTGTGTTTTATACATTGAGGAGTAGCTGGAAAGACCTTGTCTCTCCATGTTGTCACATAAATGCTACGTACTTATCACGCTTTTGAGAAGTGCATTTTCACAGTTACACTGGATTGGCCAGCACTGGATCCATGTTTTAAGAGGTACTTAATCTCTCACTTAGTGCAGAGTGAATCTCCCACTACAAACTGCTGAATTATTACAGTGTGTGTGACTGTGTGTGTGTGTGTGTGTGCTTACACATACAGTAAGCGTGATGGTAGATGTGTGTGAGTATGTGTGCATGCATGAGCATGCTGAGAGAGTCTGTAATGTTTGCTGAGTTAGAGATGTCACACTCATATTGGTGAAGATGGAGGATGCAGCGCTTGAAGACTTATCACACACTGATGTATCAGCTCTTTGCAGGAAATAAAATAAAAGCGAAAAGACAGATGAGTCTATGAAGAAGATACAAATAGATTAAAGATTATAAACTGGTTATTATTATAATTATATAAATCACAGGCTTGTTTAGATGCTTAAATATTGACTCTACAGTCACACAAACAACATCCACTGCTTTGGAGTTAATTAATTTGTCAATTCTAGGAGCAGTAACAGTAATAATATAATTTCCAGGTGAAGATTTGCTCTGATTTTAATAACTAATTAATACAATACACACATTTAGTACACATGCAGGGTCCCGCACTTCCAAAGGAACTTGTTACAACCGTGACACGACTGAGCTTGATGCACAACTAAAGAAGTGAACAGGCTGAGGAGCACTCCTACAGGGAGTATACACCGATAATGGTAATTGTGCTCTTGCTTTCATATTTAATAAATGAAAGCTTGTAGTCTTGACCTGGTACACTTGTTTCAGATACCAGGGAAAACATACACTGCTGTAATTGTTTCACTTATGTGTGTGTGTGTGTGTGTGTGTGTGTGTGTGTGTGTGTGTAGCTGTAGCAATTTCTTGTGGTTAAACACACAGAGAAATACAGGCATGTACGCTGTGTATTAATAATATTTTGTGTGTTTATATCAGAATGCACTATATGTTTATTCGCTCATTCACATGCATTTTCTGAAAAAAATGTAATTGAAATTAAATACATGCAGAATGCAAAAAAATATAATCAGTTCAATAGAGATGCATATATTTAAATCCAACATGTTTACAGCTTCAACGGTCATCCAACAATATTTGCTACTTATAACTATTCTGTTGAAATGCATGTGAAATATCTGTCAGATATATAATCAATATAACAGCCAAAAAAACTATTTCCTTAAATAATTCAACAATCTGTAAATCTATCATTTCATTTCTCACCATTAGACATGAAACTTTAACAGTTAACCTCTCACTGAAACATCTCTCTCTCTCTCACTCGCCCATGTGTGTGTTTGTGTGTGTGCGTGTGTGTGTGTTAAGGAGGAAAGGCAAGAGGCGGAACAGCTGTTCACCTCCACAGTCCTGTAAAGCCTTTTGACTTAATTACAGTGGACAACAACCCCTCCACCCACCCACCCACCCCTTACCCCCCCAACACCCCCTCCCCACACACACACACACACACACACACAAACACACACACACACATATACACACACAGAAGCAAACAATGAAAATAGCAGCTCCTTTCTATGTCTCTATGCTTTCTCACACACGCACACACATACACACACACAAAAGCTGTTTTACTGTTGAATCTTAAGACCCAGAACACCCCCCCTCATCTCTCCCTCTCTCTCTCTCTCTCTCTGTTCGCTCAACCCGTTGATCCGTGAGTAAAAGAGAGAGAAGGAGATGATCCTCCCTCCATCCTCTGTCTTTTAGCTGAACTTCTCATCTGCTGACAGAAGTCATGGGGGGGGGGGCAGTCGATGTTCATTTGTGCCCAACAATTAAGAGCAGAGGCAGAGTGTGTGTGTGTGTGTGTGTGTGTGTCTGTGTGGGTCCATGTGTGTGTGAGATAGAGTGTGTGTTTCTGCACTGAAACGCCATTTCTCTATGGCTGCAATGGAAGGAGCGGGTCATGGTATTTGTTTGGGGGAAGTGTGTGTGTGTGTGTGTGTGTGTGTGTGTGTGTGTGAGTGCGCGCCCTCCTGGGGGAAGGGAGTCCAACGCAGATGGCAAATAAAGTATGCAGCCCGAGGCGAGAGCACATTATGCTAATTCTAATGTCAGCTGTACTTTAATATACGACTCTATTTAATCACCCCATTATTTCCTATTTCCATATGAAAAAAACAGAGAGAGAGAGAGAGAGAGAGAGAACTGCTCATCACTTTATTTGGTAGAATGCAGACACCCATGTTTTATGGAGTGTTTGTGTGTGTGTGTGTGTGTGTGTGTGTGTGTGTGTGTGTGGGACTGAATGAGAAAACACACTCTCCCCTCTGCATCTGCATAGATTCCTTTTTCTTCTCTCTGTCTGTGTTTCTGCCTTACACACTCACACACACACGCGCACACACACACACACACACACACACACACATGTACACACACGTACACAAACTGTAAATCCACACACAGTAGATCATAATTCAAACTGTGTGTGTGTGTGTGTGTGTGTGTGTGTGTGTATGTGTGTGAGGGGGACATCAGGTTACATCAGTTCACTTTCTGTTTCCAGCTCGTCTTCATAGAAATATTAAAACTAGAAGAGTCCATTCTTTTCTTACACATGTGAATCTAATGAGTGGAAATACATCAAATAAAAATAATTTAGTGCTGCCATGAAAACTTTACCGTAAGTTGCTTTAGGTCGAGTTATTTACCGTGACGTCACCACCTCTGTGAGTTCATCAGTTAAGTTGAAGCTGCCTCACTAACTGTGTCTCTAACTCTTCACTCTTCACTGTCAGTGACATGTAATGTGTGATACGCATTAGCGCCTGAGTCAGTCCTATCAGACATGTAGTTTTATGATTGATGAAGTTCAGTGTGATGTTGTTGATGTGGCTCTGTTCCTCTGACAAACCACTGTGCACCATGTCTGCAACATATTACACCCAAAGTTAGAACTTCTAAACTCTGCGGAGAATTGCTATGTGTGGAATTAACTGTATAAAAAAAAAAAAAACGTGTGAATGGTTTGTGTTTATGATTTGGATAAAAAACATTCAACACTGAAAAATGTGTTGTCATGTTTCAGGCCTCAGAGACAAACAGGAAGACAGGGAAAATGCGAACGTTACACACAGCTGGCCAGAAGCTATCACTGCTTAAACAGAGATACAGATTCATGTAAAGTCGGCTCACATCTAACTTCTGTGAAAAGCGTTCAAAGAAGAGGAAACAGTTTAGAATCAGAATATTAAAATATTAAATGCATTTCTATGCGACAGTATTTTGCAGCTCCACCTTGAGATGTTTACACGCTGTTTATCTATCTGCTGTTGTATTTCTTTATGTAGAACGTCTTTAATGACTTGCTGGAATGAAAGGGATGACTCACCTCTCCTGCACAATTAATAAAGCTGTTTTACTGTGTAATATATTTTATTGTAACTTCAGTGCTAGAAAACTAAACTAAATTAAATGTACCTGATACAATTTTTGGATAAAACAAACCAGAGTTCCAGAGTTTTGTAAGCAGCAATATTTCCAAAGGCATCAAATATTCTACACTTATGATACCTTGCTTTTTAATCTTAGTTCTTACACAATATTCCGTTTTTGACACATTATAATCTCATTATAATGTAATAAGTGGAAGGACAAGAACAAGTTGTCATTTCCACTGTTGTAAATGGATATAAACTGCACAATAATCGGTTCTAAATTGGCAAATAGTTTACAAACTAAAGCCTGCACACACACACACACACACACACACACACACACGCTCAGAAGGGTTTGGATGCAACAGGGCAGAAATAAAACACACAGATGTTGACAGAGAGAAGTGACTTCAGTCCATCAGAGAGCAGACTCAGTTCAGACCCACTCGCTCTCTCGCTCGCTCTGCAGCTTTTTTTTTAAGCCTCTCTCTATCAGTGGAAGTGCGGTCTGGCCCTTTGCCTGTGTTTTGTTTGGCTCACGTTCTCTCTCACACACACACACACACACACACGCGCACACATGCACGCATACAAACACACACACTCTGGCAGCGCAACCTGTTTGGACAAGTGTGAGTGAGAAGGAAAATGTCTGCTGTCGTGGATAATAAAAACTGTATTCTTTTTTTTTCCACGTTTCTTTAAAAGGCTTGGTAATTTCATGGACGGACACACACACACACACACACACACACACACACACACACACACACACATACATATTTTGACAGCTGAAGTTGTGTCACTGCTGAGGGAAAAGTGTGATAACGTGTAGTCACAGTGTGTAAGAATCTGACATTATAAATACTACAGTGGCGATGGTGTGTGTGTGTGTGTGTGTGTGTGTGTGTGTGTGTGCGCTCCTGCAGCAGCCATATGGCGCAGAAACATCCAAACAGAAACAATACGTCCACGCCTCCCTCCTCATCGCTCCATCCTCCCGCAGCTCTCTCCTGTGCTGCTGCTGCTTCACTTCCACACAGTAGAAAACTCTCATTACTGACTGATTCCAGTTTTCACTATGATTCAATTTACCATAATTACTGTGGCTGCCGCTAATAAAAAAGGGAAGAGAGGGAACGGCTAGAAATCCGGTGCGAAGGTCAACTGGCAGTTAGCGGCGTTCATTTTCATCTCAGTGTATTCATCTGGGGCGGCTAATAGCCCAATTTTCTCGCCCTCACTCCTCAATAAATATTGCTGGAATTACAGGTTAAATAGCTAAATTAAATCACAGCTATTACAGATGAGGGAGGAAGAGAGAGACAGAGAGAGAGAGGAGGAGAGAGGGAGTCAAATATGTACAATTACAGAAGAAGCGCAGATCGCCTCAAAGTGTGCGATTAATGTAGCGAGCGTCGGAAGAGCGCCGTCGGATTATTGCGTCAAATTACCACACAGATCATTTTTCCCTGTGGCCGGCGGCCGAGGACAAGACAAACAGTGAGGAAGAGCCAGAGCACAGTTACACTGACTCATCTTCAGTCTTCAACATGGATGCTTTCACTCTCCTTTATAATGTGTTTCCTCTTCAATCACTGCGGTATTTCTGATTTACGTCAAGCTTTATTGTTTTAATCATAAAAGGCGAATTGTAAACTAAATTCCATCACATGGAACATGATTATACTGATGTGCAACCGAGTAAAACTGTTTTCACTCACTGAAAGTTACAGCACCAACAGCTGAAGACTCCAGAAATGCTCAGTAAATACTTAAAAAAAAAAAAAAAAAAAAAACAAAGCTGGAGAGTGAAGCTGAAGAATATTTTATCACAGACAATCGTGGCTCCAGAGGAGGGAAACACCTGTGGCTCCTTGTCTGAAGGGATTTGCTTAAAAATGCAAAAGATTTTCACAGAGAAAAATCTGATTAAATTACTTGAACTAGTGAAGGGGGGGCCGGTCCCACAAAGACATTTCAGACTGTTGTTCCAGTCTTCCCTTTACTCATACAGTAGATTTTGGTTTAATGTTGTTTCACAAAAATAAAGACTGACTCATTTAAAGCCAAAAACATTAGACACCTTACCTCCAGACTAACCCAGGCCTAAGACCAATGTTACCATGGTAACAATCAATGACACCTGCGCTGACCAGTAGCACCCAACAACAAAACAATGCTAACATTGTTATGGAGGGAGCAAAGAGAAGAGAAAGAGCTTTTAGACCAAATCACATTTTTCTTTTTCTTGTGTCTCTCTTCATGTGAAACGTCCTTGTAGCTGCTGAATTCTTCCTAAAGACAAACATTTCCTGCTGAGGGTTAACACAGCTCAGATGCTGTTCCTCAGTCGGCCATTTCTTTTTTTTTTTTTTTTTTTTTTAAGTCTTAAATTATCCAGAATTCATTGTACCACAGTCCAGCTTCAGATAGTCAGGAACTAAACCACTTTGTGCAGCAGAGGAATTCAGACTCAGTCTCTCTGAAGTCTGACTATTTGTTAAATTTAAGTCACAGTCAAAGCCTGTCTTTGTGAAACTGGACCCTGGGTCTTAAAGGGACCTTGTGTTAAAACCAAGGTAAAGACCATCATCATCATCTTAGAAAAACTGCACATATTACAAAAAGAGAGAGAGGGAGGAAGTGGAGAGTCACTGGAGGCTCAGCACCTCATGTTTGACTGCACCTCTCTGCAGATTAACCCACCAATGCATGTTTTTGTTTTTAACTAATTCAAAATCTTCAATTTACAATAATAATAATAGTAATAAGATGATATCACTGTGATATGGTAACACTGATTTGATGAAACTATTCAGACTCAAATGTGCAGGCTCTGTTGTGAGTGTTCCTGTGTGTACGTGTAGATGTCCTCTGCTACTGTCTGTCACTGTGACACACACACTTTAGACCACTTGCGAGTCATTCGGTGTCGAATCGTAACCTGGGACTGGGTCACAATGTACTTGTCAATTCCACAAGAAGAAGAAAATATCTCAGATAAATACTTATCTCAGAATCATGTTTATGCTTCATTCTTGTGAAGTGCTGGAGAGTTTTACCTCCTCTATCAAATACAATGAGATGTGAAACATCAGTCTCAAGTCAACAGGGTGGAGAAGTTCTCACTAAAGATCGGATGCTTCCTTCAACCATCTGAGACACTTAACAAACCATACTGAGAGCTCCTGAGCAGCCAGCTTCAGATGAGAGCAGTGATGGAGTGTGAAGGAGGAGGAAGAGGAGGAGGAAAATCCCCCAGTGGAGCGACGACATGACCACACACACCTGATCCTGAGCCTGATCCCTGCGGTTAGTGTAGCACTGTCCTCTCCGCCTTCATCTCTCAATCAAGACAACTTACTGTAAAGCAGCCCCCCCCCCCACCCCTCCATCCAATCAAACGTGGATTAGAGACTTGAGCTGGTTTGCACACAGGAAGTGCAGCAGCAGAAGGTCTTGATGTAAAGGGGGGGGGCAATGTCAGCGCTGAGGCATTTACATACAGAACAAAGCCGACATGAGCCAAGGGTACAGTGTGTGTGTGTGTGTGTGTGTGTGTGTGTGTGTGTGTGTGTGTGTGTGTGTTTGTGTGTGTTTGTGTCTGTGTGTGTGTGTATGAACCTCTTGGCCTTTTGTCACACTTGTATAAAGTTTCATGACATTCTTTTTTTTTTTTTTTGCATTAAGCCAGAAGCGTCATTAGCATGTGTGTGATCCCCCCCCCCCAACCCCACCAAGATACACGCTCTCTCACACAACCATACACATACACACACACACACACACACACACACAAAGGCACAGAGACTCCTCACCCTGCATGACTAATGTCTTGTTTATCACGATCATAGCGCGGCAACAATTCCATGCAAATCAGACGTTGTATGTGTGTTACATGTGTACACGCTGTACATACATCCACGCTACTGTAAGAACTAGAGGGAGGTTTTTTTTTATTATTCTGTTTATTCTGTGCGTGCGTCTCCTCCTAATGAGATCATTTCAAAACGCAGAGCTGCCAGTGTTGTGTGAGCGGCCTGTTGGTTTTGAATGAAGTGGTTTTAACGTCATCCAACAGGCTTTTAAATTGGCTTTAATAGCAACTACAGTCACTACAGGACCACACAGCAGCAGCTTTAATTAAATCGCCCAAACTATACAGGAATAAAAATCCTGCACTTTTCCTCTGACAACAGAGTCGGTGCAGGCTTTATCTGCTGCGTCTGAGTCTGTGATTCACTGCAGCTCCTGCGCAGCTCCCACAGCTCCGTTCGGCCAGACTAAAACCTTCTTCTGGGGAAACTGAGTCATCTCTGAGCTCAGCTCACCGCAGATGCTGTTGGCTAATGACCAAGAGGTAAACCCCAAATTCTTGCTGATATACAGGCTGTTACTGTCAGCCTACATGCCACGAGCTGGGTTTCCTTCCAACATTCTTCTTTTTTTTTTTTCTTTTTGTGACTTATGATGTGTCGAAAGTGAAAAGCTGAATGGAAAACTCAGTATTTTCAAGTAAGTTTGTTTTTTGGAAAATAAGGAATCTGGGAGAATAAAACGTGGAATATGCTTCTTCACACAACAGCTGAAAAGTGCCTCTTCTACCTTTGTTTTTTAAATCTTGGTTGGAACTCCTTGGAAATTCTCACTCAAATTCACACAAACATTTGTAGTAACACAAATTTCTCACTACGGCCTGATGGACGGGACGCGACAGAGGTAACAGGCGTTAGAGGAGAGTGTGGGGTGACATCATGGATGCACTGCCCTATTTTTGTCTGCTAACAAATCAATTTTTTTTTTTTTGTTCAAATCACAAATCATATATGCTTCAATGTCCAACAGCAAGTGACTATTACAGGACAGGATGGTTGACCTCAGGAACACATTTCACTGTTTTGGAGAGGGCAAATAGATAAATGAGTTATACAAAAAGTAAAACAGCAGCTGGCCTTCAGACGTTGTCTCTGTCACTTCATAATTCAGTCTGACGTTATCTTCATGTTCCTCATTTTGTGCTTGAAAAAAAACACACTAAGTAAAGCGCAGTGACTGACGTATCCATCCCATCATCAGGTGTCATTTTCACGACAACTGAACACGTTAAAGTTACTGGAGCTGTCGAGTGGCTTCGATCCCATCCACACCCTCATTTTATAACCATTTTCACTTCCTGGCTCTGGAACAGGAAGTTGTTCCCATCTACAAAGGTCCGATTGGCTCTTTTGTTTTTTCAACCGGGAGAACAGCAATCAGTCAGTACAAAACTAGGGCTGCAACCGAAAAGGCTTTTTTTCTTAGGAAAGTTCAAACTGAGTGAACTGAGCTGAAGAATCTGAGCAGCTGCCGTGATCACAGCTGCTCCACTTCTCTAAATGATGAGGAAAGGAGCTTCAATGCTTCCTATCTTATCTCCTTCAGCATAGGAAACACCGGACCTTCCTTTATTAAAGGAAAAGAGAAAATTCCGTCACACAATCCTTTGCTCCAACTTCCTGCTATTGGTTGCAGGAAGATTCAGGAGACTGTATTTCTATGAATGCAGCTGAAGGACACCTGCTTAACTCTCATTTTAATTTTAGCAACATTTCAGAATTTTGCTGACACTGACTTGACAGCTGGGTGGAAACAGCTGGTTGATCTCACCAGGACCAGCTCAGACAAAACAGTTAACAGTTAACATCAGAATAATCAACATGCGCTGGTTTCCTGTCACTCTCTGTCCTTTACCCCGTCTCTGTCACAGTCTACACCGCCTCCTTTCTTCCCAGCATGTGTTGAACTTTAGCATTAGCCCGCCGTCTCCACATGTTATCCAGCCAACAAAGGATTATCATTGTGCAAGGTGTGTGTGTATGTGTGTGTATACAAGCCCTGACAGTGAAGACAGGAAGGAGAGGGGGGGACGGGCTTTGACATTCTTATGTTATGAATTTTAAAGGAAGGCTTAGCTGATCATGGCTAAATTAGAATGTATTTAGCTCATTAGAGGATGAGGAAAAGCAGCGGGAAGAGGAAGAGGAGGAAGAGATCCTCCGTCCCTCACACCACAGTGCTGCCTAAAGTCTAGTCTAAATTAGGAGGTACGATGCAATCCAAAACAAACTACTGCAGCAAGTGTGTGTGTGTGTGTGTGTGTGTCTGTCTGTCTCTGTGCCCTGTTAACAAATTAGAGGGATTACCAGAAGAGAGTGCCAGAGCATAGCAGCTAATCCCAGAGACTGGCCTGCACCACTGCACCTGGGAAGTGTGTGTGTGTGTGTGTGTGTGTGTGTGTGTGTGTGTGTGTGTGTGTGTGTGTGTGTGTGTGTGTGTGTGTGTGTGTCTGTGTGTGTGTCTGTGTGTGTCTGTGTGTGTGTGTGTGTGTGTGTGTGTGTGTGTGTGTGTGTGTGTGTGTGTGTATGTGTGTGTGTGAGGGGTGTGGTGCAAGGAAGAGGCTCTGTACGGGCATCGTCCTGCCCCAAACACACCCCCTGGTGCCAGTGGTCTCCCTAATCCTGAACACACACACACACAACATGCAGGATGCACCTGTTTCATGTGTGTGTGTTGATGAGACAGTGAAGCTCAAGTGTACGGTGCCAATATCACAGTTCAAGGGGCCTTTAATGGACATTTTATTGTACTTCATTATTGTCATCAGATTTCGAGTGTGTTCACAAGGTTTAAAGGTAAAATGTGAAACTTCTCCACTTTAAAATGTTCCGTTTTAAACCACATTTTTATGATACACTTTTTCGATATTGGTTGATGAGCTTACAGCGTCTGATTTCCATGCAGTAGACCAGGATGTGTGTGCAGATACTGTAGAGAGGGAATGTGGAATGTTGTTGTCCAACATGGATGCCATATCAGTGCACAAGGCCAGCTCCATGAAGAAATGTTTTTCCCAGTTTGGGAGTGGAAAGACTCAGAGCTCTGACCACAACCCCATCCAACATCTATGGGAGGACATGGAACACCCAACTATGAGCCAGACCTTATCACCACAGAATCAAGGCTGGTCCTCATTGACGCTCTGAAGAAATCTCTGCAGCAGGTTTAACATCTGCTGGAAAGACCAGGAGAGTGGAGGCTGTTACAGCAGCGTATTTTAGAATAAGAAGTTCAGCTATAAGATATGGGTGTAATACTGGGTCGTTATGAAAAAGCTCATTGACATTTTTTTGCTTAAGATTGCTCCTCAAGTCTGTGACATGGTACACACTAATCTCCTGTGTGAAAGTCAGATTTCGTACACAGACATCCACCACTTAAACTGTCCCCCTTCATAAAGGAGACACTGGCACTGAATGTAGATCTCCAAGTGTAGAATACATACATAATACCAAGGGCTACAAGTGTAGCCCTAGTAGTAAAGAATTTAACTCCATATGGTTCCTTGGATTATATAATGCTCACTGGTCCCTGTCTAACCCCTGGTGGTTGATGAATATACTTTGTCTATATATTTTGAAAAGTAAAAAGAAAATAGGTTCTGGCAGGAATTATAAATATTATATTCAGGCTCAGCTTCCTCTTTTATTGTCTAATTATATGTAATAGTGGGAAGTCACATGCCTTGTTTAGAGGGTCCATATTTTCTTCTTCTCCTGTGTTTTATCTGAAGTGTTGATCCATAAGGAGATATATTTGTGGTTTTAAGAACCTCACCTTACATCTCCTGTCTCAGGCTTCTCTCTGGAGCTCTAGTAACAACAGGTCGATGAGCCAATCAGAAGAGGGGAGGCTCTGAGATTCTCTTCTGATTGGCTGAATGTTTTCTGAGTGAACCAATAAAAATATAGCAGATTTCAGGTAAACAGACAAACTCAGAAAAAACAAATCTTGCAAGGGTGGATGGTGGGTCCAGGGGGGCGGGGCTTAATATAGAACCTAGACCTGCTTTATAATCAAACAACACATGGACATCTAGATTTATGCTATATGGGACCTTTAAGGAAACCAGAGGCAAACACACAGACGCTGTTGATGGAAGCAGCAGAGACGAAGACAGAAAGCTGTTCCACCTGACTGTGCGTTTGTTCAGCAGCAGTATAAGACCATCAGTCCCTCACCGGGCGTGCTCAGGCAGATCTTCAGTGTTCAGTGTCCTGTGAGCACGGCTCCTCTGCGGAGACTCTGAGGTTTAGTCATTGACATCTTGTCAGGTGAAGAGTTGGCTAGGTCTCTGTAGCCACAATACAGACACTCTGCCATGAGCCTGATTTGACCGGGACAGCGGTCCAACACATTTTTGGATCCCCCCACTCTCTGTCGCCTGTCCCGTCCAAATCCTCTCCCTCCTTCCTCCCTTTATATGAAGCTCATCCAAAATGTACACTGCCAACTGGGAGTCTCGTGGAACACCACACACACACACACACACACACACACACTCTACAGCCCCATCCCAGACTATGATGTAGTAGTGCCCCTCCTGTCTAAAGAAGACATATTAAAAAGGGGCCTGAGAGCTGCTTCAAGAAGAAAAGATGTCTCTCTCTTTCTCTCTCTCTCTCTCTCTGTGCTAGTTCTGCATCTCTCTCACTCCACCAGTGAGCCACAGAGTTGAGTGTAAGCCCAGCTTTAAGAATTCAACATTACTCCCTCTGATCAGCTTCACCTTTTCAACCCTCAGAGTGAAGCAGAGATCTCTTTTTGTAAACGTAACCTTTAGCAGCCCCCCTTGTAAAACGACAGAATAAAGAAGTCATATTTGAGTGGACTAACTTCACCTGTAGAGACGGAGGCAGAAAGAGACGGTTTACTGAGGTGGAAAAAGAGGTGAAGCAGGGAGGAGGGTTGAAAATGAAGGAGTGTAGCCTGGGGTCTGAGTGTTATGGTCAGACTCCACTTGTTTATACAGAAATGGCAGCGAGAAGTAGGAGCGGGGGGGGCAGGTCGAGGACAAGAGCAGATCCAGACCAGATGGAGGTTAGAGGAGGGCATGGATGGAGGGATGGAGGGAGGGATGAGGGGACAGGTCTGTCTTGTAGGCCCTTATAAGGCCTGGATGAGCGGTGAGCTGCGGAGACAGCAGAGTCAGTGCAGAGATATATACCTGCAGGCGGGGACAGAGGATCTACTTCACTGCCGTCTTATCACACAGTGAAGTGGAATCACACTGAAGCTCATTTACACAGTATTCATACACTGACTCAGCTGCACTGCTTTACATACGTAATACTTCATTTAAAGGACAATTCCAGCTAATTATATCTGGGGTCTTATTTCTTTCATTTCTATCATTTCATAATGTTGGTGTTAATGACTGTGTGTGCACTACTACAGCAGGTACAGGAGGTTCATTGTGGTTAATTGTCTCTTATTGTGGTGATCCCAGAAGTCCAGTGTATGAAGGGGATGGTGGTTCTAAAGCAGGATGAACCACAGGGCTGAGTCTGAACCCCTAAAAGGTTTTTTGACTATTCACCAAATTCTGTAAAATGTTCCAGTTATTTTCAATTCTTTTTACATTTTGTCAATTAATTTAATTGTGCTTCCTGCAAAGTCCATTTAGTAGCTGTTCTGGGGCTTTTGATCACATGATCTTCATCAACAAATGGAGTGTGCCCACTTGGATCATGGAACTGTATACTGTATGTTCAATGTGCTTTGAACATTGCAAGCATTTCAAATTGAATTCCTCCGTTTATTTTGAACCAATAACTACACTGGATTTAGCTGACAACAGTCTTTGAAAAGAAACACGTGTGTGTTTGTATGTTTGTACAGAAGCTTAATCACAGAAACAATACACAGGAAATGACCTCAGAGTATCACAAGATATTCTTACGCATTTCTTTAAAGTCTGGAGCCTGAACTTTTCATGACTTCTGACCAAAGAGATAAATTCAGTCATCAACGTGTTCTCTTCATTATTTTAAGAGAGAAAGAGGAATAGAAGGAATAGAAGGAGGAGGAGGCAGTCTATGGTTATTTAATAACCAGATGTCTTCACACGTTCACCTTTATATACAGTCAGTCAGACAGACTGACTGGTTTACTGTCAGTCTAATCCAGTCAGTCTAGCTAATTACCCAGCCCCCTGTCATCACATCAGTTCTGGAGAATAGCTCAAATTATGTGGAGAGAAGTTAACAGCTGCATGTTACCATTAACACATTAACACTGGCCGGCTGCTCTGTCACTATAACCTCTGTTACTGAAATGACCCACAAACCTTACCCACAATTCCTCAGGTCTCTATTTTTGTTGGGTGTAAGTTCTGTATTTAGTCGATCCTCAGTCATGATTGGTGATGGAATATTCTAGAGACGATATGAGAGGAAAGGAAAAGAAAGGAAAGGAGCTTCTCCCACTGTCTCCACAGTAACTGGAAGCAGGCCTGCTCCCATAACCACTCCAATCTGTTTTCATTTGCTGAGTCTCATACCATCACACACACATGCGCGTGCAAGTGCGTACTGAAGAACAATCTAACAAGGCTGCTTCATCTCTTAAAAGAGAAAGGCTCTGGTTTTATTATTAATTTAAACAACAGTTGCATGTCATATAGTCAGTAGTCAGAAAATCACACAGTCGGTACAACAGTATCTTCTACTGACTGATTTAACACACAAACCAAACAACACGTGCAGTATATATTACAGCTTATATAGTGGGATAGGTGCGCACACTGTAACACACAGCAGCATGCAGCCACATGCCGCACGGTGACACGCTGTGACATGATGCGACATGGACCAATGCAACGACATGACGTTCTAAGACAAGCCAGAGCGTGCAGCTGTCTATGACGCACTGCATCACACCGGCACAGCTCCTCTGTGAGTCTGAAGGCAGCGCAGTGAGCGAAAAGAAAAGGTGAAGGCTGCAAAACACAACCAGGAGATGAAGACGAAGTAGAAAAAACTGGAAAGACCTCTTTGTCATGTGAGGACATGAGGCCTGGAAGGAGAGAGAGCGCCTCATAGTCATATGTCAGCGGTCACACAGCAGCCAAACACTACAAAGACGTGAACCGAGAGTGTGGAAAGACAGATGATAAGTGAGCATAGGAAAGAATGCTTTTAACTCATCTCGAAGGACCAAGTTAACAAAAAAAGTATTTCGGTTTCAGAGAAATTAAGTCTGACTGGCCTGTGGGGTCAGCTCTCATTTTTCACTATGAGAACTTAAGGAACCTAGACCCAGTTTCAGTTCCTGTACCTACACAGTGGAATCAGCACTGTCTTGGCTCTTATTAGCAGTGATGTGATTCAGGTGTTTGGGTACAAATCCAAATCACTTTAAATCTATTATCTGTCTAATTTACCTAAATTATCTTTCAGATTGAATGGAACAAATAAGTTTAGTGCCACAGGCTCTTTGGTTTGGAGTGTGTGACAGCGAAGAAAAAACCCGCAGCCTCTGTGAACTGCTTACAGGAGGCTAGGTGCTCTAAATATGTTTCCTTGCAGCATGCTAGATCAGCCTTTCTGTCTCTTCACTTATATGTCACACACACACACACACACTAACAGTAGTGTGGTTAGTGGCAGTGTTGGTCAGAGCTGAGTTTCCAGCCTCCTCTGCTGCTCATTAGACTCAAGAACTGACCATTTAGGTCAAGACATCCGCTGCTGGATCCGCTCTGCTCGTCTCAGTGCCTCTGTGTGTGCGGATGCATTGTCTAGCTGCGGTAGTCAAGCTCACATCAAGCTACCCGGGGTGCACTGATCTGATTTCCCTTGCTAGTGAGACTTCTCACCATAGCCAGGCAGATGGCGGTGCCGTGCTGGCAGCCATGACAGGAGGTCTGCCGAGGGCCGAGCACTCGCTGGCGCCCGGTCGCACTGTATCCACTGACCAATCACAGCTGGGCAGAGGAAGGAAAAGTCTCGGGTCCTCGGGTGGGTGGGTGTTAATGCCTGTGTGGGCGGTCGTATAGTGCTACAGTGTACCTAAGCATCTTGATGACATAATAACATGCCATGGGGCCAAGGGAGGCAAAAACAATGCAGGAGCCCTCTGGTGATTAAGCAGCCTTAGACAGGGAGAGAGAAAACACTGCTCCTGCCAACCTGCAATTTCCTCCCAGGTCCCTTTTATCTGCAAGCCTTCAAGTGGTGCCAAAGGGGCAGTTAAGGGATCTTGTGTCTGGCCAGGAATGTCACCAAATGGGCCAAAAATTTTGCTGTGTGTCATGCACATGCAAAAACGTGTGCAGGCACTATTTTTGACATACATCACACACGCATTCTTAATCACAGAAGATGGGAGAAAGTGTTTGTGAAATTAACAATCACTGTAATCCAACATCCTGTGAGCAGCTTTTATTTCAAATCTTTCACCCCAGCTTTCTCAGTGCATGAAGCAAAAAGGAGAAGGAAGAGAGAGGATGTGCCTGTTTCTAATCAGAGGGGTTGTACCTCCAGTTGTTGGCCCTCACCCAGCATTGTTTACTCGGTCAACCCCCCTGCTTCGCTCCAAGCAGCAAATTCCACCATTGATGGGCAATTTTAGCCAAACCAACAGGTAGAAAAGACTGTTTCCACATGGGAAGGCTCCCGATCCATAGACAAATGCTCTAACTACCTAAATAACAATAACAAAATTTAAATGCATTATTTACTTTTCTGGGGAACGGGACATGGGCTGCTTTCTCAGGAGAAAAACTACGCATGTTATTGATTTATTTACAGATGAAAAAGGAGCGACGGCAGCAGCCCAGCACCTCTCCTCTGGCCCTCTTTTTGTTATCTGTGATGTTGCCCAGAGAAATCAATAGAACAACTGTAGCTAGCGAGCTTTGTTTATCTTTTCCTCTAAGTGAATAATTCAGGGGTGTCAGCAGGGGTGAGGCGAAGCTCTGATTCAAACGAAAGGGTTTGTTGTTCAGGGTGGGGAAATCTCCCACCACCACCACCCCCCCCCCCCACCCTTCCCCCTCCCCCTCCCTACCCCCCACCCACCCCCTCTTCCCCAGAAAGTCTCGAGGAGATGAGAGATGCTGAAACTAGTTAAAAATCTGGTTCTGGGTGAAAAATGGAGACAGACCGCTGCTCTGCTTTTACTGCACCGCCACCAGGAATGTCCCTCACAATAAATAAATAGATGGTACCAGCAGCAACATCTGCTAAACACTGCGTGAAGGCGGAGTGCCAGTAAAAGTTGGTGGCTAAGCGTTTCGGAGGGGTGGTGCTGGGGGATGCAACAGGATTTCAAGGGGCAGCAAAGTCTTGTATTGTGTGCTCAGACTTTAGTTTTAGTTTAGTGCCAAAGGTGGTGGGAAAGGCCTTGAAATGGACTCGTCCAGATTACGTGTCTTCAGAGCATTTTAGAGGGCAGGAACGTTTCACCTCTTTCACCTGATGGCCAAAGAATGAAATGAGAGGAGGATAACTCCTGGGTGAAACGTTCGAGGAACCGCAAAAGAAAGGAAAGGTGTTTTTTGAAGGGGTTTCAAACTGACGTCTTAAGAAGTTTGTGGGGTTTTCAAGTGCCACCAGAGTCGTCCAGAGGGATTTGAGGTGAATAAAGGGTCTTTCTCTCAGGGAGCTGCAGTAGCCAGACAATGTAATACCAACCCTTCTGCCATTTCGACATGACACAAACAGGAAGGGTTTAAATTGCTGTTGTATCATAAGCTTTGATTGCAAGTCCTCCTTCCTCATGTGTAGCCTGAGTAGTGTTAGTATGTGAAACTAGGGAGGCTTAAACCCTCCTAAACAATGGGATCAACATGTATTTGTCAGGCTATGCCACCCTCGGCTGCGTACACATACATACACACACCTCCGCGCACGTGGACGACGAGGCGGCAAACATCTCCAGCAAAGTTACTAAACCTCAGTCTCCCACCTTTGCCACGGACACACAAAAGCCCTCAGTCCCTTGTAATTGAGGCTTAAATCCTTTCCTAACATCCCCCCCATCCCTCACTCTTCACCAAACATGGATTGCACCGACACAGGGCCCCTAATCCTTCCCAGTTTAACCAAGTGAGAAATTAGCTTTTGTTAAGTGGTGATTTGGCCGGTGCTAAACGCCAACAGCCCATTGTAGAGGAGAGGGGCAGTCATGAGTCCCCCCAACGCTGCAAAATACTGTGGTAATCCCATCCTGTCCGTGCGGCCGGGCTGGAGCTGCTGCTGCCTGCTATTGTGCAGCCACAATATTGCCAAGTTATTTTTAGTCGAGAGCTACGTCTCTCTCTCACTGTTGTCCAAAGAGGTTTTGAAGCATCAACATGTCAGCTTGGCTGGCAGGTCTTAGCGTATGTATTACCTATTTCCAAGGTGCTGTCTGTGTTTTGTAGCATATACAAGATACAAGCCTCCCAACCCCACCCCACCCCTCCACCACCCCCCCCCCCCACCCTCCCTTCTCCTGCTTCCATCTCTGACTTCAAATCAAATCGTGTATGCAGAGCTGCAGTGAAAGCCACCAATGTCAGGTTGATAGACGACACGAGAAATGGCTGCAGATTCAGATCCTCAAAGCCGGTGAGACAGAGCAGACTGTTCTGGCAGGAGGAGACAAGACAAAGCACAGCGTCGTCTCTGAGACTCAATGGGGAGAAATCTGCCTCAGAAAATCCCTGTGACTTGGTCTCAGTCCGAGCAAAACTCAGGAGTTAATTCAGAGAATTCTGCAATGGCGGGGTGTTATAACAGAGCTGGAAGGCAGGAGATATTTTCAGGCAGTAAAAAAGGCAGAAGAAGACCAAAGAGCTGCTGGAGAGAAAGCTGGCAGTGACCTGCGTGCCAAACATTTTTTATGGCCAATCCCAGGCCAGACTGTCAAGTTTATTCCCCTGCTGTGGTAGGAAGATACCACACTTCTACTGAGCATGGAGTTACACACAGGGAGTTTGATGTCTTTATGTGGAAAACGATAACTCTTTGCGCCCTAATTCATACGGGACGCAGTGTGTAGCCAAGTTCACCTTTGCATGAATACAAATGCAAAAACCTGCTGAAGTGGTATTCTTCGAGATTCACTTTTTTGTTTTATTTTTGGTGCTAGATGTTTGTTGCTGCAGCACATTTTCATTTGACTCTGGATCTGCTGTATATCAGCCAAACTACCAGGTCTTTATTGCAACTTCCTGTTCTTTGAGGGGACACCTTCCAGGCACCAGGGGCCACGGCTGACAATTAATAGATTGTGTTTGTTGAGTTGTATTCTTCTTCTCCTAATTCTTTACATTACATGGCTGCAGATCTTATGTGTATGTGCACGGTCTCCTGTATGTAAATTTTTGTCTTTGGTTAATCTGAATACCTTTCAGGCTACTGGAGAAATAAAATTACTCAGTGATTTATAACTAAAATAAGCAAAACTTTGTGTAGAAGAAAAATGTTTTTACACTTTCCTCTTCTGTTAATGATCTGAAAACCCTCCTATGGGGGTCCCGACCCCCGGGATGACGAACCATTGTGCTATTTCCCTCCATAGACATATTGATCATTTCAGTCTCAAAGTTCAGTCTTTTACTTGGAAATAGTAGTTTGAAAAAAAAAATCTTTATTCAAGGTCCATTAAACACTGAGTTTGCTCAGTAGTTGCTGCTCTGATGTACGTCCAGCTGAGGCAAGTTTACCTGGACTTTAAATTATTTTAACAAAACTGTTTGTGTGTGCTGTTGGATTCACATCTATCTGTTAATTACAACAAGTATGCTTGTTTATAATTACACATAAGCCTGGTATGTAATATTATACCTGTCTGTAATAAGACAGGTCTGAAAACCCAGACTGTCTCACACCGCAGAGCAGTCAAAGTATGTGTACTATATATATATATATATATATATATACATATACATATATGTATATATATAGATATACATATACACATATACATACAAATATACGATTCTTGACAAAAATCAGTTTCATCTCATATCTTAAATATACAAAGCTTTCATACGGGTTGACTTGTGTTGCTTATAGAAGGGAAGCAAGAAAACATAAACTGATTTACACGTAAATATTGTGAATGATTCATTTAAGTGCAGATGGGGTATTTTCTAGACACGCCAGGATGTGACACCCACCTCCCTGATCTAAGTACAAACCTGGAGCTCAAACATGAACCCACTGTTGACTGAAAAAACACTACATTGTTACAAACACCCACACACACACATACACACACAAACACACACACTTACAGTGAGAGAGACATGCATATGTTCCAAACTGACAAAAAGTTAAAGGTGCACACACACAAAACACATATGCACACTCACACAGCACACTGGAGGAAGCAGCGGGTACTGTTTCTCTGGAACCACACACACACACACACACACACACACAATACAGCCTACACAGTGCACAACGGAAGAGTGATGAGTGCGGGGTGCAGCCCTCCCTGCAGGGGCTCGTCCTAAAATCCCATCAGCAGTGAGTCCAGGTGAATGCAGAGGGAAGTATAGCGTTGCATCCAGCCATTGTCACCTCCACAAAGCTCCTCAATCAGCCTCCTCTTCTATTCACTTTCACATACTACCTGCCTGACAACAGCTCCCCACTCACACACACAATCGGAAGCAAACTACATCTTGTGCTTTATCACCTGATCTGATCGCACAGTCACAAAAGCCAAGTGATGACACACTAAGTGATGGTGTTGATGACATGTCATCCCTGCTCACTTCTATTAGACTGATTTACAAAACTCTGACTGAACTTTTTTTTTTTCTATAATTTTTTTCATTTAACTGATGACATGTTTTTAATATATGATCAGTAGATTTATAAAAATAACAGTCAGCACATCTCGAGTTTTAATGTGCGGAATGTGAGGTGAGCGCACAGTGATCTGTGAAAACATTAAGACGTGAACTTCCAGGTTCTGAGTCACCCTGACATTAGCAGCAGTCAAATCTACACCTGCTCAAGTCGGCCTGTGTCACATGGTTCATTCCATGTGTCCATAACAACAATCTGATAGTGTTATTTTTATATTTGTTTTTTGCTGCTTTAATGAACATTCTTCCATGTTCAGTGCAGACCTTTACGCTTTAGGCAACAGATCATGAATATGTGTTATGATGACATACTTTCATGCGACCACACAGCTAAATATGGGTGAAATATCAATGTATGTGACTTTAGTTGCGGCGTGGCTGAGAACTGTGACAGCTTCGTTGTGACATCACAAAGTTCCAGAAGTCCTGACGGCTGGTTTTAAGGCTCAGTTTCTGAACCCAGGCTGTGTGCATTTCTCTGTGGACTGAGGCTTTGATACTTTCACAGTATTAATATAGAACCTAGACCTGCTTTATAATCAAACTACACATGGACATCTACATTTAGACTATGTGGAGTTTTAAATGATGTTAAAATGAAGAGAATGGAGTTTGATGATTAATCTGAGTGTGCAGCGAACAGCCTCCAGTGTGACTGACAGGTGATCAGTGGGATGTGCAGAGCAGAACAGAAACCTCTCACAAGCTCTCACCACTAAAAACGCAGAGGAAGAGAAACAGAACAGAGGAATCTTTAGTATTACCACTTTAAACCTTTCTCCATGGCTGCCTGTGATTCATGTCCATCCTGTTGGAAATGTCGGCGCGTTGGCCGACGCCCCGGACTCTCCATGCTGCTAATAGCTTCTGGCTTTAATTCTGTCGTTGCGTTGAAATGAATCAGAGACCACCAAGAAAAACACACATTTTCTCTCCTTTTCACCAGGGCTCTCCGTTTCACTTGATTTTTTTGCACATCTAAGAAAAACACACATGACACATACGTTCAAAGGCCCGTGCCAAAACCACAAGCAAGAGGCCAAAGAAATTCCACAAATAAATGGCTGAACTCTGGAGGGACCACGGAGAAACTGTCTGGGTTTAGCAGGAGGTTTGTTAAAACCTGATCAGCCCGGTGGGGAATTCAAATGAGCTCGTCCTTGAGGGAAAAGCTTTAAATAAATGGAAAGCTTCTAAAATCAACCTTCACTTACTTAGGTGCCATTTTCATCAAAGAAAGGCTGATTTTCCAAAGCTATTAAAAGCCAAACAGCAAAGTAGACGTCCTCTGAGGGTGTTGTACCTCTAGTGCAATAAATACAGTGTGAATCATACAGCACTAAACCTACTCACATGTGGTTCTGTTTAGAGGGGTGCTGTATCAGAAGTGTCAGAGAAATCTACTTAAGCATATTCCAGATAGACACACACACAACCACACACAAAGAAGGAAACAGGGAACAGGGTAATAATATTCTCATTAGAACCAAAATTAGAACCAAATTATCATCTTTAAAATTCTGCGAATCCGCCGCAGAATCTGAGAGAAAAATCAAGTCTCTGCTGTTTGAAATGAAGAACTGAGGGTAAACAAAAGCTTCACCAGTGGCTGCCAGCCAGCCTCAGTGAGCACATGCAAGTGTGTGTGTGTGTGTGTGTGTGTGTGTGTGTGTGCTTGCATGTGTGTGTCAACAATTAAAGGGGATTTCATAAAAGTTATGTACAGACATAGAAAGAGAGATGCTGCCTAAAAAACAAACCACACCAATCTGGCCCCAACCCCCCCCCTCACCAGTCCCCCCGTCTTCATCATCTCCACCCTGTCTTCATCCTCACACACACACACACACACACACAGAAACACACACACAGCCTCTTCCACAATCTCATCCCTGACGCCAGGACATCAATTTTCGCAAGTCGTCGAAAATTACCATGCATGAATGCAAAAAAGGCTGATCAGGAGTAATTAACATGGCTTCATATGCAAATTTTATTAATGCAGAACTACAAAGTCATTATGCAAATGAGGGTTTCGTCGAGCCTCTTGACAAATACTCCCGGCTCCAGCCATCTAGCAGCCAGGATGGATGACAAGTCTGCTCGCTCAGTTTAGACTGGAGGGATGCCTGTGTGTTTTAGTCTAGTTAGCGGATTAGCACTGGTTAGCGCTAGTGGCTAGCTGTTTGTGTGTGTATGTGTGTGTGTGTGTGTGTATGCACATACACAGGCTGCAAGTCTGCATGTTTAAACTGTGTGATTAGGGAAGTGGCTAATGGCTACACGGCAGAGTAATGAACCTGAGATCCAGGGGATGGAGGGATGGAGGAGGTGGGGGTGTGTGTGTGTGTGGAGGGGGGGGGGGGGGGGGTGAGATGATATGAATATGCATGATGCTCACTGGCTTTGATGATTAAAAAAATTTTAATATTTAAATGAGTGCATGCAAAGTGATTAACGCGGCAGAGAGGCGATGAGGCGAAAATCGCAAAAAGGGATTTTGAAAATGCTAAGAAGCACATGAGATGCTGCTTTGCCTTTTTATGCTCTATTAATGGCGAAAACTCTCTCTCTCTCCCTGTGTCTGTGCATGTCTCTCTACCTTGCTCTCCGTCTTTTTCCAGCCTTCATGTCTCCCTTGTTTTTGCTCTCGGTGTCTGGTTTGTGTCCAGGACGCTGGATTTACAGAGGAAAGGTAGAGAGAGCATTTAGAATAAGTGGATGAGGGAGAGGAAAATGAGGCTCTCTTTCTCACACACACACACACACACACAAACACACACACACACACACACAGACACACACACACACACACACACACACACACACACACAGCAGGTCTGACGTTCAAAAGACAATATGTCTTCAAAACCAGCAGACAGCTCCCACCACAGGACCAGGAACACTGTCACCTGGACCTCTGTGAGAGTGAGCTGCTCTCTGCTGAGAGTCTGCTTCACTATTTCTACACATTCAGTCCAGTTAGAGGCAAAGCCATACCTATAAGGACACCAAACATTTTGCTTTAAAATATACATGTTTGTTTTGTTTCACAGAGGAGGTTCTGAAAAGTTTGGTCTGAAAAACACACTCTGGCTGAATTCTGATTTTTTTTAAAAAATCAGCCAATGATGAGGACACAAGGTTTTGGATGCTCAGTGTGTCAGCCACATTTTAGTCGGTACCTAAAAATACTGAGGTTTGATCACAAGCAAACACAACCTGTGACGTTAGAGTCGCCGAACAAATACAGTAATGAGAGGAGCAATTAGTGAAATAATGTAATTACTTCTTCACTCAGTAATAAGTAATTAATGACATTTTTCAACTAACTTGTCCAACAGTGTTCAAGTGTTCTTTCCTCACATATTCATGTGTGTGTGTGTGTGTGTGTGTGTGTGTGTGTGTGTGTGTCCACATCCTATCAGGCCTATTAAAAATGCATCAGGACTGTACTGTGTGAACGCAGCCACACACACACACACACACGCACACACACACACACACACACCAAAACTAGCCAAAAGCACACAGGATACAGAAGGGCGAGCAAGTAGCGAGAGACAGAGGGAGAGGGAGCGAGCAGCGATACACACCAGAGTAATTACCACTTCAAAAAGGCCGGCGCTCCATCCGAGAGGCCTCCCAGCTTTATTGAAACAACGCAAAAAAACAAGAGCAGCGGGCGCCGTAATGCCTCTAAAGTACAGGCTGTTTTATCAAACACACACTCACACACACACACACAGACAGACGCTGCTCTTTTGTTAAGTTTGTGCGCCTTCATTTGGAAGATAAATAAGCATATGGTAAATATTTTAAGGACACACCACTGTGCTCCGTCATTATTTATTAAAGATTTGTATGTGTGTGTGTGTGTGTGTGTGTGTGTGTGTGTGTGTGTGCGTGTGTGTGTGTGTCTCCATGTGAATAATGTTTACATTAAGATTCAGACATACACTGTTGAAAATGATTTTTTATAATTGTGTGTGTTATTCCTTGTGTCAAACTCTGCACACTGCTTGAAATGTGTGTGTGTGTGTGTGTGTGTGTGTGTCATCTCAGTGTGTAACGATCTGTGTGTGAAAGACAGACTGAGAGACTGAACTGCAACAAACAATAACAGGAATCACTGTAAACCTGATGTGTGTCTGGTCAAAGTGTCAAACTGAGGACCTGGTTGAAAACGGCTGCAGCCCGTTAACGCCACCTCGCCAACACAAACTGCTCACGCCTATTCATTTTGAAACGGCCAATCAGGGACCTCCAACACTCGGCCGGGCAACCAATGCTAGGAACTTCATCAGTCAGCCAGTCAGTCAAACATTCAGTCAGTCAAACAGTCAGTCAGTAAGTCAGCACTGGCCCTGCTATTGAGGTTTAGTCAAAAAGGTCAAATGGGAAGGAAAAGACAGAAAAGGTGGGTGTGAAAGCAGAGGTAAAGCTAGACAGATGACACACACACACACACACACACACACACACACACACACACACACACACACTCAGCCTCTGACTGTCAGATTAAAAAGGTGTCATCATATTTGAGTTTGTCAAAACTTCTTTAATGTGTGTGTGAGTGTGTGTGTGTGCGCGTGAGAGAGAGTGTGTGTGTGTGTGTATGTTCCTCTCCTCTCCAACTGGACTTAGTTAAATGTCTGAATTAAACCGTGCTTGACGAGGCTTTAAGGGCTGCACAGTACTGTGTCAGGTGGTGTTAAATGCCGCTCACTGATATGTGTATCCTGTGAGGGTGTGTGTGTGTGTGTGTTACATTTAAAAATGACATGTTTCCCTCTCTTTTCTCTAATCCAGTCTGTCAGGACCACCCCCCCTCTCCTGTGGAGTGTATAGCTAACCTGACAGTCACCTGGGAGTCTGGGGGGGGGGGGGGGGGGGGGGGGGGGGGGCACTTCTAATCCCCACACCCAATGACAAGGTGCAGCACTTCAGCAGGACCCTGCTACAGAGTGGAAAGCTGTGGTTGTGGTTGTGCTGCTTTACACACACACACACACACACACACACACACACACACACACAGTGTTACCCACCCATGACACTGATGGCTGTCATTAATGTCCAGGAGACAAGATTAAAAGTGGAGGAGGAGAGGGAGAGCTGAGTGCTGCTGGAGCTTCGTGTCAAAATCACTTCTATGACTGGAAATATCAGTAAAATCAAAAAAGTCCTGGTTTAACAAACATTAATCATTCATGATCTGGTGAAAACCTTCTTCTGCTTTCTGCAGTGTGAAACATGTTAGTGTACGGCATGACATGAAGAAGCAGTGAAACTGACATTTTCATGTGACCTGAATTATTTTATATTCCGCAGCAACCAGGTGATTTTACTTCTCTTACGACTGTAGGTCAGCTGCATCACTTTACACTGTGGGCCACAACCCACAATTTTGGTGAAAATATGTAATCTGATAAAAAATAGATATATATAAATAGATATATATATCTATATATTTATATAGATATAAATGTGGGCCATGAGATGGAAAAGGTTGGGATCTGCTGCTTTACACAATATTAAGAAATAAAGTTCACACATTAAAAAACAACAGCTAAAGGGAAAACTGAGACGCACCTTCCTGTCTGCGGCCTGTCAGCGAGCGAGGTTGACACAGAGCGGTCACAACAACAACACAAGATGGTGTGTGTGACCCGTGAGAGAGAAGAGACTAATGAGTGTGTTTCTGTGAGAAAAACCACCGGAGCTGTTCATCAGCACTGAATCCGGTTTAACTGAGAGAAGCTCAGTGCTGCTTGATTTTCATTTCAGAGAAACGGCTGCGACACAGAGCAAAGAAAAAACACACTTCTAATTTAGGAGGACAAAAAAACTTGTCTTGATTCACATGTAAGTGTGTGTGTGTGTGTGTGTGTGTGTGTGTGTTTGTGTGTGTTCCATTTAACATGGAGAAGAAATGGAAGTGAAAAAGCTTGAGAATAAAGGAGTAGTTTGACCTGCTGGGAGCCAATTACGAAGCGTTGTCGTCAGTCGTGTTCTGAGCTGACATTCAAACTCCCTGATCACTTTTCCCCTCGCTCTCCTGCTTCCTCCCCTACGTCTCTCGCCCCTTTCTTTTCCCTTTCACCAGGTAATGAAAGGTGTAAAAATCTACAGGAGGAAAAAGCTCGGTCTGAGTTACAAAGAGAAAATTCCACCTGCCATATTTCAATCCCCCGGTGATTATGAGTGGAGCTGAGCGTGTTCTCTCCAAATTAAACTCCAGCTCCATTAATAAACCCCTCTGTCCTCTCCTCGTGTTAATAAGGTTCCTACTTGGACATATTTCATGTGGAAATTGTGAAATACCGAGGGTAATTTTGAAACATAAAATGTTATTGCAGCAATATAGTTTACAGTTGCCGCAGTGCACGTCCAATTGAGCTGCTAATATGTTTTTGCTTTTAATGTGAAAATTATTGCGTGTTCTGTTATGAAGAAATATTGTGCAATTACAATTTGAAGCCTTCCAACGCTGCACATGTGGAGCTGATTTCACAGGAGGATTACAGTTAGATATATTGCGAGCGTTTAAACACAGGAGGGAAAATATACTTATGCACATAAATATGAATAATGCCGACTTAATAACGTGACCAACGCCAATCAATTAGTGCGCACGCCTGAGCGTAGCTCTGCAGACGCTCTGCGGCTCGCACCCTCCTCCGGCCCGGCTACGTGCTGGATGTAAAGCCGCGGCGTAGCTACACAGCTAAAGTGGCGTCGCTCTCAGAGGTTCAGGTGGCTGCGCTGTCCACAGCTGTGGAACAGCCTGGTAAAATATTGATGAAGTTCAGGCCCAAACACAGTGTTTTACAGTGCAAGCCAAACCGCAGACTGACACATCCAGAGGAGCTGTGTCCCGCTGCAGGAGCGTTACCTGCGAGAGCACTTCCTGCCATGGCTCCAGGCCAAGTCCTGCTCTGCTAAGTTTAGTTCAGTGCTGCTGATGGATCGACTTGTGTCAGCGAGGTTTTTACACAAACTTTAGAAACGTCGCTATAAACAGAGCAAACCGCAGGTGTCTCCAGCCAGTGACTGAGAACACACTGAGCTTCCTGAGTTACAGAAAAGCATCGGTTATAGTTTGTTTAAACACCTATCAAGCAAACTAAAGGTAAAAATTGGATTTTTGTGCAGAAACAAATCACGTTTCTCGTCTGAAAGACCAACCGTGCATGTTTCTCTCACCACACTGAAGCCTCTTGACTCGTCATTGCATCCTATATGAAAAGGTGGGATGGCCCTCCTTAATAAACAGAACACTGTGTGCTTTTTGTTTATAAGGCTCTGCTGCAAAAACTACCTACATATCTGTACTCTCTGGTTACATTTAAACTTACGTCAGGTCACGGGACGTTTTAACTGTAGCTCTTGTTCACACAACTCGTACAGATGGAAGGAGCTCCAAAAAATATGAAGTTACATTCTCTTATTTCACTGGAACAGTTTAAAAGACTGTACTTATGTATCTACAATTACATGTGAAAATGTATAATGTATGTGAATTATCTGTGTGTGTCCATTTTAATTGCCTCTTTGTGCATCTCTGTCAATTTATAAACTGTAGATGTTTATTTTTGTACACAGGTCTCTGTTGAAAAAGAGATCTCGATCTCAATGAGACGACCTGTTTAAATAAAGGATTTCATTATTTCACAGAGGCAAAATGCAGATTGTTATTAGTTATGTGTAAACAAATGTGTTCGTATCGTCCCCTTGGAAACAGGTTTCGGTGTGAATTTTAGAGCATTCGAAGCCAGGTTTAATTAATGTACAGCAAGTCGTCACATCCTTCACCACACACTCTTTGTTTTATAATCAGTGTGTTTGTTCCTGTTCTCATGCAGAAGGCTGCTGTCTTCTCTCAGGACACTTACACGTCTCACATGATACTCTGACGTGTAAGAGCACTGATTTTAAAATACCAGTGATTCTTCGAGATACATGAAACACACCTGGACACATCTGTGTTCTGCTTCTGTGTTTAGAGTCCTTCACCAACACAACCCAAAAAAATGTAGTGTTTTAATTTAAATGGTGTGGCTGAAGTTTACGCTGTTTACACTGAAGACAAACTTGTATTTCTTTGTCTGTTTGTGTTTTATTAAGTTTTTAATTACATTTTACCTTTGATTTTAATCTATTTAATTTCCCTCTGACTGCTAAATGCTTGTTTATTAGGGTTTATTTGTGTATGAAGCATCATCAAGGTGAATCTGTGGATCTACAGGTTCTGAGTTTTTGTTGTATTTCAGCTTTATCTTATATTTTCTTCTGTGTGTTGCGCTTGTTGAAAGAAGCTGAATATCTACATCGTTTGTCTGAAGCAGGAGAAGGGCGAACAGAATTTTCCAAACACGCCTTTGATTTTTCTACTTTTCTAAAAAGCAACTCGAGGCTGTATGAACCCGCCGGTATGGATTTGATGTGACCTAAATCTATGAATGGACACATCAGGATGTGCTGTGTCCCGGACAGTAAACCGCTGTGTGTCTCATGTCGTGGCGTCGGACCGGACGGATGATCTTTGAGAAGTTCTCATTGAGCCGCTGACACTGACTGCAGTCTGGTACAAGCGGTGACCTGTAGGGAGGCAGGACGGCTGAGAGGAAGCAGCCTGACTCTTTCCCTCTGGCTCTTTTATGAGCGTCTTGACTGGTTTGAGAGAACTGCTGCTGCTCTTCCTCCTGCAGCTGCTCTCCTGCTAAAATGCCTCTTTACCAAACTGAATGGGGGAGAAACTAGCCTCTTTTTAATCCCCCTTTCTCTGTTTTTTTCCCTCCTCCTTCTGCTTTCATAGTGTTTTTTCCTCCTTTGCTTATTTGAATTTTAATGAGCTTTTCACCTTTTTAAGCAGATGGCTTAGGCTGGATTTCTCCATGAAAGTCGGGGTGAGTCTCTCTGTCATGTTTTGCACAATTTGTTTCAACTAACCGAGTCCTTGAGGGGGTTTAGGGCTTTGAGTGGGTAATGTGCCTGTCTCTCCCTTCTCTCCCCTTCTCTCTGTTGTCCTCTCCTTCTAATGGAACCAACATCTCTCTCTCTCCCAGAGAGGACGGGCTGCGTCTTGAAAATGTCCATTCATGTGCGAGTGTGTTATGTTAAAAAGGTTCTCAAACACCTCACCATCCCTCCATCCTTCAGGGAATACTTTAGCATTCTGGGAAATATGTTTCTTGCCTTTTTCTGACACTGACATGAGAAGATTGATACCAGTGTCATGTCTGTACATTAAGTGGAGATGAGACGTGGTTAGCCTAGCTTAGCATAAAGACTGGAAGCAGGGGGAAACAGCTAGCTCTACTCTGTGCTAAAACAAACCTGCCCTCATCTCTAAAGCTCGCTGATTGATATGTTGTGTTTTGCTGTTTAACAAAAAGAAATATAAAATATACAACTTGTGGTTATAGGGGGAGTTGAGGGACATCCCAGTTGCCAGGTTTGGTGACTAAAGAAAACTGTATCTGGCAAACTACACTGTACAAAACAAAGCTGAGGGCAGCAACACAGAGCTGTAACACTGCATAAAACTACAGCAAAAGCAAAGAAGTGGTCTCTCCACACTGGAAAACTGGTGTCTCCAAGATAAAAGTGAAAACACAGTGTAAACACACTTTTAACATCTTCAGAAGTCAGACTTTAAGTGTTAAGATGAAGAAGAAGTTTGGCTTGTGAAGGGGTGATACCTCCAATAATACACTTTCTTGGCAAGTAGCTGAAGCCATTTTCAGACTGTTACAGACACAAACACAGGCAGGGCTTCCTCTCCACAACTCATATTTCATATGCTGCGTTAAAGGTGTCAGGCTTCTCTCATCTAGAAACACGTAACAACAGTTGCACCCTTTACATTTATTTTTAGCCTGATCTGCTACAACTGCTGTTGGTTGAGAAATTTTTCCAATGTATAAAAAAATCCCCTCAAAACAAAAAAAACTTTTCTGTTCTGTTCAAACAATAACCGCTGTTTCCAGTCTTTATGCTAAGCTAGGCTAACCAGGTGCTGAACACTGATATTCATCTTCAGGTAAGTGTTTTCTCCACAATGTGGAACTGTTCCTTCACAGAGTGTGTGTGTGTGTGTGTGTGTTCATTGTGCCTACCTGCCGGCATGTTTTCCTGCTTGGGGCAAATTCCTTTGGGGGGCGTCCTCCCTCCCCTCTCACCTCCCTCCCCTCTTCGTCCCACCTCCTCCTCCTCCTCTGGTGTCACCTGAATGCCAATCTCCACCGGCTCCACCACCTTCCTCAGCTCCACCCGCTGGCCGTGGTGATGAAGGCCCTGCAGCATGGGACTCCCTCCTCCTCCTCCTCCTCCTCCTCCTCCTCCTCCTCGGTCGTTCATCTTGTCATAGCAGCCATTAGCCAGCAACGGCGTTTGGCACTGCTTCTTCTTGTGCTCGATGAAGAGGAGGATGTCACCCAGCGGGAAGGTCAGCTGGCACTGGCCGCAGGTGAGCAGGTCGTGGTCGGCATGGAGGCCGGGCGGCAGGGCGTGGGCCAGGCCGGGCACCAGCGGGTCAGGAGGTAGGCCAAGTGTGTGGGAGGGCAGGCCGAGCGGGTGATGGGGTAAGGAGTCGGAGAGCAGGCTGCCATCTGGATGCTCAACCTCTGCTGTCCAATGAGAAGAACAGAAGAGACATGAGTTAACACCTGGACTGAGACTTAGATAGAGAAAAACAAAGTTGGTTTGAATTGGCGACTGACATCGATAGGCGAAACCCTGCAGGGGCTGCGTTTCCTGTTCTTTTCCCTGGATAACTGTGGGAAGGCTCTGCTGTCATGCTGTTTCCTACAGGAGAATCGCCCGACAAACATTTGTGCCACTTCCCCAAACAATCCAACGACCTTCAGGCCTTCAGAGGTCTGAACGAAGGAAGGGGCTGAACTTCCCTCAAACTCACTCGTCTCTCTTTTCCCTCACACAGCTCCTCCCACCGTTTGCACAACTGGATGCGACATCATGAATGTTTTCAAGGAGAGATAGTCTGACAATGTGCAACCTCAACCCCGTTTGTCTGATTCATCATCTCCTGCCCCTAGTGAGATTTTTATTCAGTCTTACACATATACACACATACACACATTGTGTGTGTGCTATGACACAGAGTTATGAACAGGTGAAGAGAACTACATTTACATTAGAAACATTACATCACCCTGCGAGTGTGTACCGGTTGTGACCCGGTTGTGTTAGTTGTGACACTTGCGGACGACAAACCAAACCGTGATTTTCCAAAAATAAGAATAATCATGTGAAGCACAATTTATCCTCTGACCTTATCTTTTGGGGGTCCCGGACCACCACTTTGTGAACGACTGATTTATGTGTCCACGTTAATTCTTTAGCAAAAACAGATGTCTGGTGATACAGACTCTGTGCTGTTCCATTAAAGTTCAACAAACTCTAAGTTGATTTGAGTGAGATGCTGGTATTTTTTTTTTATTTGGGTCATTATTCCTGCCGTCCTCATCAGCTGAGTGGAGGAGTCAGACATATTAATGCTTTTATGAACAGGCTGTAAGTGAGGGGACTGGTTTAGATCATCACCTGTGAAGGAGTGAGGAGGTCTGAAAGAGGCTGAAGAAAAATCATCATCATCATCATCCTCTCTGACTCTCTCTCTAATATGAGATGATGGATTAGCAGCAGGTTGGCCTCCACATTAGAAATGCAAACAGACTTGGGGTGTCAAATGCAGACGAAGGCTCCAGATGGAGCAACCACCTCGCCACATACCTGCGTTATAGGTCTGTTTTTAAACACACTGCTGACTGGCATGAAACCTTTTGAATATCCTCCTCATATACACTGTGTGTCTACAGCTCCGCAGCCTTTCTGCCTTTGGCCCCTTGAAACAAAGTCAAAGTCAAGAAAAGCACAACCACAAAAAATAAGAATAAAATTTAATTTAATAAAATTAAAAATTGAAAAAACGGAATGATCTCATGAGCCATCAGATTTAGTTGGGGATGCCATAGGGAGTTCTGACCTCCACTGTTGTATTTAATACAGTTCAGATTAATAGATATTATTATTGTAGTGGTAATAGCAATATTAGGATTAGCGTAATTATAAAACAATTAATAACACAGATAAAAATAAAAAAGAGACAGGAAAAAGGAAAGAAAAGGAAAAGCCAAAACACAAAAAGATAAAAAAATATATATGTAAATACGCATAAAGGTATACACTATATGAATACATATGCATATATACATACGCAAATGTTATTGCTAAACATAAAACTATATTATGTAAATAGGTTGGTGGGCAACATGACAAATAAATAAAAACTACAGCTATTAAAATAAATCATAATTGATATTATTCACTTAGTAATAATAACCTTTGAAATCAATGTATATTTTACAATATATTTTATCATTTATTGTTTGAATCTTAATTATTCTCATCTTCATAATCACAAAAAAACTTTAAAAAAAATTGTAAATTTCAGCCAAAAGCTTTCTATTCTATTATTATGATTTATTTTTGTTGTTGTTATGGCTATAAATAAAGTATCTATCGCTCTATGGCAAGTGTGAGTATGTGTGTGTGTGTGTGTGAGCAGGTGTAGAGTGTGTCTCTGTCAGCCCACATCTCCACACACCATCTCCTCCACTCCGTCTGCATGTGTGCATGCGTTGCATGTTGTACTGCATGCACCGTGTGTCGTATCAGGTTTGTATGTGCATGTGTACCGTGTGGATACACACACACATATGCATCGTGTATGCATGTAGTGTATGTGCGTGTGTGTGTGTGTGGCCTGCAGGCTGCAGCCATCTGTCCTTACTCTATTGAAATGAACAGCCATGTTTCTCCAGTGATAAACATGAGAGAGAATAAAGCCGGTGATCTGACCTGGAACAAATACACTGCACACTTACACTGACCCCCACTGACCTGACTTCAGCTGAGAAATTAACCATTATAGACACATGATAAAAAAAATGACAGACCTCAAATACACAGCAGACTTCCTGTGTGTGTGTGTGTGTGTGTGTGTGTGTGTGTGTGTGTGTGTGTGTGTGTGTGTGCGTGTGTGTGTGTGTGTGTGTGTGAAGATGCCTTGATCAACTACATCAGGATGTTCTGAAACCACAGAAAAATTCTTACATTTACACTCGAATGCAGAAACACCGTCACATCCACAGCAGCTGGAGCAAGTTTCAGGAGATATTCAAAGACTGCATCAATAAATAAAGTGTGCGGTTTCTTCGCCCATATTTAATGCACGCCGATTAAGTCAACAGTGTGTTTGCAAATGACAAATGCAAAGGAAGAAGCGTCACTTTGGCCTGATTTACCTAATAAGGCTGGTGTGAGTCAGGCATGAGTGCTAATAGGATTGCAGTGAAGAAGAACAGAAAAATCAAAAGACAAGGAATGTCTAAAAATGAACAGCTCAAAAATAACACTGCAATAAAAATAACACTGTTGACAAACCATCTACAGTATCTGCAGTGAGGCCAAGGCAACAGGTGTCTGCAGGGCTGAAATACAGCGTTTGGCTCCAGTCGAGGCCAAAGAGGCACGGCTTTGAATTCCTGTCGTCAGGGAGAAGTTCCCTGCGAGCAGCCGCCGTCTTTGAGTTTTGGCTTCCTTTGTTTTCTGCCTATCACTGTAAATGTGCTGTTAATCCATCTACACCCTTCATGCTCTCCACACAACTGTCACATTATATCCACACACACAAATGGAAAAGCGTATTAGCAGCAAGCTGCTTCTCAAATATTTGTTTTCTTCTCTTCTACAGTTTTTTTTTTTTTTTTTTTAATGATTTTACAGTTTTTACCAGCATCAAAAATTCCCTGACCAAAACCTGAAAACTGTCCCCAGAACAGGGGGGTGCATGTGTGTGTGTGCGTGTGTGTGTGTGGGGGGGGGGGGGGGGGGGGGTGCATGTGTGTGTGCATGTGTGAAAGACTTTACTGCTGCTTCCTCCACCACACATGCAAGCTCTAAAATCCAGAGCAAATGTTTGTGGGTGAGACTGCACACACACACACACACACACACACACACACACACACACACACACACACACACACACACACACTCACACACACACACACACACGTAGAGATGTCATACACCAAAGAGAATGCACAAATACACACACACACACACACCTGCAGCATCACCTACAGTTTGATACTGAAAACATACATGATGTTGACATGAGTGACTTTTCATCCAAAGTCAGCTTTGAAAATGCAAACGGTGGATTAATTGCACTGAGGAGCCTTCGTGTTCTGGTCATGATTTCTTTGATTTCAAATGTGACTCGTCTACTTTGGTATGTGTGCACATTGTGTCGACGCAGGTAATCACAACGTCACAATTTTCGACTGTCAGAATGACGCCTGAAAAAAACATGATAAAGATTTTACAGCTGAGATCTCACGTGAATTCTATACAGATTTATTCACATCTTTAAAACATAATATCTGAGAATAAACGTCCCACCGTTATGATTCACAGCCTATTTTAAGATCTGACCCGGTTTCAAATGAAAACCTGTTTAGCTCAAAGCTAATTCAAGTTCATCTGGAGGTAAATCCCCGCGCTGGTCGCAGTCAGGATTACCGCGTCGAGCCCGTGACACACGCATTGGAGGCAAATGTGCAAATAATTCTGCACATTTGACTAAGTCTGATGTGGCGGTGTTAGCTACAGAAAGTTGAGGAGGAAGAGGAAGAAGATGCGAGCACATAGTGAGCCACCTGCCCTGGGAGACGCTGTGGTAGAAATGAAGCGCTCCACAGAAACAGCACACGAGCCTCCGAACAGCAGTGACATGTAATTCAACATGTAAAGCAAAAACAATTCACATCTAAAAACCAAAGTGCAAAAGATGAACTTAAAAAAGGAGAGCTACAACTTCTCGAGCTGCTGCACTATATCAACACACTACAGTGTGAAACGCACACACACACACACACACACACTGACGGTGACTGCTATAGATGTCAGTCAGCCACTGTCATGAATTTACAGTAGGTGCAAATTGAACGTGTGACTGAGAGAGAGACAGTCAAGTTCAGAGTGTGCAGGTGTTGACGGTTAAGAGGTGAATGTGGTCTTTCAACACTGATGTCATCTGATTAACACACACACACACACACACACACACACACACACACACACACGCTGCATGTTCGCACTGTGCTGCTCCTCTCATTGGGAGAGCGAGTGCAGCACTGACAGCCTGAGAGCTCCCCCTAGCAGGAAGAGAGAGAGAGAGACACGGAGAGACAGACAGAGCAAGGGTGGGGGGGCATAGAGGAATAAAGAGAGGGAGTTTGGGGGGAGGGGGAGGGGGAGGGTTGCCGGTGAAGGGCAAGAGACAACAGACAGCTCACCAAGCCTCAGCTGAGCAAACCAACTCTCTGGTATGCAGTGTGTGTGTGTGTGTGTGTGTGTGTGTGTGTGTGTGTGTGTGTGTGTGTGTGTGTGTGTGTGGTGTCAGTAGTGGGAGAGTGTGTGCAGCCTGCTGATCAACAACATGAGTTTAGGCTTGCTCTCTGGGAACTGAAAACCTTCGTCCTGAGGATTCATAGATACACACACACACACACACACACACACACACACACATGCACGCATACACGCATACCCACATACACACACACTCTAAAAATTCACACATTTTTTTAATGCAATTTCCAACAAAAAACTTTTGATGTGTTTTTCTGGAAAGCAGAAATAAGTAAAACTGGCATGTTAAACATTTTCTCATTTACCTATTTTGTGTTCTCTGTGTCACACACACACACACACACACACACCTCACTGTCTGCAGGTTTTTACAGGAACTATCCCTTTAATTACAACTGTTTACAATGAAAAAATATGTTTTGTTAATTAGTGTGAACGGAGCTTTATTTGTAACAAGGACGTTTGTTCGAACAGCGAGGGATTATTAGGAATATCATTATGTTCTCGTCCCGATCAGCTGTGACACTTAATAACACACCAACGTTTTCATTTGTGGCTTTTTTTTTTTTTTTTTTTTTAAAAACAGCTCATGTGCAGAACGACTCAGTGAATCTAACAGACGGAGTTGCCAGGTTCTCTCTCTCTCTAACAAAGACTTAGACCCAGCAGGGTGCACGGCTATTTGACAAGCCAAAGGGAAACATGCATCTCAAGTGGGCGACTGCAATTTACACACAGCCCTCTCTCTCTCTCTCTCTCTCTCTCTCTGTGCATGTGTGTGTGTGTGTGTGTGTGTGTGTGTGTCTACAATGGGAGCTCTTGTCCTGTTTGCGTCTCTTCACACTAAATCAGCCTCTCGGAGGAAAAGCTGGGGTTATTTGCAGTGAATGAGAAGCAGAAGGCACGTCTGCACTTTCGGGTGTAAACTGTCTCTGCGTGGTGACACCAAAACACACACTGAATCTGCCTAACAAACAAAAATATATATACATATATATATATATATAGATTTCCACTGATTAATCTTCCCTGTGTGTCTCTGAGGGAGAAGCGACATCAGATCACCCACTCAGGACGGACTGTTTGATTTTAACGTTGCAGGAAACGAGTGTGAATGAGGAGAAATGGAAAGCTACAGTGCGAGATGTGCTGCAGCATCAGACATATTTACTGCAGAACGAGACAATTAACATGCAAATTATTACTCAGTGTTCATGGAGTGCACTGAACAGTGGATTCCAGGCCAAACTGTGATCCTTTATTGATTACTTTTTTTTTTTTTTAAACGTGTTCTAATCATACAAAAACAGATGGAAACAAAGGGAAGCAGACGAATTAGAGGGGACAACTGTATGTGCAAAAAAAAAAAAAAAAAAGGGCTGCAACATCATATCTCATATTTCCATCACTGAGCGTAAGAATGTGACTTTATGACTCAGGCCAAACTGCATTTAAAAAAATTAGCAATTAAACCTTCAGAAAAAATGACTTCACTGTTCCCAACACCTCCTCGCACTCAGGAGAAGATACTGAAAGACAAAAGAGGTGGAGTAACTCTTCCTCTTCTTCTCCTATTCAAATCTAGAGTTCATGTTTTTTTTTTTGGAGTGTGTGTCGCCTCTTGTTGGAATTTTTTTTTTTTTTAAATACTCCAATTAAAACACAGGTCAAACGCATTTCATGACCCGACAGCTCGGGAATGAATTACTCTGAATTTGGGGGGTGGGGTTCACATGTGTTCATTTGCATATAGGTGTGTGTTCATGTCCACACAAGCTCACATATATATATATATATATATATGTGTGTGTGTGTGTGTGTGTGTGTGTGTGTGTGTGTGTGTACTCAAGCATAATAAATCAGGGAGCATCTCTTACACATGAATTATGGAATGTACAGCATAAAATCAGACAGATAGACAGTTCAGACCTGCTCTGAGGACACAAACAAAATGCATTTTACACTTCACATACACTCACGTGCACACACACACACACACACACGCACACACACACACACAGAGTGAGTGTAAAGCAGCTTTTTACACAGTGCAAACAGGAAGCTCATTTATTATCCTTCATCTGCATGCTCTGTCGTCTTTCCTCGTCTAGTGTCTGTCTGTCTGTCTGTCTGTCTGTCTACCTGTTACTGTGTTAATGTGTTTTCTCTGCTCTTTGCTTCAGAAGCTTATGTCACAGCAAAGCATGCAGCGTGCACAATGTGACCCATTTCTAAAGGTAACCGAGTCCAGACTGCAGGCCTGTGTCTGAACTGCCACACACAAGTAGCTCTGTTAAGCAATCAAATCTCCACTTGTCAGGAGGTGATCTGACATCAATGCCACAAGCAGCGTCTTTAGGTGTGTGTGTGTGTGTGTGTGTGTGTGTGTGTGTGTGTGTGTGTGTTCATGAGCATTGGGGACTGACAGTAGAATGCCAAAAAGCCAGTCCACGCAGCAGAGAGGACCGAGCCTTCAGACAGTCAGGCAGCATGGCCCAAAACCTGGGCACGGACACGCAGTCAGCGTACAGCCACGCTGAGTCTCTACTGTAAACATGGGTGCACACTGATACACTGTAGTGTAAGTGATCTGATCTGGCAGGCTTCACACAGCACAAGTCTCCCCAAGTAACCTCCAGCTGGAGGAAAGAGAGTGCTCATATTCACCAAATGTAAAGGCATGATACTGAGCTGCATCTACAACCTCCTCCTTCATTCAGACTCAACCATGCAGAGCTGTCACTCACTGTCCCGCTCTAATATTCTGCGCCTTCAGTAGTTAAAGTCCTGCTGGTCCAGCTGCTATTAAAATTGTATCACTGCTGAGAAGTTTATCTGCGCACAAATATCAAGAGTTTGCGTCGAATAAGAGGGAAGCGCTGGCTTCCTCTGCGGATTCATTTGCACAATTTACGTTTGATTTTTTTTTTCTTTTTTTTTTTTGTAAAATTTTCTTTGCAAAAGAAAAAAACTAATTTCTTTTCTAACTATTTTAATTCTCCCGCAGTAAAAGCCTTGGAGATGATATTAAATATAACTCAAGCTATTTTGACCTTAACTGACATCATTTATTGGAGCTGCTCTGTATTAAAGTGCCGGGAGGAAACCCCAGAATTTTTCCCTGTCAAGACGTGCAGGCTGTTAAATAATCCAAAGCCAGCAGCATTAATATTACAACCAGGGGAAGCAGCCTGTAAACTTTGCATCCATGCAGCATGAACGGAACTGAACTCATCTGAGCATGGAGGAGGAGGCTGGAGCGTTTCTGCTAAAGCTTCAATAACCTGCAGGAAAAGAGAAGAGAAAAGTCTCCGTGTTGAAGCGGAGAAGAAAAGAACCATCTCTGATTGAACTCAGGAGCTTTTCTCTTTGCGGCAGCTGCATCTTCATGTTTGTGATGCGACTATCGGCCTTTTTCCTTCAGTGGAAGATGAAGAGAATTTCTCACAATTAAATTCTCGAATTCATCAGTGACTTCTTTTTGTGTGTATTCATGTGAATATAACAGAGCTGCTGTTATATTATGAAAGTAAGAACCGATTACAATTACAGTCAGGTTTTATTGTCTGTTGATATGAAGAACATTTCTCCCTAACGCGTCCGGGTTTAATTTAATTAAAAGTGGAAGAGTAATAAGGACGTCGTGTCTCAGTGAAGTACCAGGGTTTATCTCCGACTTCTCCGCGAGTAGAAGTCAAACACGCTCCACTCTGTGAATTTGCTTCAAATAAAAGAGGCTTATTTACACACCGTAATGATCCGATCATTAAATTAAGACTTTTATCTAATTTTGTCAATAAAACAGGAAAAGAAAGAAATTGACCTTCAGGAGCCACTTTGACAAACTTTCTGTTCCAAGTTTGAAAAAATCATTTTTACGCACCGATCATCCGGAGAGAAAAATCCTCAGAATGAATAAATGAATAAAATAAAAACAAAATAAAGATAACCATATGGTGTGGTGTGTGATTTTTTGCAGATATACTTACGTGGTATTTCTCTCTGGGACAGGTGCTGCGGGTTCCCCTGCTTGCGTCGGGACATCGCCCTGGCATTTACACTGGCATCGCCCGGAGAGCGGCGCTGGAAGGGTCGGCTCTCCTCCTCCTGCTGCTGCTGCTCCTGTATACCGACTGCAACCTGGCCCCAAAACCGGCCGCTGGCTGGCCACCCGAAACTGACCGCTCTGCACCGGCCCAAAATGTGGCCCTCGAAATGACCCCTCCGCGACGGATCTCCCTCCAGCAGGCAGCGGCTCCTGCGCTCTGCTGTGACCGGCCGTGGCGCAGCGCTGGGCGGCCGGGCGCTCGGTCGGAGCTTGGTGCCAAAGTGGTTGCGCGCCTCCCTGCTTCGGTCGCGGCGGTGGTGAGGGAGGGGGACAGTCCGTCTCTGCCGTCGGCTGCCTTCACACCATCTGTCAGAAGTGAGCGGAGAAAGGAGAGGAGTGGAGTGGAGGAGAGACGCGGCGAGGCGGAGGTCGGCGGTCAGCTCCTGGTGGTAGGTCACTACCTGTGTCCACTCTCGGGCCACCTTGGACACCGCGCGTCCCTGTCCGGAGAAAGCAGGTGAACGGATGCAATTAACGTCGGAAAGTGAGTGAAATAGGAATCCAATTTTCTCCTCGGCACTTCGCGGGGTGTCGCCAAGTGGTGGGCACTTCTGCTGCACTGGCAGTGCCAGCCAGGCGGGCGGGTTAGACTAACTCTTCAAGTCAAAGCCCAGTGCTGGTTTGAGGACAGGCTGCCACCCTCTTTTCTCTTTGTGCTGTAGCTGCAGAGTCCCGCATCCCCGGGCTGTGTGCGGCTCTGTGCGGCTCTGTGCGGCTCTCTGGCTTCTACAATGGGAGAAAACTCAAGTTCAAGTGCGGACGTGACGTTCAGTCTGCGGTGAGAAGGGAGAGTGGAGACTGAAGAGCACTGGGGGCGACTAGTGGTGGCTTTCACACACACTGACTCACACATACACACACTCACACGCACACACACGCACACACAAGCAAACTCGGGCGTGTGGCGCGCACGGCGGCAGTGGTCAGAGTCGCTCAGGAAGTCTCCGTCGGTGTCCCGTCACTGTTAGAACGGGATTTATTGGTGTTAAAGTGTCACCTGAGGCGCTTCCGTCGCTCGTCCGCAGGACACTGGACACTTTGCAGGAGCGTGTGTTCACATTTAAAACGCATGCAGTCTCGTAGTCTGTCATTGTGCCGCTCGTCACACACTTCTCCCGTTTACTGGACGGACTGCTTCAATTTCTCCGATGATAAAATATTATTTAAACTGAATATTTGACCCTTTTAAACCACTTCCACGTGCAGACGCCTTCACCACAATAAAGGCCCGTCTTCCAGCACACCAGCTGCCTGTGGATGAATTTAACTCACTGTGTTTTACATTTAAATGCGCCTCAGTTAAAAAAATATAATCCTGTTATTTTATGTTTTTTGCCTGAGCAGGTGAATCAGCCCGTGTTGTTTTAAGTTCACCGTATAACACGTGTGTCTATGTTTCACCAGATCTTTAATTCATGTAGGGCTGCATGTTTATCCGACGGTTACTCGCGATAAGCAAATTTATGGATCACACATTTCATTCACATTCACCCATTCAAAGCGTTTAATAATAACCTGCGTGCGGCGTGCAGTTTATGAGAACACACATCACTCTCTCTCAATTGTTTAATCACGTTAATTAATAATGTAAGTGATGTAAATGTCAGAGAATTAAGAATTAACAACGTTAGGTTTTTTGAACAGAGCGTGTTTGTGACCTCACGGTGACCTCAGGATGAAAAAAAAAAGTGACTTCAGCTGAAGTGGGAGATGAAAACGGAAATGTTTAAGGTGAACAGACATTTCTAGTTGTCACTAATAAAAATATTTCACTGACTATTTATCAAGAAATATATTGTATTTTCAAAGTAAAATTACAAAACACAAGACAAGAGAAAACTAATAACTAACACACACACACACCATCACATACACTGTATATGCAGGTACTGACACAGAGTGTGTGTGTGTGTGTGTGTGTGTGTGTGTATGGGATGCGGGCTGATGATGGATAACTGGTGCGGTGACAGAAAGCAGCATCATGCAGACTGCTGACTGCTCCCAGCAGCACCCACTGTTAAACAGAGAGGCACAATGAGGAGCATCTGATTTTCATCCTCACACGTCCCTGTGGGAGAGGAGGAGACTCAAAAGCTAAAGTAAAATTTGGTGACTTGGAGGAACATGTAGAGGAGTGTGTGTGTGTGTGTGTGTGTGTGTGTGTGTGTGTGTATACAGATAGAAAGCGGGTGAGTTGTGGTAGCTGAGCAGTGGCGTCTCTGTGATGAAACCCCACCTTGCTCAGATTTGTATTAGAAGAACCTGGGTGTTTTTTAAAGCAGAGGTTTGAACCAGTGGCCAGTCAGCCATGACTGCAAACTACAGCTGCCAACCCCTTCATCCCTACAGTGCCACATCTGAGCTGGATTAGCTGCTATCACATTCCAAAAACCCTTTTTTTCTTCATCTGCATGTCTGCATTTCAACTTCGTGGCTCCATGTCTATCCTCAACCCCTCTGCCTGCAAAAGAGGGTGGGGGGGTTGCAGGCCTCAGGGTTCTTTTTATCCCTCCCTACCTCGCATCTAGACAAGCCGGTAGTTTGTTCCTGGGCCAGGTGTTGTCAGAGCGGCAGATCATCCAGTGAGAACGCCTTTCCCTGTCCCTCATCCACCCAGCTTTGTGTTTGGACTTCTTGCTACTTTTCCTGCATCGCCTCGAGTGCTGCCGCTCCTCTTCTCCATCGCTCTCCTTCTTTCTTTCTTTCTTTCTTTCTATATATCTTCACGGAGGCTCGTCTCGGTTGCTCAGGCTGTCTCTCCATAAGCCAAAAGCCTTCCCTTATTTCACCAGTATACTGTAGGAGGACATAAATAGATTTCCCATGCTCATTTACAAGAAAAAGGAGAGGATGGCAGGTTCGTCCAAATGTCTTTGTTGTGCACATAACAGAACACCCACTTTCATTTGGGAGGGATACATGCAGCACTTTGTCACAATAACAGCCGACAGAGAGCATTATGTTGAAATGTAAATCATTGTCATTTTTAAGGCGCGACTCAGTGCCAGTGATTTTTTTTTCATGAAGATATGGGATTAAAGCTGCTTTGAGCAGCTTGGCGGATGGACGGAGGGGAAGAAGAAGAAGCTGTCTTCATTGTCGCTCATATTCAGTCCACACACACACACACACACACTCACACCAGGGATGCCTCTAAAATACATTTTCAGGTCTACACTGTTATCAGTTTGAGCCCTGCTGATGTTACTACAACTTGTAAATCATTTCTTATTGCAGCTTTAATGTATTTAAGGTGTGATGTTGCCGTTCTGGACCGTTTCTAAGGCTGTGAAATCCTCACTACTGTGGAATCATGAGTGACACTCCAGGCCCACTTCACTACCTGGATGTGCTCCTTGTCCTTGCAACCCGATTGACTCATTAGTCAGACGGGCGACAGGTGCATCATTCCCACTTTCTTATTGGGCGTTTTTGGAAGGCGATTTCTCACTTAAAGGCCATCAGTGTGAGTTATGGCGGATGGCTCCTGGCATCCTGCTTTTGCCCTTCCTTCATTTGCATATATATATGCGGCTGTTTGTTTTTATGTTAATGCTAAATAAGCCTTTTTTCCCCTCCCTCCTCCTATTGCCCATCGCCTCGGCTGGGCGGTTAAGTTTTAATTAGAGGGACGTGGAGGTGTCCTTTAGAGTTTTAAGATCACTTTCCCAACAACTGTTCACCACTAAACTGCTAATATTGATGTTTATGTGTTCAGATGCATGCTGGGAGATAAAGCAGGATGTTGGGGGGGAAACAAATCTGCACAGTGACTTCACGACGTTACGGAGACGCTGTGATAGGAATGCTAAATTTAGTCTATTTTTAAACATGTCAACATTTTTTACACTAGGCCAATCAGAATCCAGGATCGTCTGATAACTGATAACTTTTAATGAAGCTTCGTCTGTTTGTAGAACTGAGCTAATCGCAGATGATGATGAAGAAATGCAACTGAAATCTCAGGAACAAAAGCCAGTAAGTGGATTTTTTTCAATCAAATCAGGAAGAATATTATCTGTTCAAAGTCCATTCTTGCAGGATCCATTTAGTAGCTGTTTCAGAGCTTTAAATCAAATCACGTGAACTTCTTTTGCCAAGTAGGTGTGAAAATGTAATTGTTTCTTTTTTTTTCAGGCCACTTTAAGGACGTATTAGTTTCCATATGAGCCTATAAGTTTTTTGACCTTGGAAACAGCCTTTATTGGCTGAAGAAGATCATGTAATATCTGTGAAAGATCCAGAATTACCATAAAATAGACCTTGTGGTGAGACTGTTTACTTTAAGAAAGAATATTAGGTTCTGTCTTGAATCAAAATAGATTTAAGAACAGGACTGCGCACATCTTTTCCCATTAAATGTAAGGATTGCAGAAATATTTCATTGCTGACAAGATGAAAAAAAGGGTTAAAGAAAGAGACACATTATTTCAGATACATGTAAGAGACTCCAGCTGACTGGCCTCTTTAACAGCCACCATCAAGTCTTAATGTCAGCATCATCAATTTAAGGGGTGATTTTCTTTTTTCTATCCAGTCATCAGTAATGAAAAGCAGATTAGAAAGGCAGGTGTTGATGTGATGAGCTCCGCGCTGCTCCCAGCTCAACGTGATGATGGTCCTTCTCTGCTCAGACCTGCAATGCAACACCACCCTCTATTGGTCAACCGCTGCCACATGCAAACAACAAGCCCCTCTGTGACAGTGCTGCCCTGTGTGTGTGTGTGTGTACACCTCTTTGCATTGTTTCATGTGTGTGTGTGTGTGTGTGTGTGTGTGTGTGTGTTTGTGGTCCAGGTATTACGGAAATTGTGGGGACCTAAGTCTGTTTACACAGTCTCATTATGGGCCTGAATGGGGACAAAGTGGAAGTCCATGAAATGGAAGTCATTAAATGTTGAGGTGTTTTATGATTTGAGTTAGGTTAAGTTTAGGTTAAGGCAGGTAGTAGTTATGATTGAGGTTAGAGGAAATGAGTGTAAGTCAATGTAAGGTCATGTGTGTGTGTGTGTGTGTGTGTGTGTGTGTGTGTGTGTGTGTGCGTGCAAAGAGAAGAGCATGCCAGTGGATGAGCACACTTTTTTCTATTCCGGGTGTCCGAGCCTATTTGAAAGTACGTGTGTGTGTGTGTGTGTGTGGTGTGTGGTGTGTGTGTATGTGTGTGTGTGTGTACGGATGATTGATCACTCCCAGGGTCTGCTCTGCTTTGTGTTCTGTGTATCTGCACACACTGTTGTATGCTGCACATTATTCTGATTTCCACATACCTGAGTTCAGCCTCTCTGCAGTGCTGTTGTGGTGTATTAAAATATTTTCGGTGGGGCTCGTCATTACAGGCTCTGAATGAAGTGTTAAGTGAATAAAAGGCTGTGTGATAGTTTGTGCGCAGGCTGAAGAGCGAGCGTTTGAGGGCTAGCAGAGGAGCGCAGAAGCCCTTAAGCACAATTACGGATATCAAAGTTGAAATTATTTCTTTTAAAGTGAAAATGCTAATCATAGATTTATTTAGAGCAAGTTAGCAGCAGCACTGCACTCTCATTACCAACACACACACACACACACACACATACACACACACACACACACACACACACACACACACACACACACACACACGTGCACCCTCACTTCAAGACCTTTTACTCTCTCACTCTCTCTTTTTTCCTTCCTCCTCTCTTTTCAAAGAGATTTATTTTCAGAATCATTAATTCCACCACAATTATACCAGTGCTTAATGTATATGTTGGTCATTATTCAGAGTCTCATATAATGAGGCAGAGAGGAAACAAGAAAAAAGGATGTGTTCTCAACTCAAAGCGTAGCATCCTAATTAGCTTTGCCTTCAGTTACAGACTATAGATGAGCAGGCCAGCCCTCCAATGGCTCCATGTTAGTTTTTATACACGCAGGGAAACCTGGTGTCTATTACTAAAATCTTATGTTTGGAATTCAAAGTTGAGGCCAGTCAAATAGTTGTAAAAGAAACTTTGATCTTTTTAGTAAAGATCTCATTTTTAATTTGGTATAATTGCTAATTTACTTATTTAATTTTTGACTTTTATACACAAACTAACAAAAGTGTTAAAGCACTTGTGAGTGACACTGTGTTGTTATTGTCATACACATGACAAAACAATGGGCACAACATGCACATGGTTTGATGACATTTTTCACAAGACGATATTGTCAATCAATATCGTCATGAGCTGGGGATCGAACCACCAAGCATCTGATTGGTCCACAACCCTCTCTACCTCCTGATCCACAGACACACTTGCCGACATGGGAAAAGAGAACATTCAACTAGGGAAAGTAAATATAAAGTGGTGGAGAAAAGAAAAAAAAAAACATCAAAGGTAAAATACAGCAGCTGGCATGTGTGAGGTATTGTGTCTGTATCAGTCCGTCATCTGAAGGAGACAAAGACTGCACCAGACATGAAATGCAAAAGATCCTAAAGTTGCTCAAAAACAATGACAACTGAACTGATCATTTGTCCGTCCGGTTGTTCTGTTATTGGAGTATTGAAACTTCTCTTAATGTAAACTTGAGAGTCATCAATGAGTCTATTTTATGTCTCATGAAAACAGCAGTTTTATTTCAGGGCTCTTTTCATGTTGACCAGGGTCCAGTTTCACAAAGACAGACTTTGACTGTGGCTTAAATATAACAAACAGTCAGACTTCAGAGAGACTGAGTCTGAATTCCTCTGCTGCACAAAGTGGTTTAGTTCTTGACTATCTGAAGCTGGACTGTGGTGCAATGAATTCTGGGTAAATGAAACCCCCCCCCCCCCTAAAAAAAAAATGGCCGACTGAGGAACAGCATCTGAGTTGTGTTAACCCTCAGCAGGAAATGTTTGTCTTTAAGAAGAATTCAGCAGCTACAAGGACGTTTCACATGAAGAATCAGCATGTCTTTAAAACAACACAACTGAATAAAACTGATTATCAATCAAAAACAAAACCCAAAGTGGACTAAATTGTTATTTGACCCTGACACAGAATATTATTGGCCAAAAAATGATATCCACTCTGTCAGAGATACGAAGCAGAGACGGATCCTGTTGAAACAGGAAGTTACAGACAGACATGGCTGCTCAGAGAGGAGGTAGAGACAGAGATTCAAGTTGTCCCCAGTAAAAGACTTCTACCTTGGGGAAATAGCCAAGAAGATACCAAACTTCCAGATCAGTTCTCATGTATCTACCTGCCACAGCCTGAGGGGCTCACAACAAGACCCCTGAAACTATGCATCTGTATGATGTTAACTTATTGTATTAAACTGTACACAATTCTTTGTATTATGTTGAATTATATTGTATTTTATTGAATAAGAATCAAACATATGTGAGTGTGTCAGCATCACATGTATTTAAAATGCATATGTAACATGTAATATTTGAATCATCTCTAAACTGCTTTGGCAACATGTTTTTGTCCATGCCAATAAAGTTATTTTGAATTGAACTTAATTGAATTGAGAGAAACATAGCAGGTTCCACATAGAGATGTGAAGTAATAATAATAATAATAATGATAATAAGTAGTAGTAGTAGTAGTAGTAATAGTAACAACAAGAGTAAGAGTAACTTGACACTAAATGACTTTTTAATTGTATTTAGCTAGTAAAGTATTGTGTACAAGTATGTACATGTATCAATGATATAATATGTACAGTTATTTTATTATGTGATCTTTTAAAAACGACATTAATGCAAGTGAACCATGAGCTTCATGTGGCTGCTGTAGACATTAAAATGAGAGTTATGTATTCTAGTACGGTTCTGTGAATTCTGGGTGACCCCCCCCCCCCCATCAACACAAGTGAAAAGTCTGTCTCTCTACACTTTCTGACCTCCCTCCTCTGTCTGTGGCTCTCAGCAAGTCCACTAGTTCCTAAAGAAGATGTAAATCTTTAAAAACAGCTCATTAATGTATAGTTTTATTTTGAAAAAGGCTCAGTAATTTCCTGAAACAGCTGCTAAGTATTACTCAAACTGGAGGAAGTGGTGCATTTTTTGGGACTATTTTCCATGGCGCGTGGCGCTTACACTTTTTAGTATTTGGGGCAGCAGGGTGGTGTGTGTCACAGTAAAACATGACGTGTGTCCATGGTTATGAAGGAACATGTCGCCACATGGGATTTGCTAACAAAGAGAAACATACTGCAGTGTCATCCTTTAGATAGTGTAAACCCTGAAAAGCCACTTCACGTAAATGTATTTTAAAATGTTCTCTATAATCTAATGGGAGTTGACTGATGCTCAAAACTAAAAAAAGTTGTATAGTTCACCTTTTATAGGTTGATATAATGATAATAAAGTGGCTTCAGGAGGTGAACACATTGTCTATATCATAAACTGTGCTTTAACACACTGTCTGTTACTTCTGCCTTTAGGAGTCTCTTAATCAAAACAATAACGAAAGCCAGCGTTGGGTGATGTCATGAAATAGCGTAGGATCATGGGAGTTGTTGTCTTCACCACCGTTATTGTAAGCTCCTCTCGGTTTGGATTCCTTCAGTGTCAGTGATTCAGAAAAATCAATATCATATCTTATGAAGCAGACGTTCAGCAGGTTTTTACCAGCAGCTGAATTATCCACAGAGGTGTCCTCCTCTCCATAACAAACACACCAGGGGATTAAAACCAGTAGAAACATCCAGAAAACAGTTTGACTTTAAAACTCAGAGATTCACCGACGCTCTTCAGTGACACAGGACAGGACGTCTCCAGCAGCTGGGAGCTGAGCTGTCTAACATTTCCTCAGCTTGTTTCTCTGATAACTTCAGATCCAGACGTCCAGACCAGGATTGAAATCAAAGATTTATCTGGTTTGAAAACTGATGAAAACATTAGGGATATTGTGAGAACACAACTTAACAACATATAATGTAGAACACAAGTCTAGTTGTTTTAGACATTTAATGTGGTAAAGTTGTAGATTATAACTTTAAAGTTCAGCATACAAACATCAGTGCTTTAACCAGCTCATTGCCACACAGACTGTGTAAAGGCACAGAGGAGTAAAGCTCATCAGTTCATTAGTAGAAATCTATAGTCATTGGAAGTTCCATCAGAAACCATGAAGTCCAACCCATTAAAACACAAGCAGCCAAATCACTGAAGAGTCCAGCCATATGCAGCAGTGTATCGCCTGCAGGCCGACTGGACCAGTTTAAGACCCCGAATTGCAGTGACGGTCGGCCACCGGCCACCAGGCCAAGCATGATTGTTTTACTGAAGAAAAATGGCAGCCGAGTGTGGCTAAATCAGGTTTGCTTGGCAGCCGGACGGCAGGCCTACTTCCACGGGAGTCCCTGGAGGAAGCAGAGAGAGAGTGAGCAAACAAACGAGTGAGGGAATGCACAGCCCGCAACACACACACACACACACACACACACACACAAACAAACACACACACACACACACACAGACAAACGCTGGCATCTGATAGAGGAACGTGGCGCTGCCAAAGCTCTGTATTCACCACAATTAGCTTTGTCCTCAGACGCTCATCCCAAACCCACAATGTTGAGCCAAGTCCACGCTTTTGTTTTAAAAAAGCTCTCATGTCCTTTTTCGTTTCCAGCGCTGACATGACTTCTGGCTGTCTAACCCAGAACTTTGTCATCCTGGGGACAAAAAACAACAATACACTGAATATCCAGAGCCAAATCACACAAATACGTCCTCCCATTTCTGTTAGAGAGCAGGTTTAATTAGGTTAATTAATGAAAGATGATAACAGGGCATGATTTGGCTGTCAACGTCTTCTTCCATGCTATGTGCAGGCCCAAAGTCAATATGTAAACTCATAGAAGCTGACTGAGGAGAGCGTGCAGGAGATGATGAAGAAGCCACAAACACACAGAATCTCATAGTTGTGACAGATTTTCAGGAGGAAATTGAAATGAAATACCCACAGATTCCATTTAGGCGAGAAAAGCATCAGAGTTAAAGTCCTTGTATCTGCACTGCAGGAGTTTGGGCTTCAGTTCTGGAAAACGTAATATAACATAATGACATAATTTACTCTAAGTGATGATTGACGCACAGGTAAACACACAGCAGAGAGATGAAGGCGAGGTGAGACACCGCCGTCATGAGTAAGACCTGAAATGATCCATACCGAAGTGAAGGAGTTGTCAAAATGTTGGACAAAACATCCACACAAATGCACACGCACACACACACACACACACACACACACACACACACACAGCCAACACTTACTGTTACTTCACGTAAATGAAGCAGAGGTTCATCTCTTCTCAGGATGAACTGCAGCTGACTCCTGTGTTGGGGCGGAGAGAGATGGAGCTGAGAGAAAAAAATTAGAATTTTAATGATTCTTTATTAAAAATTCATCATGTTACATAACAACAAAAACTGGATAAAAAACATGGAATCCACAATCACAGAATCCAGATTAATTCAGCACAATCCTGAAGATCAGTTCATCCATGTCTTTATAACACTACACACTGGAAAATCTTTCTAGATCCTTCTTCAGTCTGTAATTATTCAACTCTATTTTTAAACGAGCTTCATCATCTGCAGATTTCTGTTGTGTTCCTCCTGCTCAGACACACGGCCACCTGAGCTCCGCCCAGAAACAAATGAAAGAGCTCACATGTGTCTGTTTTCCTGAGAGGACCTGTAACCCAACAAACAATCTGAAAAGGTTGTCCAGCATTGTGAACAATGGCAGCCATGGTCTCCATGTAGAACCCTCCACTGCAGGTCAGCAACTCTGTTCTTTAATGGTGGTTTATACGCTGCTGTGCATTCAGGTCCAACACTCACTCAGACCTTAGTGAGCTCTCCACAGAGTGTCAGTTTTACCACCTAATTTGTCCCTGTGCAAAACTAGAACAAATAACGTTCATTTATTATTCGCATCATGCAGAGACCTCCAGAGGAACTACCACATTTTAAGATCAGTCCTGTGCAGAGAATATTCACTGAAGGAACTAGACTTACACTCTTGTAGTGGTTGTCTGTCTCCTCCACTCAGACTAGTTTCAGGTTACATCGCTGTTTATCCAGAGTCATAGAAAATATGAACCATTTGTGTGAAATTTTGTCATAATTGCTGAGTTAGTCTTGAGTAATGGCTGAAAAGTGTTTTGTGAAGTCACACTGAGCTTTGACCTTTGACATCTTACCACCAAAATCGAATCAGTTCGTCCTTGACTCCAAGTGAATGTTTGTGCTAAATTCAAAGAAATCCCCTCAAGGTGCTACTGAGATATCACGTTGATGAGAATGGGATGGACTTGCTTACATGTGCACATCTGGGCTGGCAACCCAAAAACTGAATGAAATAAAAATATAATTTACATTAAGCTGAACTGAGCTGGATGCAGTAGTGTATGCTCACTGTCTGTCAGAGCTTGTCTCAGTTTATTGAGCGAGTAATTACACCAGATGAATTCCCCTCCGAGCAGGAAGCCAGAGGAGTTGCATGGAGGAGCTGTTTGCAACAGAACTACCCTACATGTCAGAGTTAGATACACAGAGCCGCCTGAGCAACGTAGGCCCCACCGCACAGACTGCACTGAATCAGGTCTCATATGGTTCCTGAAGCAGCCAGTACACTGAGCTGTGGTGTCCCAGCCTCTCTTTATAAGTTCCACACCGAACCAGTCCACGAGAGAAAGCAGGCTGAGCTGAGACCAGGCACGAGCCCACATTTGTGTTCTGAAGTATCCAGGCTTCTTCCCTTCATCCTCTTCTGACGACCAGACATCATTTAATTCAAATGTTATTTCTGGAAATATTTTCATCTTTGCAAAGTTTGTTACAATCAAAGACAGATAAGGACCGTTAATGTAACACTAATTAACGGTTAATAGAACACCTGTAATACACGTAGTGTGTGATACACGTAGTTAAAAGTCTGTTGTATTCTATATCAGCATATCAGTGTGACCACCTTGGTGATTAAACACTCAGCTGCTACTGAATAAAAACTTTATCAAATTAATCTCAGACTAAACTGATTTATTTAAATAGAGCTTCAATGTTACCACCAGACCAGGCCACAGAACTGCTTGCCAAGTCTAGGAGCGCTTGCTATGAACAAGCGGATGAAGCCAATAAATTATTATCTTACAAATTACGTCAGTTAACATCATCACATCAGATTCCTAAAATTTGCACATTATTTGGGATATCATTGAACCCCTGGGTGATCAATTATGAGTTCTAGGGATTCTAATCTATAAAATAGGCTTATTTGTATTGGAATTGGATGAGTTTCTCTACTCTCTGGCTGTCAGCCAGAATTTGTATAAAAAATTAGAAGAGCCAGTCACCAGTCAAAGAGTTGTTAGTTCCTTTCAATCAGGGAGAGGTCCAGGGCCTGATGGCTACTTGGCAGTTTTTTAAAATAATACTTGTCCCACAGACTCTCACCCAGGCAACTATGTGTCTTATGCTTAAGAAAAACACCAACTTGACTGCACAATATACCATCCAAATAGTTTGTTAAACGTTGACTATAAAATAATAACCTAATAATAAACTTGTGACAACATGTCTCAAAACATTTCTCCCATCAATTAACTCCTCTGATCAAAAATGATTTTCAAACACTTAAGTCTTCAATGATCAATATGGTCAATATTATATAAAGTATACATTTGCTCTGTCTACCAACACTTCTGAGGCCATCATATCCCTAAATGTGGACAAAGTGTTCGTCCAGGTGGAGTGGATTTACTTTATTTCTTTTTTATGCCCCAAAAACAAATTTGGGTTTGTCTTCTAACAGAACTTTTACATTCATCGCCCCAAGCTTCTGTCAGGACCAATAACACTCAATCAAGGTATTTCCCCCTGCAATGGTCAACTCACCAGGATTGTCCTTTAAGCCCCTTGTTGTTTGCCCTAACCATAGAACCCCTGGCAATACAGATAATGGTTGTGTGAGAAATTCCCTGTGATCCTACAGAGTTTGCCAAAACACACCTGAGAGTGCACAGACATTTCCCAGCATCATGGCCTTAGCAGTGTTAATACAACAAACTGATTCCATTCTCTCACAAAGCTTAAACAAAGCAAAGATGAGGGTCCACACAGGTTTTATTGAAAAAATGACGACTACAGCAAAACAGAGCTGTGGCCTGTCCCACAGTCAGATTGATGGATTACTTCCAAGCTACATGCAAATGATGTTTTGAATGGTCTTCAACCAAAGGTTAAAGGAAAAGTGCAAATGACTGTTGGGTGTTGGGGAAAACAAATGACTGAAATGGCAGAGATAGCTAGGCACCATTATCATAGAACAAAAGGAGCATAGAATGCAAGAATCTCTAATGTTTGCCCAAGTATGTCACTACACAGGTGGAGCGACCACAAATAAATCCTATCTTTTGGACTCAGAACTCGGAGGACAGTTTGACAGGACTAGAAAGAATGAGCCCTCATGAACTTGATGGTTTTACAGTGGTCCAGCTCTGAGCCCTCACAGATTTGATGGTTTTACAGTGGTCCAGCTCTGAGCCCTCACAGATTTGATGGTTTTACAGTGGTCCAGCTCTGAGCCCTCACAGACTTGATGGTTTTACAGTGGTCAAGCTCTGAGCCCTCATGGACTTGATGGTTTTACAGTGGTCCAGCTCTGAGCCCTCATGGACTTGATGGTTTTACAGTGGTCCAGCTCTGAGCCCTCACGGACTTGATGGTTTTACAGTGGTCAAGCTCTGAGCCCTCATGGACTTGATGGTTTTACAGTGGTCCAGCTCTGAGCCCTCATGGACTTTGCACCTCATAGTCTGTGAGGGTGGACATTGGGTTTGGGGCCGAGACAAAGAAGTACTGGGGTTCTGTTGACCTGGTGACATCATGGGTCATAGACTTCACAGTGACCAATGGTAACAGGTTGTTTGGGGGGTACCATCAGGTGTTCTGGAAAGTTGAGTTTAGTTGAACTCACACAATGAATGAATTCATCTGTCGAGTCCCAGGAGGACTTGTGTTTGGCATGTACATTGGGGGGTTTGGGGGTATAAGGGAGTTTTTGTGTCTGTTGTGGTCAGTTAGTGTTTCCGCTGCTTGGCGTGCTAAAGCCTAAAGTTTACCAAATTCTGAAGGATGCATGGCATTAAGACACCCATAGCGTTCCGTTACTTAGTGGAGTTTGGCGCTAGGTAAGTTGTTGGTTATGGCAGTGCTGAAACTAGCTAGGATCAATAATCTGTTGTGATTTTTGTCGATGACATTGCAACGGTAAACAAACTGTTTAAGAGCATTGTGGTGATTAATGATACCTTTGTATAATTAACTACACCAGCTAATAGGTCATGATATCAAACATACCGCTGTTTATCAGTGATGATATTTTGTTGAGAGAACTGTCGAGGTACAGGAAAGATAGTTTCCCTGATCCTGAAACTGCAGTCATGACGGTGATGAATTCGAATGTGTTGTGTCTGTGAACTCAGCAGATGACACAATGAGACAAACTGTGATAGTGGAGGAGAATGTTTTTAAAATCCCTGTCCTCAAAACAAAGCAATGAATACATGAACAACCTGAGCAGCTTTCAGACCAAGGAGGTGGGCAGATACAGGGAGGCAGTGGGAGGAGTTTCACACTCTGCCCTGAAGGAACTCCTTCTTTGGATTTTGAATAGACTTTTTATTGATTTCCTGTTTTATTTTGAAGTAGCTTTCCTTTTGTGTCCACTGTTGTTTTACTTCCTGTCATGTGTCTTGATACCTGGTCCTCTTGTGTGTATTTAGTCTCTGTGCTTCCTGTTGCCTTCATCAATTTGTCTGTTTCTTTGAGCTCCTTGTTAGTTCCTGAGTTTTAGATTTTGGGCTTTGGATTCCTGGCCACTTTACTGGATTTTTTTCATCATTGTTTTAAGTCAGACTTTTTGTGCTTTCCCTTGTTTAATAAATCATTTTACTCTACCAGCACAGTTTTCTGTTTTTGTACTTTGCACTTAGGTTCAGAAATTACTCTTCCTGACACTGAGTCGCACAAGGAAGAGGAAGAGGAGGAGGACTGAGGAGGACTGAGCTGAAGACCAGCATCACACTGACTCACAATCGGCTAAATCACAGCGGGAAAAAAATGTAGGTTACAACAGATGAAAAAGTTCCTACAAACAATGAAAAATATGCATAAAGACAAAGTTGAAAAGAACTTTTAAAACAAGGAAATGTTTTTACCAGAAGAGCAGCAGAGGAGAAGGAGGTTATACTGACCAGGAAGTCTGAAACAAGAACTATATAATGATGAGGACTCAGACACATTGTTAGACTGTAGGTCCCTGTGTGTTTTATCTTGTGTGTCACTTCTCACATAGAAATCATGAGTGATTTCAGAGTCTGCACACTCAACATAAATGGAGGCAGAGATGTGAGGACAGTCTGTTTGAACAGAAGAACATTAATGTGATGTTGGTTGAGGAAACACACAGTGACACTTTAAATGAGACTGACTGGAGAAGGGGATGGGATAGGGCGCTTGTTCTAAGTCAGTGGAGGAGTGGAACTCCTCTTCTCTAACAGCTTTCTGCCAAAGTCTCATGTGATGGTGAAAATAATGAAGTTATCAGCTCTTCACTCGTTCTGTTTTTAAATGAAATCAGTGTGGTTTTAGGTCAGCGTGATCCTCGAGAGTTGCTATTTCCGCTGCACAGAGAACGACGGGCTGCACAGAAATCATATTGAACCTTGTGCTGCTTCAAAACTTGCCATGAAGCAGCTGGTGATATGGAGAGAAATGACATGACAAACATAGGCAGTACACTTGGGTCCAAAGCAGCCTTTTTTCCATGTCCAGAGTAAACTCATTTTATTGTTTTAAGCATTGTTTTGAAAGGTATAGAATACTAATAATCCCATGGTGTCTCGTAATGTTTTTTAATGCAGATGTTGAACACAGGTCTGCGTATCGGTTCTTTAATTCTGCTTTGTTATGAGAGGCACGTTTTTTGGAAAGTTTTTAGAGCTAGGAGAGTTGATATCATTGAAGCAGTGATGGGATTGTGGGAAAGTGGAGATCAAGCAGTTTTGTACACTTTCACTGTCTCTGGTGACATCACCAAATCTGTGAGGGACCTGGAGATTGAAGAGTTCTGCCACAGGAAAGCGAGGCTGCATTGAAGATTCAAAAAAGCCGTACTGGCAGACCTGCCGGGCTCTAAAGTGCAGTGGGCGCTGGTCCATCCTCACTTTTAGAGCACTGCTCTGATGAACTCACCATCAAAGGTTTTTCTTTCAGCCTGTAAAAGAAGCAGGTTCATCCACGCTCTGCGTTCAGTCACAGGACAGTGAGATTATCTTTACTCTCACCTGTATGACAGTGAGTTCACTGAGAATGAGGGGCCTTTGACTTTTTCTGCCCAAAGTAAAATAAGAGCTGGAGGATCTTGGGGGGGGGGGGTTGGGGGGGGCTGGGATCAATTGTCTCCTTCCAGAGTTTTATAAATTTTTCTAAACTGAGAGAAGATGTTCTCAAAGTATTCACTGAGAGCTTCAATCACTCGTCTCTGCCTCAGCCCAAAAGAGGAGACCTTCAGGATATAAAGAACTGGAGACCGTACTATAAACTGCTGGCCAAAGTCCTGGATCGTAGACTAAAGAAGGTGATGCACCACGTAATCCACCGGACCCAGACCTACTGTGTGCCCTGCAGGTCCATGGTTGACTATGTGTCTCAGATTCAAGATCTTTTGGAAGTCTCTGGTTGTTTGGGTTTTGATGCTGGTCTGGTTTCTTTGGACCAGGAAAAGATTGAGTTCTGTTACCTCTGGAAGCTGCTACAAAGGGTCGGTCTCAGACTTGGACTTGGCCAATATAAAGGTCCTGTACAAAGACATTGACAGTGGTTTGTGTAAGTCTTTTAAAGTGGAAGCTGCTCTTTGCACCTTCTATTTAGTCAATGTTGCACATTATTCTTTTTTTTTACTGATGGTTGGTTTTACCTGATTTTAATAGACATTTGAATTTATCTGCAGCCTATATTATTATTACTGTAAAACATCAGGATGATGTGAAGAGCTTTGAAAAGATTTGTAGCATGAACACCGCAATTTAGAATTTGCTCTCATTGATAAGATGGCACCAGTCTTCATGGAGGACAACATTGAATTACTTCATTCATTAATGTGATCAATCTCATGTCAGAGGCCATGACTTGATTAAATGGATCTCCAGTCTCTACGTCAGAAGAACACAACAGGACAAGACTGAAGTGAACTAAACTACTAAATAATAATAAAATGAGCGGTGTGATGAGTTGGCAATGGTGGGAGAGAATATGTCACAGATATTTACAATATGGCTATACAACTAATGATCACTATGTCTACGAATGAGATCTGATGATTAAATATTCTTGTATTTCGACATGAACCCAGTCAGTAGGAGAGTGTCGAGACCGGCCTCCTGTGAGTTGTGCTGTAGCTGGAGACGCTTGGCTGGAACCCAAGTAGCTGAACTTGGTTGTGTAATTGTCGACTATACGTTCTGGATGGAAGTGTTCCGGAAGCTCTGTGCACATTAACAGGGTAACGGATTCTGTCGGTGTTCCACAGCAACTTCAATTTTGAAGATTTCGGCTAACAGACTTTCTGTCTCGGGCACTATTGATTTCTGGTCGGCTTTTCTGCAAGCGGTCGTGGGCAGATGGGTTACCTGCCGGTGTCTCTTGCGGACTGATGTGAAATAAATTCTAATGCACTTCACTGTGGCTGGATAACTTTAGTCAGGTCAAGTCAAGTCAATTTTTATTTGTATGGGTCACAACATATGTTATCTAACTTTAGAGGAGGCCAGATGACTCTAAAACAAAGACAAACAAAGACAAAGTCTCTTGGAGCAGGTGGCAAAGAAAGAACAAAGAACTCAGACACACGATAAAGGAGTGAGTGCTAAATGGCTAAACAATGGCTAAAAGCCGATTGCTAAGAGCTGATGAGTTGATGTGTGAAATGATCACAACTGTTTTATCCCCTGGGGGCTGGTGCATTTTTCAGGGATGTTACCTGTCTTCTTTTGTCTCAATTTAGAGGAGAGATTAAGTTTCCATGGAACTTTTGAATTTCTTAATCTATAGTTTACATCAGGTGCAGTGGAGAATTCTGGGGTGCTGGGGGTCAACAGCTTTGTTTCTCAGTTCAGTCCCATGGGGTCCATTAAATGTCCTTTCTAAACAATTTCTCTCTGTTTCCTGGACTGTAAGACTCGGTTGTCTGTCTGAAACCTTGAAAACTGTGTTTTTAACTGCATTGAGAGCTGGTGTGAAAGAGAGAGATTTATCTTTGGTGCGGGCCATAAAAAGGAAAGTGCAGAGAAGTGGCAGCTGTTAAACTTTGCAGTGGGACAGGCCAAACAGCCCACTGATAAAAGCAGGACAGATCAGAGTGTTGTGAATATGGTTGCGGCGAGGAGCTGCTGTCCATGGTGAAGTTGTTGGTGAGAGTGGATTTTAGATTCCCCACACTCATGAACACTGTTGATGAACTTCTGTATAAGTGGTACTTGACTTACGCTATCAGTCCTGTCGTTGAGGGACAGTTGAGCTTTGACTCAGTGTCTGTGAGACTCTGTGAGACTCTAAAATCCTTTTCATGATGAGATTGTTCTTATTTATTAATAATTAAGGTGGTAAAGTTTTAAAAAATCTCTTTTTCACTCTGTCTCTGTCTCTCTCCCAGCTTTGGTTAATTAAGCAGGTCTGCTTTGTTAACTGTCCTCCGCTGCCCTCTTCTGGTCAATATGTCTTCATATTGGACACATACAGTCTGTCATTGTTCTTCTGCTGCACTTTACATTAATCTACTGTTTCCATTCCACACATAAACACACACACACACACACACACACACACACACACACAGGATCAGATCTGTCCATATTTTGTCAGAATCTGATGTTAATGCATCACCGGTCAATATACAACCCAACTTAACAATGTGATCTGCGCTTAAAGAAATCTGCTTCCTCAGCTTCAGGTTTTTGGCTGAAATGGGGCCAGCCCCCTAATCACGAATGGCGCTGACTATCTGACTATCTGACTGACTGACTGACTGACTGATGATATTTCCACCACTGGTCAGTGGAGTGCAGTCTACTGAGCCGCTCTGGTTTTCCGGCTGTTTGGGAACTGCAGGGAAGGGGAGGAGCACTTCCAATACACTGAGCCTTGCCTCCATTACAGCAAATAAACTACTTTCATTACATGTATCATTATTACTAAAGGAGACAGAGGAATAACTACACATAAGACACACCGAGCAGAAGAGAGGGAGGGAGAGAGAGAAGTCATTGGTAATGAGGCTTTGTACTAATGACTATGACCAACTCTACATATCAAACAGAGGGAGTTAGACTAAAGATCTGCCTCTAATAAAAGTGACAAAACTGTCCTACCAAAAAGATTCAGCAAATGCCCCAAAACAAAAAAGGTCTTTCATGACCATAGTCATTGTGACTGCAGCAAAAAAAAGGAAGTACTGACATTGTTACAGAGACACAAAGTGCAGAGGAAGTCGAGGTGGATGGATGGGTCAACAAAACAACATGTAAGACTGTTTGTTTCCTGTTTTCAAACAACATATTGGTTTCTTTTACCCCTAACCATCATTGCGCCCTAATCTTAAAGGTCCATATTTTATGCCTCTCCTGTGTTTTATTTGAAGTGTTGATCCATAAGAGGATGTATTTGTGGTTTTAAGAACCAAAATTCATATCAATCAACCATCATCGAAAAAAAATATAGCAGATTTTAGGTAAACTCAGATAAACCAAATCCTGCAAGGTTTGATGGTGGGTCCAGGTGGGCAGGGGTTGGAGCATGGCTGAGGGCAGTGAATGCTTTGTTGTGACATCACAAAGTTCCAGAAGTCCTGACGGCTGGTTTTAAGGCTCAGTTTCTGAATACAGGCTGTGTGCATTTCTCTGTGGACTGAGGCTTTGATACTTCCACAGTATTAATATAGAACCTTGACCTGCTTTATAATCAAACAACACATGGGCATCTACCTTTATTATATATATGGGATCTTTAATGTTTGCTGGAGCAGAAGGAGCCAAAGGAGGTGCAGAAGCTGAAGAGGCAGGAGAAAACCATACTGAGCTGCTGCTCATGAAACAACTTGTGAATTTGTTTAACAAATTTCTCCTCCATCCTCAGTCTTTCTCTCCATCCCTCCATTCTTATCCCCTCTTCAGATATTTGGCCTGACAGTCAGGCTTCTGGGCAGGAGAGCCCACTGTGCCAGAAGCCATCATGTCACACACACTCGCTCACACACTCTGTCCACCTGAGCAGCCAGGGCCACAGTAATCATGGATGTGGTCAGAGGAAGCGCACACACACAGACACACACGTGGAGGTGGGGTGGCAGGTCTGGAGGATTCTGGGTCAGGGCTGGGAGATCTGACGAAGATGAGGTGGGACACCAACACTGGGCCTCTTCACCGCTCACTGGTCAGCACACCGCTGCGCCTGTGTGTGTGTGTGTGTGTGTGTGTGTGAGGGGATCAGGTCTGATCTGAGCTGATTTTGTCGTCTCTCTGCCCTCTCAGCAGCATCTCCTGACAGGCCATCACACCATAACCAGGAGAAAGACCAGAGAGATGTAGGTGGAGGTTCTGGGTGGGGTGGGGGTCAGGGAAGATAGAAAGTAGCAGGTCGAAGGGAGGGCCTGGTAATAAACTCTGTGAATAATGTTCAGAATAGAGGTTTATTGTTTGTGGCGTCACATTTAAAGTCACTGACACCACTGTTGCTTATTTTACCCAGACTTTTTACATGCTCTTTACATGGTAAATGTTTATCTTCAGTTCCTGTAAAAATACAGAATAGAATTATCTTTAATGTCATTAAACTCTGGTACAATCAAATGTTGCACAGCATCTTTTAACCATGTTATAATTATTACAACCACGATAACATAGATCGTAGGTTACTAATTTTAACCCAAATCACCATCTTTTCCTAAACCTAAGCAAGCCATGAGCATTATTATAGTAACCATGGTGATGAAGGAAGGTATCCCACTCTCTGTAAATTTATAATTTGGTTATTATGGTAACCACGACAACCAAGGTCTGGTATGCCTGCTGCCATAGGGGCACTATTTCAGGAGACACTCCTATGTGTCGTATCAGAGGGTTGAAAAAAACAATCTGTATGGTTGTTCAGGTTGGAGGAGTTGTTGGCTGAGCCCTATGCTTTTCACCCCTGCGTCCCCACCCACATCACAACTCCATAATTAAATCTGCAGATGACACCACAATAGTTGGCTTGATTTCAGTGACAGTGGAGACGGCCTACAAGCTGGACGTGGAACATGTGGCTGAGGGTGAAAGGACAACAACGTGGTCCTCAACATGTCCTCGACAAAGGAGAACAAAGGACACACACACACGCACATATATGGAGAAGCAGTTCTTTGGAGTCTATATGTGTCAAAACAACAACTCAGCATCTATTCATTAATATTTATCACTTAACACCCAAACTATAAACAAATTAACTAGTGCATTTTATTTTAAAATCATACTTGCTGTCACTTTTTGACAATATTATCCTGCTATTGCTGCCACTGCTTTCTGAAGCTGCTTTTTATTTGCTTAAATATATCCACAGACTTAGATAGGCTTGTTTATGGGCTGGGACTGATTGGCAAAGTTCTTGTATTAAGGGGGTTGGGATGTGTGTGTGTTGGGGATGGAGGAGAACAGTCCACAGTGAATATACAGTATGGAGAAAAGAGGGAGGGATTTTCTCAGAAAAGGGGAAGAATATTTAAGAAAAGAAAATTTATGCAGGACAATCAAGTAATTCCAGACTTTAACCCTTAAAGAGGTTCCTGGTTTATTTCAAAGGTGCTTGAGTAGATTTCTAGTGTCTACAAACAATGAACTGTGCAGTTTCAAAATACATATACAAATACCACATTTCCTGAAGTAATAGTTCCACTTCAATACATTATAGATAGTTTAAAGAATAATTCAAATGGTTGTTTTAACACTTCTCACCATTCATTGGGCCTTCGGTTGTTTGTCAATTTATTGGCTATCATAAATTAAGAAAATATTAATAATAACAATATCAATAAAATAAAAATATTGATATTAAATCATAACTATTCAATTATAATTAATTAAATTATTATTAGATAATAAAGTCGTTGGGGGCACCAGTCTAAAGAAGAGGATAGCCAATGTTGATTCAGTCTAAAATTATTACTATTGATCTGGAATTCTGATTAATAATTAACTTAATAACTATAACCACATTACCATATCAACAGGAAGTTAAAGTTGAAGGATTGGAGTTTTACTGAGTAGAGGTTGGCAGCACTCATTGTGCAACATTGATTAATTTATTTACAATGGAGCAGAGTAAAAACACAATGTCTAATCTAAAGTATTTAGGGGTGTGTCTGTGGAGACACAGACAAAGGCAACATGGCCGATTCAAAATGGTCGCTGTGACCACATAGCCTCAACAAGGAAGACTACACAAGATGACAGTAAACAAAGAAACTACTCCAAATGGCCGCTGAGACCACCTGGTGTGTGTTGGAGGGAAAGTGTGAGTTTCTTTGTTAGCTTAGCTCATGTAGCCTAAAGGTACCAGGTTAGAGGGAGGAGGTTGGCTTCATGCAGGTTCTAGAACTGAGACGTACTACAGGTATGTGTGTGAACATACAAGCATTCAATTAACTGTGTGACTAACCACAACCAAAGCAAACATTACAAGAACAAAACATTAACCGACATGTACATGTACATTAACAAAGGTTAAGACTTCTGCTGCTTAGCTGTGCTATGCTAGGTGAGGTAAGGCCCAGTCAGTTAATGTTACCCAGACCTTGGAACAAAACTAAAACGTCCTTTCAAGTGTTGTTGTTAAGTCCAGTGAGATGGGTGGCTTTATTGAAGACCTGTCCAGCTGTGTCAGCTCTGCGTTGGAGAGAAGGTTAGCTGGTTTCCTCGTTGTTCTTCTCACAGAGTTAGCTGTTCCTCGTTAACTCTGCTGTGGCTCATGTTGTTTGGGAAATCAGCTGGCAGACTTTGTGTCGTAGCTGAAAAGTAGAGTGAGGGAGAGTGTTGCCCTCTGCTGTGAGCAGGCCAGCAGGAAAGCTGTTGTTCCAGGTAGCCTTTTGCTAACCTGGTGCTGGGAGCGTTGTTGCTCCTCAAAGAGCAGGGAGGGAAGAGGTGCTGCTGCTCCTGAGCAAGCCAAAGAGAGAAGAGGGAGAACAAAGAAGGAGATCTGGTTTTGTTTGGTGACACCCTTGGGGGTCACATGTCGCACACTGACCAACACTGACTGGTCAGTGAACTCTCTGGGAGAGGGTTGTTCCCAGGTGTGAACAGTGAGGAACTGAGGGGAAGTGAGTTTCTTTATCTGTGGAACAAAGAAACATGTGGTCTCCACCACCTTGAATGTACTGAGTCCCAACAGCTCTCATTACTGCCTTCCTACATACAGTGAAGACAAGTCCCTGGGTGACCTCTGCTCAGCTGGTTGTCTTGCAGACCTACTGGCTTTATGGTGATGAGCGTACACACACCCTGAACATCTATGGGTTGTATATTTATACTATATGATCCATGCCGTAGTGTTAACCTACACTCAGATGAAGAGGTGTTTGTGCCGAGCCAGTGGCATGGTGCAGTTTTGGCTCCATTTTGGCATGAAAGTGCTCCTCTTCCTCTCCTCTTAAGCCAGTTAAACCCCTGCATAGCACATCACAGTGGACTCTATTCTACGTGGACATGCTTTGGCTATTTCCTGACAAACAACATTGTATCCTACTGTCCAGCGTGTCTGTGCAGCATCTCTGGTGCCAGATACAGTCAGTGTGCACAGGTTTTTAGTAGAGGTCTCTGTACAGGCAAGATGGTATCAAACCTGGCAACCTCACCGTGATGACAGGAGCTGAAAAAGCTCCACATAGTCACTGCACCCGGCTGTTGTTTGTTACGAAATCATTCAAGCACTTAACTCCTTTTAAAACTACAACAGAGCACAGGTTAAACACGCAGGATACATGTTAATCAATACGCCATATTTTTGTATTTTTGGCAGAGGCCCTTTGATTCCAGTCTTTATGCTGAGCTAAGCTACCCACATCCTGATCCCAGCTTAATGCATAAACATGATTGTATCCATCTTGTCATCTAAGAAATCATGTGAATTAGCATAACGTTGAACAACTGTTTAATTGATACCTAACTTGTAGTCCCTGCAGACTGTTGTTGATCTTGATGACCTTAATGATGAAGAAAGATTTGAAAGTTTCTGTTTTCTGTCACAATCTGTAGGAACAGATACTGTAACAGAGAAACATCTGGCTCTGGCACAGGGAAAGAATTTACCATCACTAAATCACATGTGTAATTATTAAAAGTTGATTACAGCCACTTGTTAGAGATTCTATTTGCTCACAGGTTCATAAAAACAGAATCTGAGCCAGGGACACCTCACACTTAAATCAAGTCATACTACCTTCTAAGCCAAACAGAGATCACTGCATTTATTTCTCCATTACACTACACACACACACACACACACACACACACATTTATACAGAGTACATGACAAGGAGGAGTGTTCCTGGCTTCCATCAACAGTAGCACAACAGATCCATCAACCAGACAGTCAACGCCTGCCACATGCAAAACAAGGACACCACCTTTGTGTGTGTTTATAGGTGTGTGTGTGTGTGTGTGTGTGTGTGTGTGTGTGTGTGTGTGTGTGACTCAGATGCCCTCCAGTGCAGATGTACCTTGTTAAGGGTATTAGAGATCAAGTGATTGATCTACATGTCAGGTGACTTAAGTGGTGCTTCTGTCCACACCTCAAGTCAATCAAGACATGTATGTGTGTGTGGACTTGTACATCTCTACAGCGGTTGACTGATATCACCTTGCAGGACTTCTGGGTAACCTAGTTGAAAAAAACTACACTATTTGTGGTGGCATTGGCTCATAGAACATCTGATGCGGAGCACATTTAAACACAGGATCATGGATGCTGTTCACACTTTATTTTGACCAGTGCAGATTCAGTGAAGATTTGGGGATGATTTTTTCTATACAAAGAGATATGGAAAGGGAATATTACAGATCTAAATAATATCAAACAAATGACAAAATACCGATGACGGATTAGATCACTTTAATTTACTTAATCAATACATCCTTAATCTGGCTTTTTATTCAAACAACACAAAGATTAACTCAGGAATCTAGTTTAATGAAATTACAATTTACACATTTTACACACAATTACATGATAAGACATGCCATATCAATCAACCAAATCAATTATTTTGAGGTAAAAAGTCCAACTCATAGCTCACATCCATCCTCTCTTTGTTCTGCCTGGTGTTTGGTGGGAAATAGAGAGGAAGTCACAGGCTTAAAGGGCTGACCTAAATAGCCTTGGGGGAAGTGGCCAACTCAGGATCAACAGGGTGTTGATACAGGAAGTGGAGAGTTATGACTTATGTACTGCAGACCTAGTTTCTCTTTGGTCCAGCAGCATCAGAATAATGATCTGATAGAGACAAAAGACAGGAACTGAGCTCAAGCCAAACTTTAGATGAAAGACAAGCTAATAAACAGATTTCACTAAGTAGCTCAAGCAAGACGGTTCCCAGTAAAGCATTCATTGTAATAGAAGTGGTTATGCTTTGGTTGCAGTTTTCTGTCACTCACATTTGTGGCTACACTGCTGTAGAAATGTGACCACATAGGTCTGTAGCAAGCTGTCATGGACTTACTGAAGCACAGAAAGAATAGCATCCGTGGCTACACTGGAGCAGAAGCCACCGTGTTTAATTTCTCAACTGTATAATCTGCGACTGTGTACAGAAATGTGAACAAACTTGCAAAATTGATGCATGCTACATTAGACATGATGTACATGATGACATGTTATACACAAAAACATGGGTGTTTCACTTATTAGCTAAGGGCTAGCGGAAGGAGAAGCACAATTAGCATAAATGTTGTATGAGCATTATGACCATTGTTTTTTAATGTACAGGGTGACACTGCAAACTCAAAGAAACTCTGAAGGACTGTTGACACACTGTCCCGGTTTTACACTGTGACTAGCTCTCCTTTTCACTAAGTAATGCTGAATTTAAAATATCCACAGAATGGGAAGAACAGGAAACCCTGGACATTTCACACATTATTCCACTGCTTGTCCTGTGGTTGCACCATAGACTGTATATAAAAATGGACGTTGACTACGGATCTGGAAAATGAAGCCAATAAGGAAGTGTCTTAAATCCATCAGGGGGCGACTCCACTGGTTGCAAAATAAAGTCAGATTGTATTGAGGTCTATGGGGAAATGACCCCCTGTTACCCTACGGATGGTTTATCTCAAATGATGTTCATTTTTCAAATTATGGTGCTATTTAATAGAAAATAAATTACAAAGCAGAGTGGTTTTAGGGCGTAGCTACTGCGTGATTGACCTGCCTATTAATCTGGATAGAGGCCAGAGCAATGTGTCAGATATTTGACTTTTCATTCTGTTTTCAGTTCATCAAAATTAGCTTTAACATGTTTTTGCTAACGGTACCTGGCCCTGCTGGGCTGGCAACCTGTGTCAACTTGGGTTAGCCCATGGAGTTATTCAGTCAAAGCCCAATAAAAAGGTAAATTTACTCAAAGTTAATCTAGACCCAGTTTAAGTGATCTGCGTTAGTGTAATGCGCAGCATTAATGTTAGGTAATACATTGTCCATCAAGATGTTGTGATAGTTCAAGTTAAGATAACGTGACGTATACAAAATGTGTAGAAATTTCATTTAATAATCAAAACATTCTTCAACTGAAGCAGACATTCATGCACCTATCCTGACCGCTGATAGATATTTGTGATTAACTGTGATCCACCACATCTTAACCCAAGTGTCATTTTAAAGGTTTCCACATTGTGAAAACTGAGTGACCTGTGCCAACAGAAGGAGGACCTCATGTATGGAGCAGCCAATTTGTTTCCATTCATCAGGCTGTGGAGAAGGGAGACTGCATGGACATCCTTAGTTCTCTAATGTGCTGTGATGATGATGATGCTAGAAAACCACTCTCAGTCCAGCTTCCTCTGATGAAATGACAGACTAACTGCTGACGAGTTTGTTTATTATTCTCTGTCTTCAGTATTCACAGGCTCAGTTTCTTACCTGCAACTTCATTTCTGCTGTTGTTGACAGGGGATGGTAGGAACACTTTTAAGAAAAGAATTTATAAATATTAAACTGTGATTAAATGATGGATCATCTCTAGCACTGTCACCACCTCCACAGGTGAAAGTATTCACCAATTGACATCAGTATGTTTTTTGATCCTTCATTGTCAGTGTTGTCAGACAACATTTAAACATTTCTAATATTATGTTGTTGATAGCCACACAATGCTGTAGGTGCTACTATTGTGAACATTCATACCAGATGTGTTCTATAAAAACCATCAACAAAGTTAAAGCAAGAGCTTCATAGATAACTTTATTGTACATTATAAACTACATTAATTTAAACAATTTACAACACTGGAACCATATCATATATTAAGTTTGCATAATAAAAAGAGGTAGTTGCATCTCCAGTGCAACAGAATCTTTAGCAACAAGTTTATATTCATCAAGAATCCTAATGTGTGAGACAGTTAATATTTACTGGAACAAATGTTCCAGGAAAAATCTCTCTCTGAATAAGTGATGCTGTTGGAACAGCACACCGATATAAACTATATCGGCTGAAGAGTATGAAAAATGAACTCTAAGGTTGTAAACTATATACAATTTGTTTCAGATACAGTGGAGTCTAAAAGTCATCTGATTGTATGTCTGACATGGGGCAGAGATTGTCAAAGACCATGGTGTATTAAAGGAATAAGACAGTGAGGGTGTAGGGAACAAGGAAGAGCATAGCTGATGTTACATTTAAAATTATCATCATATATGTGTCTATGTTTGGGAAGAGAAGATCTTCATGTGTGGACACTGCAGGTGGAGGTGGTGCAGGGCCTCCATCATTGCTGCAAGAGGTTGTGGGTGTTCCCAAAGATCCAGACCTTGGCTGGATGGAAAAAAAACATTATAATAGAGAGAAATCATATCAATATCATATTGTAGAGTATAGAGAAAAAGACAAAAGAAACAGCACTCTGATTAAATATCTGAAAATACATTATTCCCTCGGCTTAGTTGTAATAAACAGTCTGCTGAACCGTTTTACATGAAATAACAATAGAATAGAAACTAATACTCAGTTTGGTGTCATTGTGCAGGTGCATGTGTCATGATGGTTCTCAGCTCTCAGTGATGTTCTTTATTCTGACACAGAGACAAAATCATTCCAACAGATGTTTTGACTCCTGTCATCAATAATGAAATGAACTAGAGCTGAAAACTATCCGACTAACACTGAACCAAACTTAATATGAACATAATATAATTATATTGTGAGAATAAAGTCCTAATTTTACAAGAAAAAAGTCGTAATTGTGCAAGAAAAAAAGTCATAATATAACGAGAGTAAAGTGGTAAGATAACATACTTCATCTTTTGGCTCATCATCATCATCGTAGTCATCATCAGCATCATCATCATCAGCATCAGGACTTTGAAAAGATTGTGAAGACACTGAGTCTGTTCTATTGTTAGACAGACAAGCAGCAGCTGCCAGAAGCAGCTCGGACTGACACTGACTGTCCTTTCACCTTTTTTATTGGTTGCTTGTAATATTGTAATATTTAATAATATGTACCTATTACAGCAGTCATCCTCGTTTTTTTCTCTCAAAATTGTACATCTTTAATTCTTGTAAAAAAAAAAAAATTCCTGTAAAATTATGACTTTTTTCTCGAAATGTTATGATTTTCTTCTCACAATTACAACTTTATTCACGACATTTCAGATTTCAGTTTTTTCTTCAATGTGGCCCTAATCCTCCTTCTTTTAGCCATGTTGACAACAACTTCTTTTTATTTGTAATTTGGGAATTTATTTTTAGGAATTTGTTGTAGTTCATTTCAATGCTGCATTAGTATGGTGGGAATGGGAAAAGCCACTCAGCCTCATATCTGTAATTCCCAGTTGAACATTTTGTGGTGATCAACAGAAGAGTTAAGAAACCAGAGCACAAAGTCACCATTGGTCTAATCAGTCAATTCAACCAATTAAAAATGAGCTATACAATTTTTTTGTATCATTTATTCATAAACAAATGAAAGCAAGTTATTTAGGCTATCCAATGGAAATGCTTTCCTGCTATAACAAAAAATGGCTGCTGGGAAAAATCTCAGTTCTTGTTCTGCAGACGATGTGAACGTAAAATTACCTTTGCAGTGTTTTGTGGAACTAATTTCCTGAGTAAATATTGTATAACCACAGGTTCTCCTAACACTCTGTATCCAGCCTCTAACCAGCTACCTAATGTTTTCTGAAGAGATAAAATCACACTACGCTGATTATTCCCAGCTTTTGTAACTGACCAATCAGAATTCAGCTCTGAAATAAGCAGTATTATAATAAGCAAAGTCACTGCTAATCAGCAGTGACTTTGGCCCCGTCACACTGACTTGTGTACGAGGCTATTGGTCATCACAGTGACGTGATGATGCTGCGACGTCTATTCCCCAGGGCAGAGCGCTGTCTGGAAGCCACCATCAGCTCTAACAAATGAGCCTCTCTGCTGGGCAGGTGGCTGCACCTCCTCCAATTCCTTCCTCCTCTCTTTGGTAAGAAATGGTCCTGGAAAGGGTTAACATCCCACCACACACCCACACAAACGCACGCACACACACACACACACACACACACACACACACACACACACACTCAATCTCCCCACATCCATTTGCAAATGATCTGGCTTGTCTGCATATTGTCAGCTGCAGCCAGCCCGGCCATTCATCACCTGTCTGCGACTCCCAGCGCCCTCCACACTTAATTGTTCCCTCTCTGACCTGCAGAATAGAGAATGATGTTCCCTCTCCCTGTGAGAAGAAAGGGTTAGGAAAGAAAGAAAGAAAGAAAGAAAGAAAGAAAGAAAGAAAGAAAGAAAGAAAGAAGTGGAGATACAGATACATTGCTGGTCACTCTCCTTTCTGTGTCCCCTCCTCTTCCTTTTTTGCTCCATCCATCTTTTCTGTGTTTCTAGGTCAGATTAGAAGAGGAGAGAAGAGGAAAAGAAAGAAGAAAGGAAATGAAAGAAAGAAGAAAGGAGAGGAAAGGCCTTGAGGAGAGAACAGTCAGTCCATTACAGTGTGTTTAATATAAAAGCATGAGAGGAGGGCTGGTGTGTGTGTGTGTGTGTGTGTGTGAGTGTGTGTGCGTGGGTGTGTGGATATATTAGCATTCCATTTGCATCTCTGTTCAGATGGGTTGAACATGTGTTCCTCTATCGTCCTTTTTCTTCTTCTGTCATCTTCCATCTTCTTCTGAAATCATCTCTCAAAGCTTTGTCTCTGATGATGTCATAACATTATTTAGTATCACATCATAGTTATAATATGATGTCAATCACAATTGAGGTGATTTGTCTCCCTTTGAAGATGTCTACCGAGCTGACCTCTGACCTCTGACCCCATCCAGTTCCCCATACATTACCAAGGAGATGCCAAAATACTCTTTCCAGTGGGCTTTAGTTTGATTAAAAATTAAAAGTTGCTCACTGAAGTGGAAGAGCAGGTTAAGCCTGAACTCCAGGTCAGGATGTAGCGCTGCAGCCTCGGACAGCACCCATCAGGCTGATCCTCACCTCCTGAAGGGATAGTTTAGCTGTAGGATTTAGGTTTAAGATTACGATCAGAATTGCAGTGGAGTTTAAAGGTACATATAGTATAAAGGTAGACGTCCATGTGTAGTTTGATTATAAAGCAGGTCTAAGTTCTATATTAATACTGTGAAAGTATCAAAGTGCTCAGTCCACAGCGAAATGCACACAGCGTGTATTCAGAAACTGAGCTTTTAAACAAGTTGTCAGGACTTCTGGAACTTTATGATGTCACAAAAAAGCAGTCACTGCCCTCAGCCATACGCCCACCTGTACCCACCTTCCACCCTTGCAGTATTTGGTTTCTCTGACTGTTTACCTGAAATCTGCTTTATTTCTATTAGATCAGAGCCTCCTCTCTTCTGATTGGCTCACCGACCTGTTGTTACCAGAGCTCCAGAGAGAAGCCTGAGAGAGGAGACGTAAAACTAAATTGAGATGGTTTTGGTTCTTAAAATCACAAATATATCTTCCTGTGGATCAACACTTCAAATGAAATACAGGAGGAGAGGAGGAAAAGATGGCGCTTTAATTCAGGATTAGGGTTTAAGGACAAACATTAAATTATGACTATCCTTTAAGATTAAAGATTACAATATGGTTTAAATGAGAACAGGTTAAATGATTAGGATTAAATGAGTGTGAAATACGATTCTCGTCACATCCAGTGTTGCTGAATTCTCATTTGAAAATGTGCAAAAATCTGTAACATTCATATTTGCAAATAGCAGTTTTCTTTTCCTCTGCTGTATTTCTTGGCACGTTACTACTTCCTACTGTGGATCAGTACAACATGAAGTCATTGGCAGGAACATATATATTGCACTTTCAACTGCTTATTCATGTGTGTCCTCATGCAAGTAAAACAAAACAACTGAGATCCCCTCATAAAACCATTGTCTCAAGTAAAAAACCATTACAACTGCACAGTGTACCTTTAAGGAGGGGAATTCCAGTCTTTGTCAATCTACATGTATTCTTATTTTATCAAATACTGGAAGCCTTCTGCAGACCTTGGTTAAGGTGAGCCTTAGTGTTCCCTCAACTCCCCCTTTAGTAGAGCAGGTCACCAGCAATAGATGTCACTAAACTGAGTGTATTGTAGAAAGTGCCAACTTGTTCACAGATCATACATAAACCAACAAAAATAATAATACTATTACTATTGATGGGAAAATGCTGGAATGTCAGCTTTGGTTTTGTTAACAGGTTCAGTATTGCCATAGTGACTGTGACAAGGCAGGTTGGTCCATGGATTTAGACTCTGACTCTACCATCTGCTGCCTCAGCATAAATCCAGATCCATCAGACCAGGTCTTCAGCTGTCCAGTATTGGTGAGTCTGTGTCCACTGCAGCCTCAGGTTTCTGGTCTTGGTGACAGGAAGTGGAATCCGACGTGGTCTCTGTTATTGTAGTCCATCCACCTGATGGTGTTGTTCACTCTGAAGCTTTTCTGCTTAGCACAGTTGTAAAGAGTGGTTATCTGAGTGACTTTAGCCTTTGGGGGGGGTCAACTTTTTCTCCAAGGTGAAACGCAGTACAGTGCAGGTGCTTCAGTGAACTGATCCTTAAAGTACCATGCTTGTTTAACTAAAGCTGGCAAATAAATGTAGTGAAGCAGAAGGTATAATATTTCCCTCTGAAATGTAGTGCAGTGGAAGTATGATGTTGCATGAAGGGAAATATAAGTACCTGAAAATTGTACAGAAGTACTTAATGTACTTAATTACTTTCCACCACTGCTAATGCATCTACTTAGCCTTCAGCACACATGGATTTTATTATTGTTCAATTATTATATTGGTAATGAAATGACAAACCAACATTGTAAATAAAGAGCAGCACTATCTGCTAGCTAACATTAGTTAGCTTAACTGTAATTTAAGGTTAAAGTTAGAAACTAGCTAACATTAGATACTTGTCACAATTCATTCAATCTGAAGGTAAGAAAGGAAAGTGTATTAAATAGTTAGCTACTGCTACTACATTTAGCTACAGTGTCTGTGTGACACTTGGGTGCAGACTTAAGGGTGTCATTGATGGAGTGATGCAGGCTAACTAACGTCAAGGTTAAGAAATATATAGCCACTTTATGGGTGTCTCAAATTACTGAAAAAATTGATTCTTCCAGGCATGACTGTGGCAAATATATTGTAATATATATATATATATATATATTATATATATAAAATAAGAGGCTAGAAGAGGCTGCCCTCCTCCTCCTCCAGCTCTGACTTTCCTTTTCTCCGTCTTCATTCTCTTCTCTTCCATAATCTTTTGTCCCGTCAGTCCTCTCATCTTCCGTGATGAAGACCTCTCATGCCAGGCCAGAGACTCCTTCATCCCTCTCCCATCCACCCACCTCTTCAATAATAAATAGATGCTTCCATTATGAGCTGCCAGGAGTTCTGAGTCACAGTCAGTCCTGCTGTGGGAAACGAGGGATGGCCTATGGATGGCCTAGGACATTTCCACGTCTAGCAGACTGGCTTATTCATGTGGTTATTTCAAGAAGATTAGTGTTGTACATTTCTCAGTCTGCAGTGCGTCTAGCATGAGTAATCGTGTATTCGATTTTTGCTCAGTTCAGATTCATTTTGTTGAAGGTTTTTGGAAGTGATGTAAGCGTGAGAACATCAGTGACACTGGTGACTGTGGCGTCTAAGAAAAGGCCAGGCAGCTCTAACTGAAAGGTTAAATGTGGCCAAAGCAAACTGTAGCACAGACATAGACAGGTGTTTAAAGATACTGTACAAGAACTAAGTGCAGCTGCAGTGTCTCCTCCATGTCAGTACAGCTGTTCAGTAGAGCTGGCCATCAGCTGAGGTTTTAACCTAGGCCATTCTGAGCTTGTTAACCTTGGTGTTAACACTTTCTATTTGTGGGTCTGTCACACAGGCGCTAAGACTTAAACCACAGTCCTGTTAAAGCATTAAATGTAAAAAACAGTTTCTGCAGCACATTACAGTACATGTGGTTTCAGTTAGTGTTTACTGCAGGTGTCTTTTTGGGAGCACAGGTGGTAGTGACATAAATATCTCAGTAAGGTTCAGCTGTCTGATCAGGCAGAGACAAACCCATGACTATTTAGAGACTTTAACTTTAGCAGTACTGGTCACAATCAGGCCTTCAACCTCAAAGCACTTTTTCAAAAGACGTATAGAGTTCTGTACAGAAAAAAAGAAGAGAGAGGGAGTGATGAAGCCGGAGAAGACAATATATGAAAAACACAAACTGTAAAGTTCTAAAATCAAGAAAGCAAATCAGTTTTCAGATGATTTTCAAGAGACATTCTACCTGAAAGTCAAGACAACAACAGCGATTTAGTTTTCAGCCTTATTACAGCCAGGTCTCTGCAGAGGGTTCCCTACAGTGTGAGTCTCAAAGACACATGTTCAACACACAGGAGATTTAGTGAGATAAATTTTGGGAAAAGGCCAAAAGACGGACGGTTTTGCTGAGTAGCTGTGAGGTATTCAGTCCAACATGTTATTAAAATCAAGCAAAAGCTGCTGATCTACAGTCAGTCTACTGTATGTGTACTCAATTTTATTTAGATAGTGCCAAATCCCAATATACATTATCTCAAGGCTCTTTAGAGTCAGGTTGAAACCTTAAGATATTACAGACAGAAACCCAACAGTTCCACCATGAGCAAACAATGGAGACAGTGAGGACGAAAAACTCCCATTAACAGGAAGAAACCTCCAACAGAACCAGAGTCAGCGTGGGAGGGGGGAAGGTTGGGTTCAGAGGAGAAAGAGGGGGAAGAGAGAAGAGAGAGAGACCAGGAACGGCTGTGTATACTGTTGTGTTTAAGCACTGTCTAACTGGTTGGTATAACAGTAATAATTTTAATGATACCAGCAGCAATGATAGCATCACTAATTAATAATAATAATAAAATGAATAATGATGATGATTGTTGTAGAGTCAGATCTGGAGTCTGAGAGACCTACAGAATGAGGACAGAGAGAGAGAAGTACAAAGTTAATGGCATGCAGTAGAGTGATATAAATGAGAAAGAAAGAGAGAGGAAGTGCTCAGTGCATCATGGGACTCCCCCGGCAGCCTCAGCTTGTATAGCAGCACAACTAAAGGATGGTTCAGGGCTCACCTGAGCCAGCTCTAACTATAAGCTTTATCAGAGAGGACAGCTTGAAGCCTGATCTTAAATGAAGGGAGGGAGTCTGCTTCCTGGACCCAGACTGGGAGCTGGTTCCACAGGAGAGGAGCCTGATAGCTGAAAGCTCTACCTCCCATTCTACTCATAGAAACTCTAGGAACCAAAAGTAGACATTTAGAGAACAGGGTGTTCAGGGTCCTAGCACAGAACCCTGTGGAATTCCATGACTAACTTCTATGTGTTCATTATTAACATCAACAAATTGAAATCTATCTACATTACACTTAAATCAGCCTAGTGATGTTCCTTTAATCCCACTAACATGTTTTGATGTCCTAAAATAAAACCTTGTGATTGTTAGTGTCAAATGGTAAGACCCAGAGCTAAACTATTCAAACCATGCAAATAATCACATAACTAACATCTGGATCAAGAGTAGGCTTTTCAAGTAGAAGTTTAATCATCACAACCTAAAACACCTGCAGTACATAACCTGTTAAAGATAGGGTGATCAGATCTAATATAGAAGTGTTGATTAAAGGAAAAACCTTGAACCTTGAACAGTTGGAATAGGATCTAGAAGACAAGTCGATGGTTTGGATGAAGAAACTGTTAAAGTTAGCTCAGAGAAATGTAGTTAGTTAGACAATGACATCACTTTTCAGAATTTGCTAGTTAATAACTGTAAATGAACAAACATGTAATCAGATGAACACAAAGTGTCAAAGTGGAGTTCTCCTCTGGCCAGGAAACACACATGTAGCAGAAATATGGTTTTAGTTGGAGAAAAGGATTTTATTAGAGATGAGTTCAGATGAAAATGGCATCATGGATTAGAGGTCTGCAGCTGCGCCGGTGACGGTCAGAGCAGGAGGCATATTGTTTTCAGGGTGTCCGTCCATCCCACTCTCGGGGACACGATGTTTCAGTAACGCCTTGACGGAACTTCGGCACAAACATTCACTTGGACTCAAGGATGAACTGATTAGATTTTGGCGGTAAAAGGTCAAGGTCAGTGTGACCTCACAAAACACTTTTTAGCCACTACTCAATTTCACACAGCAATTATGACAGAATTTCACACAAATGGTTCTTATTTTATGGGACTGAATAAACAGGGATGTAACCTGAAACTAGTCTGAGAGGCGGAGGCAGACAACCACGAGGTGATTCTAGTTTTTTCCGTTGTAGTTTGTTGCTAAATAACTTTTTTTTCTTGCAGTCTTTTCCATGATTTTCTCTAGGACTTATATATATAAATATATTACAACTTTTTCTCATAAAATTGCTACTTTCTTTGTACTATGACTTTTTCTTCTAAGATTTAGATTTTATTACAACTTTTTTCACAATATTGTGACAGTTCTCATGATACGAATCCTTTTTCTCAAAATACAGTTTATCTCATAAGATTGTGACTTCTCATTGACTTTTTCTCAGATACCTTTTAGCTAACTGTGGCTGTAACACGGGTTCCAACAGTTTTTGATTATATATCAGCTTCCACTGGCTGCACATTTATCAGCAAAAGCATCATGAAACAGTTAAAAAGTGCATCTGCCAGACGAGGTTATATTAGTACCTTATACACGTGTAACTACAGTGTGGTGATGCAGATGTAGAAAGCATCTGAACAATACAGACACTTTGTGTTGAGGTCAGTGTGTGGGTCCTGATGCAGTGAAGTAGCAGATGGTAGCAAGCGTGAAAACAATGTACTTATCTGTCCATCACCTACACTTCCACGCTCACTCTCCTAAAATGCTAATGGCCTTACTTTAACCCCCCCCCCTTCACTTCCCTTCCCAAGAGTGACACCAGTAAACACTTGCATGACAATGGTGCTGTCCCACAGTGAGCCGGGCCCGGCCGTGGCTGCTACCATTGTATATTAATATGGATGGCAGTTTATAATTCATAGGGCAGGATTAGTTGGGAGTGCTGGTCCCAGGACTGCGGCCTGCTCCCAGCAGTGACACGGCGAGTACTAACAATACTGGACATGCCTCGCTCCCCACTGCCCATCCCAGTGCCCATTATAATAATGTATTCAAGGATTTAAGGGGTTTTATCTTAGACACCCATGAATTATGAATGGGACATTTCAAAATTTAATTGCCCCGAATTGAATGATTCAAGATAATGTTTCTTTTATAAATTCGTAATAGGGCCAGGGGCCAAAGGAGGGTGGGGGGTTACATGAAATGAACCCCCCCCCCCAACAAGCAGAGAAGGAGAGGAATAATAGACGGATGGTGACCTGGTGCAGAGGATGGTTGAAGGTTGATGAACAACACAACACACAGGAGCTGAGAAATGAGATGAAGTTTGATTTCTGACTTTTGGAAGGTGACAGCAACATCATCAGCTCACTCACAACTACTGCGAAGAGTGAAACAGTGAGGAGTCCACTGGAGAGCAAGAGACCCCCCGTATAGTAAGGTATAAATGTAGATGTCCATGTGTTGTTTGATTATAAAGCAGGTCTAGGTTCTATATTAATACTGTGAAAGTATCGAAGCGCTCAGTCCACAGAGAAATGCACACAGCCTGTATTCAGAAACTGAGCCTTAAAACCAGCCGTCAGGACTTCTGGAACTTTGTGATGTCACAACAAAGTAGTCGCCACTCTTAGCCATACACCAAGCCCCGCCCACCTGAACCCACCATCAAACCTTGCAGGATTTGGTTTCTCTGAGTCCCTGAAATCTGCTTTATTTTTATTAGATCACTCAGAAAACTCAGCCAATCAGAAGAGAGACTGAGAGCCTCCTCTCTTCTGATTGGCTCAACAACCTTTTGTTACTAGAGCTCCAGAGAGAAGCCGGAGAGAGGAGATGTAAAACTACATTGAGATGGTTTTTGGTTCTTAAATGGATCAAAGCTTCAAACAAAAAAAATAAGGAGCTTTAAGCAACTATTGTAAAACCCAAACTCCCATTATCACATTTCTGTTGATGTGGGAATAAGAGGAAAGACAATTAATTGATTAACCGATCAGTCGTTTGACAAAACATCGTCAACAAACCAAAATTCCCCACATAAATGTTTGCTGGTTTTCTGATGTGAGAGTTATTGTGAGAGCTATTTTCTGATAATTATGTGATGTAATGATTTACGAAAAAAAAACGGTTGGCGGATTAAATCATCTAGCGAATTATTATTAGTGTTAATAGTTAGTGATTCAGATAATTGACAGTGTGTCCATGAGTGAGCCCAGCTGCTTTATGCTGACTGCCTCCTGACTCCAGCTCTACCTCACACACACATCTGAACACAGCAAGGCTTGAAGGTGCAGTGCCTTCAGCTGTTGAGGAGAACTGTGACGACTCAGCATGACTTCACGTTTTAAAATCATCATTTTGGTGCAATTAAAGATACATTTAACAAACTCTGATACAGGCTTATTTATTCTTGTTCAGTGTATGAAGAATAGGAAGTGACATGAACAAGAAGGTGTCAAACAAGCTCCGTTCATTTGTGACGTGTGCACAAGCAAGATGAAGCAAAAATGCGAACGGCTGCAACTTAACAGGACGTGTGTGTGTGTGTGTGTGTGTGTGTGTGTGTGCGCAGTGTCATTACAGGTCGTTTCTGATTGGTGGAATCAGAAAACTTTGTGAAGCAATGGCCACTGAAATCTGTCAGTTCAGTCTGAACAATGTAATGTTACAGTATATGATTCAGTTAAAGATGAGGCTGTAAGAGTTTAGATCTATACGGTATAGGAGTTTAGTGCATATTTCATTTTTAGTGTAATAGAAACTTTCTTGTTAGAGACACCACACTGAGAAAATGTGAGCAGCAGGTCTTTTATTTTCATAGGAACAAGAAAAGATGACGGTCCGGACCTGCTTATCACTCACCTGTGTGTGACCTACAGTGGAACATTAGAACTCTAGGAACTGGGACAGTCCATTCTTTTGGGAACAGTAGTTTACACTTAGGTACACTCCCGTGACTTTCAACCACACCTCAAGGTCTTCATCAGCACTTTGCTCAGTTTTCCTAGGGTTAGTTTAGACATCATCATGTGACCTACAGTAAATATGGAACTTGGGTCACATGCTAACACGCAGTCGTATGGTTGGCCTCTGTTCAGAGATGGTTGTCCACTTATCCCGCTCCATGACCTTTAACCCTTAATCCTGATTGGTTAGAGGACTACGACAGGGTCAAAGTCATGGGGTCAGGGGACGTCTGGAAAGGAGATCTTACAGTGGCTGACAAAGGCTAACGCGCTGCAACGGTCCAAAACACCTCCATTAGGAGAAATGAGCTGCAATTTCAGAAAGATGCAGATTCAAAAACATACGAAAATACAAAACTAATACAACAACGGAAACATGCTACAAATGAGACAATGTGCTGCAGGGAGACAAAACTAATACATGAACAGCAAACACGCTGCAAATACAGAAACAATACAAAACTCAGGAACAGAAAAACCACTGCATATTGACAACAGAAGAGCTCCAGGCCTCTAGGGGGAGCTCTCAGTGGAACACCTTGAGCACAAGCTTGAGCTTCGACTGAGAGGCCAGACCTACGACTGGACCTTTTACCTTTGACCAAGCAAGAGAATATGAGGGAAGAAAGATGAGATGACTTTAAAAGGTTTGTGTTCTTTTTTTACATTTGGCCATAGTTTTTACAATATTATAAAAGAGCAACAGAAAACATAACAAGTGTTAGCGTTAGCTTATACACAGTCCATGGGTTTTACAAGTAGCGCTCCCCCTAGAGGCCTGGAGCACTTCTGTTGTGTTGTCTTTTTTCCTGTTGTATTTGTTTTGGAGGTTCATATGTTTGTGTTGTTGCATGGTTTCTGTATTTGCAGCATGTTTGCTGTTCATGCATTCGTTTTGCCTTCCTGCAGCACGTTTTTTTCATTTTCAGCATGTTTCTGTTCTTGTATTTGTTTCGTATTTTTGCATGTGTTTTTGAATCTGCATCGCTTCTGTATTTGCAGCTTGTTTCTCCTAATGGAAGTGTTTTGGGCCTTGGCAGCATTTTTGCCCTTGTCGGCCACCGTAACATCTAATGTCAAATACATTGCGAAGTCAAGACGTGTGTGGTTTAAAAGCGGGTTCCTTAGTTTCACTAAGTTTCAGCTGAGCATGTCTGAACAAAGACCAGAACCAGCTGAAACCGGTCACTCTGTCTCCGTGATTCCACTGACACAACGTGAGTCGACTCGAGGGGTAACCACCGATACTTCAATGATCAGCTTTCAGGAGGCAGCCCCATATATTACCACTTGTTATCACCTGACCAGGTTCCATACTCGGGTCACATGACAACACTTTAGCCAACCACTACATGTTCTGATGAAGATGAAATGTGACGGAAAGTTCAGAAATAAACCAGTAGGCAGGTGTTGTGATGTGTTGTGAATATTTAGTCAAAAACATACAAACTGTGTTCCTGTGTTGAGGCACAAAGTAGCTCCACTGTGGGTCTTTGAATCATTGCACAGTCAAGAGTGACTGAGGCCACCTCTGCAGTTAACACCAACCAAAAGACAGTAACAACCTCCTGACAGTGCTTCCTTTTTTTCATACAAAAAGTGTCATCTTGAAATTCGTTTTAAGGCGGTCAAACAAAAATACACCTCACTGTGTCTCACCAAGTCCCTGTCTTTGTCAGGGGCAACACCATTGGCCGCTGAGCCACACATCAGTCCCTTTAAGTGATGTCCACAGACGCTCCCTCTAACACGAACTCACTACATTCATAAAGATACTTTTAGAACACAAAAGGAAACAAAATGATTTTGTTTGTGAAGGGCTGCAGCTACGTAATGACTGAAAATGTGCAATTTGACAGTAGAGATCAAACGTGTCACTGAGAAAGCAAAAAAGCATCTTCCATTTTGGCCTGTCAAAAACAAAGTGTTAGTCTTAGAGGCTATGAGAGCAGTTTCTGTTTCCTTCAGTTGTTCAGCTTGAAGCAGAAAAAAGGGAACAGAGGTCCGTGATGGTCTTAACTCAGCAGCACAACCCAAAATACTAGAATACAATAAGATTGTCAACTCAAAACATACTGGACACACATAAAATAAACTGCAGCAATAAACCAACCGATCACAGGATTCCAGAGGTTTTGGCTTCATGGAAATAACATTCACCTAACTCCATTTTGGTTTTTCTTCTCTTCAACTTCTAACTCTCTGCTGGGACCTGTTCTGCACCCCTCCCACTCCCGCTCTCCCTAAGCTGTAGGCCACAAACACTTTGAAGAGAAACCTACATTTCAAACTGAAACAAAAGCTAATATTAATATGAACCTGTTCTGCACAGAAGGCTGAGGGACAGACTTGCAGTATTTAAGTTCAGCAGCAGACAACTAAAAGCCACGCTGGATGACCACACAGTTCAAAAAGTTCTGCAACTTTCTATTTTCTTTTTTTTCTGCTTCTATATTTCTGAGTCATTTAAGAGACACAAAAATAAATAAATAGCATGGGCTGTCGCTGCACTTGGAATATATTTATTCACCATTCTCTTTGGGATTCTCCTCAGTTCGCTCGGCCACGTCCCTTTGGCCTTTCTGGGTTGAACTTCCATTCGAGTCCAAAGCTGATTGAACATCTTTGCTGACCTTCGCCTTGGTCTCCACCTGCACTGGCTCTCCATTAGCCTCCATCCCGTACACGACCTTCTCCCCATTCAGAAGGTGACTGTGCTCCTCCACCTGGATCTCCTGGCCTTCCTCCACCTCCTCCAGCTTGTGCAGGATAATGGGAAGCTTTGCATCTGCGTCAGTATTCTCCAGCAAAGCGATATCACTTTCCTCATAGCGAGGCAACGACGCGCCCTCCTCCAGCTTCTTCTGGAAATGCAGACGTTTGGCCCGTCCGCTGGCTGACGCCTTCTCCAGGATCTGCTTCTCAGCCAGGCGGAGCTGGATGGCCACACGAGAGTGCACAGAGACATCCGGTTTCTCCAGCATGGAACGGTCCTCCTGCAAGAGACCAGGCCAGGAGATCAGCGGCGAAGAAAAGAGGAGAGAAAGGTGACAAAAGGTTATAAGAAGGCAGCAAAACAGAGGTGGTGCTAATTCAGTTTCACACATTTGATTCTGATAAGTTCTTGTTGGATCTTCAAACAGATTGGGGACCTGTTTTCCCCCAATGCATCATATATGTTTTTTAAACTTTCTAGACTCAACATGCTGACAATCATGTCTTGGATTGTGGCCTTTCAGAAGGTGTTCGTACTCTTCATACAAACTTACAGAACCCTTAAAACCGTCAAATTGATCTGCAGTCAGAAACCTCAGACCACAACTTCCAACATAACTTTGGCTCCAACCGACTGACCTCTGATGTGGTCTTGTAGGTCTTGAGCAACAGAGCAGCTCGGGTCTCCAGGAAAGTCCACAACTTGATCTCATTGTCCCAGCTGACGGGGAACTCACTGTTGCCCAGGGTGAAGATCTTATTAATGGCACGATCTCCAAGCAGGTAGTCCTTCAGCTCCTCTGAAATTAAGATAAATGTTAGCATCTCTTCAAAAGAAACCAAAGACCAGCTGCAAGAAGAGTCTGGGAAATATGTGACATGGAAGTGGACCACAGCAGGTACTGGGCCTGTAAGACAGTGATTTTATGGTAAGGTTTTCATCTTCCCATTGACATTGGGTTTTCGTGTGGAGGTCTTCATGGGTCCAGCGCTCTGCACCTGATCCCAAACAGATGCATGGAAACCCAAACCCAGCATGCATACATTTACTTTTTAACAGAATGAACTCGATCTGTCGTCAGAAGAGGTCTGAACAGGTCCAGGTAGCGAGAGACCACCAGCACTGACAGCATGACGATACTCCCCTGTCAACCAGAAGCCAGGGATAAGAAGAATCAATGCAGTCGTTTCTTCTCCCACTCTCCTGTGATGATGTCCAACCAAGTGATCAGAGCTGGTAGAAAGTCTGCTCGGGTCCACCTGGGTATTAAACATATTAGACCTCATCCTGACCCACTTGGAAATCATTTGGTCTCCACCTGACTCAGGTGCTGGGTCTTGGTTTCTTTGAACCAAATGGACCCTGATTCAGATGAGATGATGAGACCAGACTGATGTCTTCTCAGTGTGTCAGAGACCAACAGAGGGGTCTAGGATCTTCCAGTGAATTGTTTTGGAGTTGTTGGATGGGCTGTTAGTTCCCCTGTGCCTGACTACACTCAGGTCGATGTTGTATCTAGGGTTGGGAACAGATGGGTGCTTCCATTTTGTATGTGATTCTTAGTTGGTGAAAAACCCAGAACTGCTAAACTCTGCCACTAAGTCCACACTACTATGTTTTCGTTTTGAAACACAACTCTTGCTATGTTTACTCCTGACGTCCACATTGCTCGCTTTTGAGTACTGAAAACAGAGACTTTCGGAAACGATGACGTAGACACCCATGGTCTCTCCTGATTGGCTCTCATCAGCCTGGACTACCAGTGGCGAATACAACATGATAATGAATTACAGTGTTACTGATCTTGTTGTCTTTGCCAGCAGCTGTTGTTCAGTTACAGTCCGTATTTTAATGCTGCAACTGTCTTTGTTGTTCCTCGTTCAGTGTATTTTGTGTGACTTAACAACTTCAGAGTAGACAATCTGCTTCCTGTTTACACCAGCTCGCACATGCTCAGTGTACGTGAATGGTCATGTGATATGTGTTTTCAGGTGTGTTAGTCTGGACAGAGATAATTTTTGTTTGACAACACTGTTTTAAAATGAAAACGTAGTAGTGTGGACGAAATCTAACAGATGTATCAAATCTTTAATCTTTCCCCCTTTGTTTAAAAGAAAAGATTATCTAATATGTTAAATATGAGCACAAATACTGAGGAACACTGGAAGTGGATCTGCAGCTACACTGAATAATATTGACATCACAACTCTGAACCAGGACCACCCCTGAAATCTATGGATAAAGTAGCTCACACCGGTCATTTCATTGTGTCAGACACATGTATTCAGCATTTCATTATGCTGCATTCATCTAATTTTTAGTGAACAATGAATCGGTTACTGTAGTGTTTCTTTCAGTTTCTCTTACTTATAACTTTAGTTTAGTTAAAAGTTAAACCTATTTATATTTAATGAAGGGATTTGAAAGGATTTAGATATAATGAACACATTCAAGCTATATTCACACTATTATGTTTTCATTTTAAAACAAAAAGATTTTAGCTCCGTATCACAAATAATCTGTGTCCATAGTAACACACCTGAAAATGGATATCACATGACCACTGACCATACTGAGGTACATTGGGAATGTGTGAGCCGGTGTAAACAAGAAGCAGGTTGTCTAGTCTGGTCGTTCCCAACCTTTTCCAACTCATGGTCCACTTGAAAATCTCAGGAATGTTGGCGGCCCACATCCAACCCTGTAACAATACAGAGGTCAAATACTGTCTTCTCAGAGCACTTTTTATTTTAATGATGAGGATCAAACATTCAGGACTGAACTGAAATCAGAGGAAACTCAGTGTTTCTTTGTTGTCTGACTTGTCCATTCACCATCTGTCTCTTGACTCTTTCCTTTGAATTTCTTTCTTGTTGCTAACTAGCTATCCATTCTGATTCTACAGTTTTTGCCATAGATATGATATGATCTTTTAATCAGACTGAGATAGCAAGTGACAAGTATTTGATGTGGTCCTGCATCAACATAAAAGTTGCTATCACTGGTTTATCACAGTAATAGGCCTTAACATGAGAAAAAAAAAAAAAACAATGAAAAAACAATGTTTTTAAAATTCATCATCGAAATATACTCGAAATCACAACATGGCTAAGTGCAATATGCACATCGCAGGAGCTGCAATTTTTTTTTGATAAAGGTAAAATGTCTCACAACATTGTTTTACATTGTTAGCACCATAAGCGTTGTGGTGCTATAGAGACGCCCCGACCTACAAATTATATTCTCCAGATGTAAAGGAACATGTTTGTTTGCAACAAGCCCCAACAAAAAAAGGGGCCACATTGTGATGGCTGGACAACTGGGTCAGAGCATCTCTAAAACTGCAGGTGTTGTTGAGTGTTCCCAGTGTTCAGTGGTTAGTACCTACCAAAAGTGGACTAAGGAAGGACAACAGGGTCATGGGTGCCCGAGGCTCATTGATATGCCTTGGGCGGGCGAAGGTTTGCCTGTGTTGTCCGAGCTCACAGAAGAGCTACTGTAGCACAAATTGCTGAAAAAGTTAATGCTGTTTCTGATAGAAAGGTGTCACAACACACAGTGCATTGCAGCTTATTGAGTGTGGGGCTGCATAGCCACAGACCTGTCAAAGGGCCTATGCTGAGCCCTATCCACCACCAACAGTGCCTACAATGTGCACATGGGCATCAGAACTGGACCACAGACCAATGGAAGAAGGTGGGCCTGGTCTGATGAATCACGTTTTCTTTTACATCATGTGGAAGGCTGCATGCATGTGCGTCGCTAACCTGGGGAACTGTTCGCATCAGGATGCACTATGGAAAGATGACAAGCCCGCAGAGGCAGTTTGATGCTTTGGGCAATGTTCTACTGGGAAACCTTGGGTCGTGCCATTCATGTGGATGTTACGACACGTACCACCTACCTAAACATTGTTACAGACCAAGTACTCTCTTTCATGGAAATGGTATTCCCTGATGGCATATACACTGCTCAAAAAAATTAAGGGAACACATAAATCACACATCAGATCTTGATGAACAAATGATTCAAGGTGAAAATCTTGTACAATGATGTACATTGTATAATTTGTTGAGAACAAAATGATGTAATAACGATCAATGGAAACCAAAATCATCAACTCATTGAGAGCTGGAATCACAATTGTAAATTGAAACTTTCATGACGGCAACTCATAATGTGACTTCGTAGTGTGTATGGCCCTGTTTGCCTGTATACACTCCCAATAATGTCTGGGCATGTTCCTGATGAGTCGGTGGATGGTGTCCTGGGGGATCTCCTGAACAATCTGTGGCTGTACTTGCTGGCATCGGATGCACCGATACACAACGTCCCATAGGGGCTCAATTGGATTTAGGTCAGGAGAACATGAGGGCCAGTCAAAGGCATCAATGCCTTCATCATCCAGGAACTATCTACACACATGATTGCCGGGCATTGTCCTGCACCAGGAGGAACCCAGGGCCCACTGCACCAGCGTAAGGTCTGACAATCACTCTGAGGATTTCATCCCGTTACCTAACAACAGTCAGGGTGCCATTGGCTATGACATGGAGGTCTGTGCGACCCTCCAAGAATATGCCTCCCCGGACCATCACTGACCCACCGCCAAACCAGTCATGCTGGATGATGTTACAGGCAGCATAACATTCACCATGGCATCTCCAAATTCTTTCCCGCCTGTCACATGTGCTCAGTGTGAACCTGCTCTCATCCGTGAAGAGAACGGGGCGCCAATGGCGGACCTGCCACTTCTGGTGTTCTCTGGTGAATTCCAGTCGAGAGGTCCCACTAGAGGATGTTGGGTCCTCATGCCACCCTCATGGAGTCTGTTTCTGACAGATTGGTCAGAAACATGCACACCAGTAGCCTGCTGGAGGTCATGTTGTAGGGCTCTGGCAGTGCTCCTCCTGTTCCTCCTCGCACAAAGGAGCAAGTACTGGTCCTGCTGCTGGGTTGATGCCCTTCTCCGGCCCTGTCCAGCTCTCCTCGTGTAACGGCCAGTCTCCTGGTATCTCCTCCATGCTCTTATGACTGTGCTGGGAGACAAATCAAACCTTCTTGCGCCTGCACATATGGATGTGCCATCCTGGAGGAGCTGGACTACCTGTGCAACCTGATTGGGCTGCAGGTACCGCCTCATGCTACCAGTTGTGACAAAGACACTTGTAAAACACAAAACTAGAGAAGAATCAGTGAGGAAGCATCAGCAGAGAGCAACTGTCTTTGGCCACCACATGTAAAACCACTCCCTTTTTGGGGGTTGTCTTGCTTTTGCCTCTCCATTGCACCTGTTGTCACTTTCATTTGCACCAAAGCAAGTGCAATTGATTCACAATCACTTGTGCTTCCTAATGGACAAATTGATTTCCCTGAAGTTTAACTGACTTGATGTTATACTGTGATGATCAAGTGTTCCCTTCATTTTTACTTGAGCAGTTATATACAGCATAACATAGCACCAGCCCACACTGGTCTACTCTGCAGTTGATTAGTTGCACAAAATACTCGAGGAACAGCAAAGACAGTTGCTCAGAGGCTGATGAGACCCAATCAGGAGTGGCCGCGTCTACGTCATCTTTTCCAAAGGTCTCAGTTTCTGTCCATCCAGACTACAACACAACCCCAAAGTGTTCATAATAAAACACAACCCCAGAGTTTTCAAAATAAAACAGGTCCAGCAGAGTTTCTGTAAGTCTCTGTTTTAGGAGTTGTGTGGACGGCAGGAGGAAACACAGAACAAGAGATGTGTTTTAAAACTAAGACGTATTAGCGGTGTAAATGTACTGTAAGTGATAAATGATCTTTTCTTTTGGACACACAGAGATGAAACAATCTTCTCTTTGACGGCACAGAAGACATCAGGAAGTCACAGAGTGCTAAACCAGTCAGTCTGACCTTCCTCACTGTCCGCATGAATCATGAACAGAGTTTTGGTCACAACTTGTAAAGAAGTCAGAGCCGATCTTTATCCTGCTGCCTCTGATCTGAGCTTGCTTACATGGGAAGATGAAAGAGGAGAAGTGCAGCGCCCCGGTGTGTGTGCACACCATTCCATCATGTCACATCTGTTATGAAATGTTGACACACATAGACACACGTGCAAGAGATGATACCACCCTCACCCCACCCCACACACACACACACACACACACACACACACACACACACTAAGGCGTTGGGGCCATTTTAAAGATTAACATGCAGCAGAAAAAGTGAATAATATATCAAGCAGGGTCGTGAAGATGAGTCCTGTGACAGAGGAGGATGTGGCCTTGTGTGGTTGGGGATTTATGACACTGGCACCGTTCTGCATATATGCCGATGAATATTGCAAAGCCCCAGTGGATTTCTCCTTCCACACATCTGGTGGCCTGCCTTGATCAATTAAGCAGCTTGGGAATGGACAGGTCTTGCTCTTCCCCTCTCCTTCCTCTCTACCTTCTCCTCCTCCTCTCTCTCTGTCTCTTTGCCTCTGCTGCGTGCAGAGGAAGCAGTCACTTGACAACGGTCCCAGAGGAGCGTCACAAACTGTGGCATGCTTTGTTTTAGAGTACGTTAGCAGGTTTGTGGCTTAGAGGTTCCACAGGGAAAGTCCTACTGCTGATATCCGACTGTGGGTGTGTGTGTGTGTGTGTGTGTGTGTGTGTATGTGTGTGTGTGTGTGTGTGTCTTACCCTCTGTCATGCAGAAGACTCTGAGGAAGGCCAAGAGCTGGGCTGAAATGGGGGGTTCATTACAATGCAAAGCAAAGACACAGGACCTGAAAACACAACAGCATACACATGTAAATAAACCCATTCAGAAAACAAGAGGAGAAATTAAATACTTGAACACATGCACAATAAACACCTCGACAGTCTGAACTGACAGAAGCACTTCCTAACAGTGAGACCACCTCAGGTCTTCTCTGTGTAATTCTTCATGAGTCTGTATAATTAAGCCACAGAGGAAACAAATAATATGAGCAGTGCTGTCTATGGGGGCGTAGTCAAACTATGGATCCTGTATTTCAGGTCAAACACTTATCAGAACCTCCTTACAATCCAGTAAAAGCAGCAGCGCTACAACTACAACAACATGACACCACACGTCTGTATATGACATTTCCTAATATTCATTTGGCTTTTTTTTTATTTTTGTTGATGTTGATGATGTTGTTTGGTTGTTTGTTCTTAACTCTAGGCTGCAGGGACACAGGGTGGGGCTGTAATTACTATCAAATAAAAAGTAAATCTAAATCTAGTATATGTCTGGACCACCTATGGTCAAACCCTAATTTTATAACCACGATGTCGTCTGACAAAATCACCAGCACATAAATCAAAGACAAAGAATGAGCTGTGATGTCAGCTGCATTTACTGTGAAATTATCACACCACAATAGTTTAGTCTTTATTTACTTCAACTCCAGAACGTCACAGACTTTTATTAGAGGCAGGTCTTTATGTCTAACTCCCTCTGTTTGATATGTAGAGTTGGTCATAGTCATTAGTACGAAGCCTCATTACCGATGACTTCTCTCTCTCTCTCTCCTGCTCTCTCTGCTCAGTGTGTCTTATGTTTAGTTATTCCTCTGCCTCCCTTAGTAATAATGATACATGGAATTAAAGTAGTTTATTTGCTGTAATGGAGGCGAGGCTAAGTATATTAGAAGCGCTCCTCCTCTTCCCTGCAGTTCCCGAGCAGCCGGAAAACCAGAGCGGCTCAGTAGACTGCTGCTCAGCACTCCACTGACCAGTGGTGGAAATATCATCACTCAGTCAGTCAGTCCCCAACTTCCCAGATTATAGGGCTGGTCTTACTGTTGCGCTCCAGCCAAAAAAAAAAAAAAATAAATGTGAAATTTTGAGATTTCACACACAAATAAGTTTTATTTTGTAACAGAGTCTAAAATGTAAGAGTGAGGACATATCAGATTGAATCCTGGCCTCTCTGTTTTATCACTGAAAATAATATTAGTCTAGCAGCTTGAAGAACAAGTGTGATCCTGGACTCCACATCATCCCATTACACACTGAGCTAATTTTAGAGAGGACAATTTTTCCTCCTGCTTGAGCAAAGTGATCGATGTGGTGATGGGTAGCACAGGGTCGACGTTATTACACCACACAAACACATTACAGCCGCCTCTCCTCTCTTCCTATGAGATTACCCCTCTGTCCATTCCTCCAGCGGAGCAGCCAGCTCAGGGAGGTTAACTCTTTGTACCAGGGGTTGTATTGTGTGTTTAAAAGGTCGTTGTAGATGTACTGGATAAAACATGAACTTATTACATCTTGTAAACGAACAGTCAAAAAGTGCTCATTTATTCCTACTTATCAGAAAGAAATGCAGTGGAGGCAGAAGGAGTGAGGAGTGTGATGATAGCAGCCGCTCGACATCTCAGCGCGGCCCTGACACCGAGCGCAGAGCTGTTTCCTTTGAAAATGATCTACAAGCATATCTGTCAATTTAATAGAGCGCCCCAGCAACAACGGGGATTGTTTCATTTAATTTCCACTGTTGAGATTTAGACTGTCATCAATAAGAGATTAAAAGGCGTCTGATTAAAAATGCCGAGCAGAGAATGCTGCATAAAATTAAGAGGCTAATGATAAAATGATTGAGCTTCTTGGTGATGAAAGTGTTGGGGCTGATGGTAAATTGATACTTGGTGGGGAGGGATGAAAAAAAGAGACCTGCTGCAACATTTATATTATGTGTTTCAATTATGCCAAAGGGGAGCCTAATTGGTTGAAAAATCTACTGTTGGAAGACAAAGTGCGCCGTGGCTTTATGAAGGGTACATGGAGTTAGTCACGAGCCTGGAGCTCCCCTTGACCCATATTAAAGACTTCAGAGTAAAAGGCTCAGGTTTGCAGATTCAGTCCCTCATGAGAGCAGACACTGTGTTTGTAGGTAAGAAGAGGGACATTTGTCCTTCCACTGCAAACAAAAAGCTAATAAACAGTGACATAAAGAGCAGGTTGGACGTACGCTGGGATGCCGGCTCGTGCCAACACTTCGGCCTTCATGGCATAGAGGCGTTCGCTCTTGCTGACCCCTAGCTTGATCTTGACTCTGTCGTGGGCGTTGTCCTGGAAGAAGAAACCGTTGTGGATGACGAACTCAGCATTGGATCTTGTGCCATAGAAGATGTAGATCTACAGGAAGGACATAATAAAATCATAAAGACACATAAAGACAGGCAGCCCATAGAAGGACTGAGACAATTCATTCCCACATAAAAAAATACCAAACATGTTGATGGGCTGTGACCCCTTTTTTAAGCCTATATTTACTTAAATCCTGCCAACTGTGAACCCTGGAAAGTCATGCTGCATTAACTATTAGCTCTTATCTATTAGATCTTTTTTGCACTGTAACCACAGAGGCAACAATCACCTGCAGTACTTTGATACTGAAGTCTACATGTGATGATTATCAGGCAAGGTCTAATGTTATTAGTACTGGGAGCTTGACAAAAATGCTGAAAATGTTATCTGTGGAACCTGATTGTGGATACTGGTGTATGTGTGTGAGAGCAGTTTTTTTCCTCTTTATTTATTTCATTTGTTTGTTTGTGCTGTTGATGTTCTGTATAAATTATATATTTTTTCCATTTCTTTTTTTGTCCTTCTCTACGTATTTTCTGTATTTTGTACATATAAAAACTACGACAAAAAGGTATTAAAAAAAAATTGTACTGGGAGCATCATCTCTATATAATTTCTATGGACAGTTATAACAGACAATCAGTCATCAACATCACTGAAACCTGTGATTTCTGATCCTAAACAATCTTTGTAGCAAACTGCAACATGGTAAAACATCCAAACTAATGGAGTTTCAAAGTCACTTTAAAGTGTGTAATGTGAGAGAAGGGAAACTCTCTCTCCATCCCTTTGAATCTTCTCCAGCAAGATACTTTTACCTGGCTCTGTCCTTCTTGTACTTAACTACAGACGTGTTAGAGCTGTGTGTGGAAACAGAGAGAGGCAACACAGACAATAAAGCAGTAGTAACCTGTTCGTTCTCCTTGTAGTCCTGCAGCGCCACACATTCACAGCGATCATCCTCCAGGTTGTAGCCGGTGGTGATCTGCAGAAAAACAATCACCTTTACTAATCCAACCTGTCCCAGTTTTAATGTTCAGAAGAAGAACAACCTTCTCATGATATTGAAACCATATGTTTCTAGAACATGACATTTTATCATAACAAAATATCCAGAGTTTTCAGTGTAAAACAATGTGTGTGAGTGTGTGTGTATGTGTGTGTGTCTGTCCAAGACTTTACCAGTCCATTAGTGTGGTTACACATGTCCCACAGGGGGATGAGGGCCAGAGTGACCCGGCTGCCGTCCTCAGTGGGGATCTGGTTCTGACGGGTCATCACCGAGGACACCGCCCACCTGTCACACACATGAAACAACCACTGCTCAGTACAGTGGTGTTAATTTACTCTCCTGACAGGGATCATATGATCCTGGTCAACAGCAGGACAGGGAAGTTCATCAATTCAACACTGGTATCAATATGTAGAGAAAGTTGTATCAGATGAGGAGGGAGAGAGAGAGGGAGAGAGAGAGAGGGAGATAAAGATGAAGAGCGGAGGGGAGAACAGAGAAGGTAAATATGGAGAGAGGAGAGAGAACAGGGAAGGTAAAGATGGAGAGAGGAGGGAGAAAAGAGGAGGTAAAGATGGAGAGGAGGGAGAGTAGAGGAGATAAAAATAGAGAGGGAGAGAGAGATAAAGATGGACAGAGGAGGGAGGATAGAGGAGGTAATAATGGAGAGAGGAGGGAGAATAGAGGAGATAAAAATGGAGGGAGAAGCCTGTATCAGACATGATCAGGCTGTGTGCTGCTGTAATGATATTCCCACAGTATCTGTGCTAGTCTTTATTTACTTTGTGATACAGAGTGAGTGTGAGCTACACTCGGTGTGTCACCATGTCTCATTACTGAGTATGACACTTTCTGTTCAGTGGCCACTGACTGTGATAGACTGGTGGATGTGGTGCAGAGGGTTTGCTGTGGACCTGTCTCTGCTACATGTGTGTTCTGCAAACCAGATTTTAAACAATAATACAGTAGCAAACAGCTTTTTTCTATGTAAAGATATAGTGAAGTTATGGAGTCCTGAGCAGAAAATGAAGCCACACCCCCTCTGTGTGTGTTGTAATCCAAGTTTCTCTGTTCTTCTGGTACCGTCTGCAGGTGAGTGCATGTACGTGTGCATGTTAGTGCATGTGTTCCAGTTGTTAAACTGATGGTCCTCCCTATGTTTATGAACACACAGGCTACACCCACAGGTGAGATGTCAAAGTGCAGTATGCAACGTTCAGGTGAAAGTGACCTGCAAGAATTTCCTCCACTGAAGAAGAAACCACGTTTTCATCTAAAAAGGCCTCACACAAAGAAAGACATCGGACCAGAGCACAGGTGGACTGGTCATGAGGACTACTGGCTCAAATTCAGGTTGGCCAGTGGACTGTCAAAACATCCATAAAGTTTTTCAAGTGTTTACTGGCTCCTTCAGTGTCGTTATCGGCTTCAGCAGTATCATTTGTGTGGACAGTCCCAGTGAATAAGTCCAAGGTTGAATTTGTTTCCCAGTCCAACCATGGGGCCAATACTGGTCTGGTTTACTGAGAGGAGAACCCTACGAGCTGCTACAGGGTCCAGCTTTACTCAGAACTGGTTTTTCTTTTCCTCCATGTGTCAGTAACTTGATGGTTCATAATGTTATATGTCTGTTTTCATTAGTGACGGCTGTAGTCATGATAACGTTCGCTAACTTGCTGTTACCAATATTATCAATTTGTTTGGCAAATGTTGTTATCGCTAGCTGGCTTACTTATTACCATGAAGCATATGATGGCAATGCTAGCATGGGGCTAATGCTTGTGGTTAGATTGTTTTTGTTGGCTCTCATGTTTACAGGGAAACTTTATTCAGTTGAGCTTCTTGTTGTGTGTTTAGTGGACGATTTTACTGGGCTCTGTAACAAATTACTGACTGAGAGCGTGAAGGTGTGGCTGACGAAGCATTTGTTTTGGTGTGAGATGCTCGTGGTCTAGTGCGACATCTAGTGGCAGTGACGATAATTTACAGAACCTTTAAAGTTGTCTCATCTCTCAACAATGTCCACCAGAAACCCTCCGTCAGAAACACAATAAACCTGTAGCTGCTGTAACATCTTTAGCCTGAAGCTACACCTTAATGTACAGATCCAGATCCAGCTTTACATGCAATAATACTCAAGTCTAAGTGATTTAGTCACATTAAGATGTGAGTAAATTAAAGCTTTAATTTGGACTGTGTCAGTGGTGTCTGACTGGCCCCATCAGATTCCTTTCAGACATTGTCACAGTTTGCAGTGTACATCATTACTGATGGGAAAGATGCACAAAACTGTAAAAATATGAACCAAGGTGATTCTTTAGCATTTGTTCCACTTCACATGCACAACACATATAAACAAGCAGAAGATGTGAGGAGTCTGAAAAGAGGCCGAGGACATCCCCCACCCTCCCACACTGACCTGTAGTCATCAAATGTGAAGCTGTCCTTCAGGGCCAGTTTGCTGGCGGCAGGATGAGTCTGGAGGGAAGAAGGTGGATGTGAGGAAAGAGAGAGAGAAAGAAAAAAAACACCAAGTGAGGAACACCAGTGTGAGGAATTTTATTATGCAGGCATGCTGAGGGGGGGGCTGACAGGGACGCCTAACAAGAAGGTCTGGGAGTAGGGGGCCACTGCTGGGGCATGTATGTGTGTGTGTGTGTGTGGTCCGTTAGTGCAGTGTGACACTCGCCAACCCCCCATACATCACTGTCAACTTAATTTGTTGTGGCCAGCAGCCGTCATAAATCTGCCTCATCAATTTGGGCCTGAAACAGGGTGTGTGTGTGTGTGTGTGTGCGTGTGTGTGCGTGTGTGTGTACACCGATGGCACCGGTTTCTCCATTTAAAGCCACAGCCGCCACCTAACACAGCCATTTACAAACTGCCCTGAGCTTAAGCAGGAGGGAGTCAGAGAGAGAGAGAGAGAGAGAGAGAGAGAGAGAGAGAGAGAGAGACAGAGAGAGAGAGAGAGACAGAGAGAGAGAGAAACAGAGAGAGAGAGAGAGAGAGAGAGAGAGAGAGAGAGAGAGAGAGAGGAGTTCGGTGGAATTTGTACAGTGGGAAGAAAAAGTCAGTGAATCCCTCTGAATGACCTGGTTTTCTGCATTGACGGGTCACAAACTGGGATCTGATCTTCATTTAAGCAACAAGTCTCGACAAACACTGTGTCCCTGAGCTGATATCACACAAATTATAATAATACTTTTGTGTCTTTTGTGTACACAGTCATTAAACATTCACAGTGCTGGTGGAAACAGTCAATGAAACTGGTTGAATCAGGTTAAATTGCTCCTAAAATGCTAAAAAAAATCTAATAATGCAGTTTTATGTTTAACTGAAGGAAGTTTCAGACAGCTATGACATTGAGATTTGAAATTTACAAAATTTAAAATGTCCTATCCTGCCTGGAAGTATGCTACGACAGGCTAAAATACATTGATATGGTATTTGAACTCCTTTGACATTGTGTCTCATACTAACATCATCCAACACATCACCTCCTGAACACACACAGACACACACACACACCTCAGGGTAAAATAGAGTGGTCACATCATATCTCACCTCTGGAGGTGAGTAGCTGCTCTGTGCGTGTGTGTGTGTGTCTGTGTGTGTGTGTTAATACAGCGTGTCCAGCAATGACACTGATTCATCTGTACAAGTGAGTGTGGAGGATCATGCTTGTCAAGTTAAACAAAGTGACCAGGCTTGTATCTCTCACACACTCACACATCCAGAAACAATTATCTTTGCTCTGTCTGACTCTCTCTTATCAGGGGAGGTGTGTGTGCATGTGCGCGTGTGTGTGTGTGTGTGTCTGTGGAGGGGGTGGGGTGGGGTGGGGGGTCATCAATCAGTCAGTCAGTCAGTCTCTCTGTCTGTCTAACAAGATGTTAATGGCTACTGGCATTTAGCCCTTATAGACAGAATATTTCCAAGGACTATTAGGCCACGGGAACTAAACATGGGGCCTAAGCCAAGAGCTAAAAGTCCTCTTTTGTGTCTTGCTGCTCTGTTCTTTCACCACAAGTAAAGTTCACGACTGAAAATTCTGCCACAAAAATTTCTGGGCCATCAGAAAGAACTGGGCAAAGGATTTGCGGACTGCAAAGGCGGCAACGTCAATCACATGCAGTTCCAGAGCATGCACACAAACACAAACAGATTCAAAGAGTGAGCTGCTCGCTGAAATATGTAACATCACAGAATATGAGCATGTTCACCCGGGGTGTCATGTCATCTGCTGATCAGAACTGGAGCCAATACGTACCCCCTGACTGCAGAGTCATGTGACCCAGGAGTGAATGCTGACTGGACCCTTTCACGGTGACAACAAAAGCCAGGTGTCGGCATGTTTTTTTTTGTCCAGTATAAAAGGGGGTTAATATTCACGTTGGTGTCAAGTTGTGTTTTAATGACACCCACTGAAACACGGGAATCTTCTGGATTATTTCACAAAGCTGCGAGGCATACAGCTTTGTCTCCGATAAATCATGTCACTGTCCATCAGTTTGCTTCTAAATAATACACTACCCATGAGCCTCTCCCAATGTTGCTATAGAGAAGAAGCCACTTCGTTGTTGCTATTGGAAATAAAACATTATGTAATGGTCAGACAATTCATTCAGAGCTAACACAGAATCTAAAGGTAACTCCTGAAGGTTTTCTCAGGTTTCTCAAGTATAATCTTCAGCTTCTGTTTGTCAGGAGCAGAACACACACAACACAAGGTGAAGCTCAGCTATCACGTTTCTTACTAAAACACACCACGTTTTTTTTTTTTTTTTACCTTATTAACATTCATATGGGGTTTTTATATAAGAAACGTATGAGCAAAATAATCCGTCAGAACAATGCCATCCGGCCATCAATTAACTATTCTCTTCCACTACCCCTTTGTTCTACTGATGATGCTCAAAGACAAACAGAAAGAGAAGAAGAAAGAAAGAAAAAGGGAGACGCATGTTGTTATGTTAGAAGACACGAACACAGTGGATATTGAACGGACAAGTCAGTTCTTAATTCCAAAATTCTCTCTCTCTCTCTCTCTCTCTCACACAAACACACACACACAGAGAGAGAGAGAGAGAAAGACAGAGGGAGAGAGAGAGAGCACTGCTCTGTGAGCTCTTGATGCATTAGCATGTAAAGACAAGGGTCATCCATCATGTGTCCATCGTGGAGAGACAGAGGATGTGGGTTGGAAGTAGCCAAATGTGTGTGTGTGTGTGTGTGTGTGTGTGTGTGTTGTGTGGGGGAGAGATGGGTTCAGCCTCATTTAGCTTAAACACTGAAAGCAGAGAAACAGCTCCAGCACCTGAACGCTACTAAAACTGTAGTATTTTTTTTTTTTACATTTCTCTGTTTATTTATACTGAACCATTTCAGAACGGCAATTCCCGGGGCTTGGGATCTCACAGAAACTTGCATGAAACATGGAAGCGCCAGTCATCATCAGCTGGTTGAATTTGTGTGTGTTATGTTTTGCCCCGAAAAACAAAATACAAGACAAAAAACTGTGGATGAGGTCATGGCTGAGAGGACGGAATCAGCATAGCAATACATTTTGCTACGCAAGACAGAGGTCAGCTGGAAATAAAGTTTTATTCAGAACTGCAGACCACACCCCCCAAAGTTCCCGAACCTTTGGAAAGTACTACCCCCCGACCAGGGACTTTTTTGGGGGTTGATCAATTACCCCGGAATTAAATTTAGACCCTGGTTCCTGCGGTGGAAACACGCATAGTTCCTCAAAAGGTTCCTGGTTCCTGTGGAAAGTTCCTGCCTTGAATCTGGAACACACCCTCGAATGTTGGGAGAAGTGAATCCAACCCAAAATCTAAACTTGTCTCAGATCTAAATTAAAAAATTTAAACTTGTGGGGTCCATCATTTTTGTCCCCACAAAGCTGTCCGACCCCACAAGTACAGAGGGGCCCCGTTTGTCGGACCCTACGAATATAGTAAAATAAGCCCCCACACACACAGAGGGAGGGGGAGACACAGAGAGAGAGAGCTCTGTGTGCACTTGGGTTGAGATAGAGACTGAGCAAGGAGGGCTCATGTGTGTGTGGTGTGTGTGTCCTGTCCCCTTATCTTTGATACATCTCCTTTCTTAACACACACACACACACACACACACACACACACACACACACACACACACACTTCCCTCCTTGTGTAGCCCCTCACTCTGTCCCCACCTCCTCTCTCCTCCTCAGATGACCGGGCTGGAAAATTAGCTTGTCACATTGGCTTTGAATTGAATTGACCTGAATGTACCTTCCTTAAAAACCTCTCTCCCTCTCTCTCTCTCTCTCTCTCTCTCTCTTTCTGTCTCTATCTGTCTCTCTCAGTCTCTGTTTCTGTCCCTGTCTCTATCTTTCTCGGTCTCTCTGTCAATACAATTTAGTGTATCTCAGTAAGCTTTATTGGCATGAATATCAGGTGTAAAATACTGCTAAAGCATTGAGGATAATACATCAATAATGAGATGAGAAAATAAAACAATATATATTTCATTAGGTGAAATAAAATAAAAAGATATCAAAACACAAAAACAGTAAACTAAGAGAAACATTATTAAACAAATCACTCTACCATCCAAACCTCACAGTCCAACACCCACTACACTACAGCTGTATTTCATTATCAGATAATTTACCCATTAGTATCTCAATTAACTGATTAATCGGTTGCTCTTATTAAGTGTCAGAAAAGACTGGTTGTTATTATGTATTATTATTATTATTATTGTTATTATTATTATTATTATTGTTATTATTATTATGTACTCAAAGTCCAGTATCAGATACTCAGATATCCAGTCTAGTCATAGTGATAGAAAAGCATTCAATTAAATCTGGAACCAGCTAATTTTTGGTATTTCATCTTTAAAAAAAAAACAAAAAAAAACAAACAATTATCAAAATAGTTGCTTATATTATTAATATTAAATTTCTGTCTGTACACCAATCAATTAACTCGACTAATTATTGCAGATCCTGAGGTGACAATTAATCCTCATATGATACAGACTGTCTAAAAAAATAAATAAACAAACTATTCTCACAGGAGTGCAAGCACTGACAGTGAAAGTCAATTTCTGACTTTATCATTGTATTACAGACTGTTCCATGGCTGAATTGACCATCGACAGCACTGGGAGAAAGCCAGGACAATACGCTTACTGCAGCTCATCAGAACAGCAATAAAAGTCCTGTTAAGAAATAAAGGGTCTTTTTAGGGTCACTGAAACATTACAGGGCTTTTAATTTGAAAAGGTTACAGGAAGTATTGAGTTTGTATACATTTTTGTAATGAAGAAACTTTAACAGGGTTAGGGATCGAATCCATCCATAGCAGCACGGGTGTGACCAATTGAACATATCAGACAGAGGGAACTGGAAATAAAGACCTGTTACCTTCTGTAGTTGAGTTAAATAAAAGCCTCGTTCTTGATTTGAGGAAATAGAACAGAACAGTAAACAGCAACAGTAAAACTGTTGTGGGACAACTCACTGTACACACAAGAGAAACTGAGAAAAAAACTCTTTAGAATAAAACAATAATTATTAACAATGTAATATCTGTCATGCGTCTCTATAAACATTGGACTGGTGATACTTTGTGCCCATGTATCAAAATCATCTCAAAAGAAAGTCATAGTGTATCACAAAGATGTAAAAAGACAATATGATGATAGTAGAATTATTAACTGCCTTGAATCATCAGTGTATTACAAATCAGCAATGATGATGCTACAATACCCATGTCAAATTCTCCACAGTCACATTGTATTATTTATAACCATCTATAGTATCATTTACTCAGTGCTGTGCTGCAGCATCACTGGCATTAGCAGGAGCAGCAGCCTCAGCCTCAGCAACCCAAACAGTCAAAGTCCACACTAACTGCTACGATGTATCGACTCGGTCCAGCTTTGTCCAGCTGCGCCATCTGTAACTCAGCTTTAATTTAACCAAAACATGGTCACACAGACTGATGTAGTGCAACATTCAGGTAATATGGCCAACGAAGACATCGTTTGTCATTTTTTATACAGGCAATCCTGTGATCCAAACCTGCCTTGAGGCTCCAGGTCTGATGCATGCAGCCAGATGCGCTCCGGACTGCCGTCCAACCAAGGAAACAAGGGGATCCGATAGTAAAGGTAAAGAATATTTATTTTGAAAACATAATCTGTTCCACCACAACAGTTAAAAGAAAAATAAAGGTGCTCTAGCCTACGCCTTCAGATGGACTGGAGAAACTGACAAAAAGGTGCTGTCAAAAATCTATGTACTGCTCTTCCTGGGCCTACCTGAGCTCTGCCAACATTCAACATAAGGAGTGGTAAAGGGGAACCATGGGAAAAAGGGTCTGGACAATTATAATATACAATTATAAGAACAAATTAAAGCTGCAAGTAGCGTTAAGCAGGCCCTTGCACCCTTGCGAATGTCAGGGGTGCTAGCAGGAGGCAAAACAATTTTCACAGTTAAGCATCATAATGTGGTTATGCATTTTCTGGTCAAATTTGGGCACATTGGACAATAAATATTGGAGTTATAAAATTTGCTGTGCTGCCACAGACACGCCGACAACAACCGTGAAAAAGCTTCACAATTTAGCATCTCAAATGGTCTTATTAAAACAGTAGGAGGAGTTCAATAGCAAAAACATGGGCCAAACTTTCAAAGTAAATTCAAAATTGCGGACTCTAGGAGGAGTACAACGCCTGAAAAGTGCCCACTAAATTCAACCTGGTCCCTTTGTTATTGAGGAGGGAACCCTTTGTGGATAATTCAGCTGCTGGGGAAAAACCTGTTGAATGTCTGGTTCATAATTTATTAAAGAAACAAAGGTAAGTAGTCTCAGTTTCCAGCTACTCCCTGTCCAGTGAAGCATATCTGCAAATCACTGAATTTTTAAAAAAGTGAAAATGCTTCATTCATTTACCTGTTTTAAATCCCTGGTCTGTTTTTTATGGACAGAAGAAGATCAGTGCAGATAATTCAGCTGCTGGTAAATACCCATTTTACGTCTGGTTCATACCCTATTTAAGAATCAAAGGTACGCAGTCTCAGTTTCCGGCTACTACTAGATGTCATGTGTCCACTGACAAGCGTCAGTGAATCACTGATTTTTTAAAAAGTTATATTTAGGGCATTTTGCCTTTATTCGGATCGCTACAGTGACAGAGACAGGAAAGTCAGGAAGACAGAGAGAGGAGAGGACGTGGGCCATGGGTCGGACTGGAACCTTGGCTGCTGTGGGCAGGACTAAACCTTTGTGGTATGCGCTCTACCAGGTGAGCCGTACCAAATTACTGATTATTAATGTGAAATTGCTTAATGGGTGTTTCTACCAGTTTAATCCCCTGGTGCGGTTGTTATCGAGAGGAGCACAGCTCCTTGGAGAATTTGTCTACCGGTAAAAACCTTAACATCTGGTTCATAAATTATCAGAGAAGAAATCAAAACAAAGGTTAGCAGCAGTCTCAGCTCCCGGCCCTTCCCTGAGACTCTGTCCGCTGTACAGCTTCAGTGAAACACTGACTTTAAAAGGGAAACTACGGTATAATCAGTCTGTTTGATTGTTTGATTTCCTGAACGACTGATACTGAAGGAATCCAAACCAGGAGAAGCTTACGGTAATGGTAGTGAAGACAACAACTCCAATGATCCCACACTTTTTCGTAACATCACCCAACACCATCTTCTGTTATTGTTTTGATTGAGAGACCACTTGTGGCAGAAGTTACATACTGTGCTTTCAAAGTATGACGTCTTTAATTCGTAAAGAGTAAATTCAAAATGGCTGACTTCCTGTTGGGTTTAGAGTATAGAGGTGCAGGAGGCCTTTTTGTAGGTCTTGGCATGTTAGATGTGCCTACCAAATTTCACACATGAAGGTGAAACACAGGGCGAGGGTTCCTTTGTTAAAATTTTCTAGGGGACACCATCGAGACATTATGCCACACCCATGTGCAAGACCCATAAAACATATTAATTTTCACCAGGCCTGACGCATGTCCAAGTTTCATGAGTTAATGAGCATGATAAAGATTTTCACTCAGGAATAATAATAAACGGAGCAATTCCAAGAGGGTCGTCACACCAGTCGATGCTCGGGCCCTAATTAAACATCCTATGGCAACATAATATCTGCAATATCTTGACATAAAAACTTTGGCTCCTACATGCTGGCCCCAAATTGTTCTTGTCGGCAAACAAAACAATTACAACTTTCAACATAAAACAGAGCCAAAAAAACTCAAAAGTCCATTCAAAAAGCCAAAAAACTCATTGAAATCTAAATCAAAAAATGTAACAAAAACCCTCCATCTTCACAGAATCTCATTAAAGAGAAACAGTCTTACGTAGGGGCCTCCAGTAGCAGACACAACTTTCAGATAGGCCTGCGAAGAGTGGTAGTCTGGGTTTTTACCTGAACTTGTCTAACTGTTCCTCTGTAGTCGGACATGCTTTGTATGACCCGCCAAGAGTTGCAAGGGGCTGTATCATCGACACTGAGAACAATATCCCCAGGGACAAAGTTCCTCCTATTATTTATCTGTATTTGACGTTCTTGTAATTCAGGCAAATACTCTGAAGAGGTCAGCCAGGTCACATATAAAACATTATTAACCCTTGAATGACACACTGTCGCTATCTGATTGGCCAGTAGTAATTTGAACATAATACACCAAAGACTGCATCATGGGATATCAGTATGGGACATCCCTTCAGACACACAGTACTAAGAAAGCTAGACCATTCAGACCATGTAACTATGTGAGTCTTCATTGTATTGTCAACATGAATCAATTGGACAGCATTAAAGCATTGAAACCAATAGTAATGGCTCCTTGAGTAAAGCTCCTTCAGCACTGGACTTCTTCAAGCTCACTGACATTAAACCATTTAAAACACAACACTTCCACCTGGTGGAGTCCACTGAAACTGCACTGGTCTGTGCTGAGGTCTGATCATTTCACCACGATTCACAATAATAATGGGACAACACCACATTTTCAGATTACTAACCCATTATCTATTGTCTGGGCCTGTTAAACCAACATTTCACCACAAACCATAATCACTGTCTCTGTTTCTTATTCCAGTGTTGTTTCCACATTAACACAGGACTGAAAAAGTCATTTTCAAAGTTCAATCTAAGTCTTTTCCCAAACTGCCAATCTTGGTTTAGAAATCACTATCATATATCAAGTTATGTTTAAAGTTCCCATAGTGTAGAAGTGAAACCAACAAAGCGCTCAGTCCACAGAGAAATGTACACAGCCTGTATTCAGAAACTGGGCCTTAAAACAAGCTGTGAGGACTTCTGGAGCAGGACCAGAGGTGGAAACAACTTCTTTACTTGAGTCACAGTACAAACCCTCCTGGTCAAATATGACTCAAATACAAGTGAAAGTTGTTCAGTCAAATTTTTTACTTTTGAAAACATACTAAAGTATTTTTTGTTTCAACACATTTTCACATTTACAGAACCAAATGACTCTGAAACAACCTGAATGAACTGACTGTCGAACCTGTAGATACAAAGACATGGACATGGACCTAAAAACACAACTGAATCAACAAAAGGAGCCATTGTCGTTTTGTTTTTTTTTTTTTTTTTTATTGTTTTTATTTTTTTTAGGCAGTGATGAAGTTTGGCCGGAATCTTTCTTTATTTCTAAACCTTCAAACACAGACTTCAGATCAGACCATGGTCTCTGGTGAAGCATCCTCTGCCTCATCTTTATTAAACGTCGCCATTGTTAGGACACTGACAGGTTCAAACGTGACTAACAGTGGAGGATTTGGCTGTGATTGTTTTTTTTTCTCCTGGGATGAACATGTAAGAACTGTCACATTTTCAAAATAAAATAAAATTCATTAAGTGACTAAAAGCTCTGCTTCAAAGTAAGAAAACTTAATAGAAATGTTCAAAAGTACAATATTTGTGTAGAGGAGTTGAGGTCAGAAGTTTCTAAAATAATATAGTACTCAAGTAAAGTACAGATACCGGAAAATATACTTAAGTACAGTATTCAAATAAATGTACTTTGTTACCGTCCACCCCTGGTATCAAAACACTCAAACTGATGTCCAAACAAAATCAGATGAATACGATCAGACCTGAAGACACAGTTTTGATGACACCACTGCAAATAAACCTCCATAAATCTGATTAGAAACCAGAGAAAAAAGAAGCTCCTGAGTCAGTGATATAGTGATAGTTGTCATAACGGTACATAACAAACAGAAACTTAAAAAATATAATTCACTACACTTCATGATCTAAAATATAAACAAACATGGTCTAAAAAAACGGGGCTTAAGTTGAAGCCCGCAGCTTAGATCACTGTATCCATGGCAACATATTTCCTGTCTGTTGGAAAAGTTTAGTTTATATCTGTTCTGTTTTCAGAAGAGTCACTGCGTGTCACCTACGACATGTCTGATGTAAACAAACTCATTTGACTAATGATTTGGTGATGGGGGGGTTAAGTAAATGTTAAAATGTTAAAACTCACGTTACTGTATTCACTAAATTAAACTACTATTTATACTACATATACTATTTATTATTACTTATCAAATATTATGCTGCTACAATAATACTATACACACACTTCATTGTATTAAGGATATATGATATACTGCTGTATTATATTGTTGTACTACTACATTTCACTTATATATTATATGTTAGGATCAATAAAGTTCTATCTCATCCTTTCACTTCTAAACATATAGAAAGCAGACTGACTGCCACAGGCGCTCACTATCTTACTTCATTCATTCATTATTTATTTATTCATTGTTTATTTTACACACTAGTTTTAACAATACCTTACGACAATGAATTATTTTCCACCACGTCAGTAATTCAGTTCATGTAAACCTAACATTGATCCACACTCCTCTTTATAGAAAACAGTGATCACAGCCTAAAATATCGCAATTATAAGTAAAGGTAGCTCCAACATTTACTTTTACTCCACATAGATCATAAAACCTTCAACAGCAGCTCCTCACTTTATTCCTATTTGTTTACAGGGCAGTCTGACGTATCGCAGCAATGGGCTGAAGCGACCAATGCTGCGTCTTTGTATATGGTGCCAACAACTGGAATAAGATTAGTTACTCATATTCCACTTTCCTTATCAGTTATCTTAAATTACAGCACACACTTTTCAAATTTTTTTGAGCATAATAAATAAATTAAACTCTAGTAATGGTAGTAGTAACCGATTACTGGGCATTCCTTCCTTTGTTATTATGGTTCTCAGGTAGAAAAACTGCCAAATGTGATGGTCACTGATTTTTGTAAAAACATTTAGCATGGCTTCAGTGAGTGGTAACAAGTTGCCATCAGCAGCTGTGTTGGCTGTGTAATCATGTAGACAAGACACACTCACATCTCCTAAACCAGCAGGGACACTACAGCAAGTTCTGAGATCCAGCTGGTTTTAATTAATCAATTAAACGAGGCAAAAATAGGTCAAAGGGCAAAAGGTCTTGGTTCAAAGTCTTGATTCTATAATTGGATACACAACCTTTTTGGCTTTATTCAAGCACAAGTAGCAAATATCACAGTGGAAACAATTTCTATTAAGAGATGTTAACTACAGCTTCCAGAAACATCCAATCACCAAGCTTAAATTTCTGTTTCCCTAACGGCGAGTGGAAGCTAAAGTCTGCAGCTTAAATTAGTTAAATTCTGGGTCAGCTCTGGGTAAATTCAGTCACCATGGTGACACGTTTTGTTGTCAATTGTACTGACGAACCATTTGAAGTCACTGCTGCTATGACTGTCCTCTGCTCCATGGCCGGAGCAGCCAAGGCTCATGGGTAATGTAATATTACTCAAAGATTACAGACAAAACATGATTTCTCATAAACTGTAAGTGTAAATGATTAATAGTGCTGACCACAGCAAAAACCTATAGGATTGTTACATCAGGCAGAGCCCAGTCCATATTCAATAGCCATCAAATTTAGTATGATGATTATAGTGATCCAAACGATCACGGTTATCAGTATTATCACGGAATTGGTAAAATGCGCTGAAAATGTTCATATGTCCAACACATCTGTGTCATAAGGGACCATTAGCAGTATATAGTGGATTTGCCTGCTGCATGCCCACTCTGGAAAAAAAGGAATAGCATTTTTGTTTTCCCGTTCTGTAACGTCTTTCAGAGCAGACACTGTAAACAGACCTGTCACCTGTCCAGCACGGTGGTGTTAAACCAGCAACACCACGGCTATCACTGACCGGAGCGTCTCCCATAGAGGCTCAGCAGCTACAGCTCACTGTTTCTCTCCTGTATCTGTCTGTGCGCCCTGTGGTCATGTGACACCGGCAGTGTAAAATGATTCAATCGCCTTTTTAGCGGGCTTATTCGCTTTTAAAAAACCCACTTATACCCACCAACTTTAAGCCTCACGCCATGTTTTGACTGACACAAACAAACCCACGTTGCTCACTGCGCATGCGTCTGGGAGACTGTTACTGGTTGATGCTGTATAGAACCCAACCTGAGTGAAATTAACCACAGTAATTAACAACGGTAATCGGTAAAACTGTAATACTAACCGCCTGGCATTTCTACCATGATAAAGTGCAAAACAGGTAAATGTTTCATCTCTAGCCATCACACACTTCACAACTCAATTAGGCTAATGAAGTGTAAACAGCTGTGTGGTGGACCATAGCCTTTAACACAAAAACAGTGTTTATACTTTGTTGTAGCTGGTCCAGGAGGCACAAACTTGATTTGATGTAGCATATGTTGTTTAAATGATACCACTGCCTCATAATCCATGACCTTATTTCATATTGAATGGAGAAATCAATAAATAAAGTAACCAACCAGCAACTGCAGTCATCTTCAACTTTGTGTGTGTGTGTGTGTGTGTGTGTGTGTGCATGCATGCGGGCGTGCATAATGAGTGTATCTGCCTACCTGTACCAGCTTGTAGAAGTATGCGTACTGGCGTGCAGTGTTCTTATACTGGCTCAGGACGTCCTGCACTGCCTGTGTGCCCAGCAGCTGCTGTACCTCGTCCTGCTGGTAGTACAGCGGCGTGTCATACTCCTGAGGAAGACTGCGGATGTACGGCAGCCAGGATGAAGCAGGGTCAGCTCGCTCGCACAGCAGGTGGAGGGCCAGCGTCACGTTGCCCATGGCCTGCAGGATCCGGTCCTGGCTGTACAGAGGACCTGAGACACAGAGGTCACAGTCAGACTGAAAATCTTGTGTTAGTGCTATTGTAAATAAACTTGCTGCAGTATATTTCAACATGTAATGAGGACCTGCGTCACACTGGAAGATTTATATAAACCATGGTTACAGTTGTATGCACAACACCTGGACAAATTACACATTTTGATGCAAACTGCACGTCTGCAGCAAGCAGACATTAAAATGAGGCTACGTCCACACCATTACATTTTCATTTTAAAACAGCTTTTTCAAATGAAAACGATCTCCGTCCAGACTAACACACCTGAACACATATCGCATGACCTTTCAAATACACTGAGCATGTGCAAGCTAGTGTAAACAGGAAGCAGATCGTCTAATCTGCAGTAGATTAGTCACACAAAATACTCAACAAAGGCAGTTGCATTAATATACAGACTGTAAGTGAACAACAGCTGCTGGCAAAGACAACAAGGTCAGTAACACTGTAATTCATTATCATGTTGTATTCACAGCTGGCACTCCAGGCTGATGAGAGCCAATCAGTGAGCGAGGTGGGTGTCTACATCATCGTTTCCAAAGGTCTCAGTTTCTGTCCGTCCAGGCTACAACACAACCCCAGAGTTTTCAAAATAAAACAGGTCCAGCAGAGTTACCAAAAGTCTCGGTTTCCATGGGTTGAGTAGAGTGGACAGAGGCAAAACCATAGCAAAGGTAGTATAGTGGACGCCTTTCTTCAAATGTTGATGCTCATGAATTTCCCTTAGGGGATGAATAAAGTATCTATCTATCTATCTATCTATTGCTTTTTATTTCAACAACTTCAAAAAATAAATAAAAATAGGAGTTGTATTTACTTCTTTTTACTACAAAAACCAACAGAATATGGAACTCTGTTTGGTGTTTTCTTTTTTTCTGATTCAGATTGGCAGTTTCCACACAAACACTTTTATGAACTGAAGTTCTCACCCAGCACAGAGTTCTGGGCCGACTCCACTGTCATCAGCATCTTCCTGGGAATCCACAGGAATAGTTCCTCTGCCTGCAAACAAACACACACACACACACACACACACACACACACACACACACACACACACACACACACACACACACACACACACACACACACACACACACACAGCACTGAGAAAAGTCAAAGATCAGCTTCTTAATGTACAGTGTAGGGATGGGAAGTAAATGAATGGCACTCTTCGCTCCCGTAGCAATTGTTTCACTCTGATTTTGCCGTAGGTCAACCTAAAATCATTTACAGCCAACAGTGGAGTAGTATTGAAGTATTGAATATCAGTAGACTGGTCCTTTGAAAATCGCTTTGGAACATCAAGAATAAACAAAAGGTGTCAGCACTGTGTTGGAATCACCTTGATGTCTCTGGTGGCCCGCAGACCGTAGCCCTCCGTACCAAAGTCGGTCACAGTGAAGCCGTCACAGGAAGCCCCGCTTTCCTGAGCCCAGGACATCAGGTCTGAGAAATAGTCCTCTCTGCTGCCCTCAAACACTACTGACAGACCTGAGTGCGCACCACACACACACACACACACACACACACACACACACACACACACACACACACACACACACACACACACACACACACACACACACCAATAAATAATTCACTTCTTTATGTTCTGGATGTCCCCTGGTCACAACCTAACCCTCCCCCAAAACTAATACCTTATGTTCACTTCATATTTCTTCAACATCAACAGTTTCATTACTTTAGAAAAACAGAAATATAAACATTGTGTGTGTGCACATCCTCACCTTTCTGTTTCTTGCGGATCTTTTCCACTAAGCCTCTGATCTGGATGTACTCTTCCCACTCTTTACCAGCAGAGGGTGCTGTACTGCTGCACTCTGGGAAAACAAAGGTCAACCATTAAAACTGCAACTGCATCACTTCAGCTGACCCATGCAGCCAAACATACCTGAAGATACAGCAAATCACAAAGAGATTCTCTTTCATTCTCTATCTGATGATTCACTTCAAATTACATTTGAGACGTCTAAAGATCTTTTTAATATCACATGTAACGTAACTAAAGAGCCCTGAACCATCCCAAGTTGTGCGTAATAACTTATCTTATGCTGCACGAGCACTTCTTCTCTCCATCATTTCTATCATCCGAGTGCATGTCATTAACTCTGTGTTTTCTCTCTCCCTGCTCTCTCTCTGACTCCAGAGCTGCGGGATCCAGATCTGTCCCCATTATTATTCATGTTATTACTTGTTTCAACCTCAGCTTCCCTGTTTCTCTTTTTAGTTTCCCTTATTCATTGTTTGTATCAGTATTATTTATCTCCTCATTAACAAAGAACATTGTATTAATCACATCTGGGTCTATCTTGCTTCCATTTTCCCTAAAAATGAACTGGGTAACATTATCTGTATTATTTTTAATTGGTGCTGCTATCATTACTGTTGTTAATATTATTACCATTATAACAACTAGTATGACAGTGCTTGAATACAACAGTATATATATATATAGCTGTTCCTGGTCGTGGAGTCTGGATCTGTTGGGTTTCTGTCTATAATATTGTAAGGTCTGGACCTGACTCTTTGAAGAGCCTTGAAATTATGTATGATTTGGCAATGCATGTATAATCGAAATCACAACATGGCCAAGTGCAATATCCAAATCGCAGGTAAAGGTAAAATGTGTCATGGCATTGCTGCGCATTGTTGGCACCACTAACTACAAATCATGTCCTCCAGACCTAAAGGAACATGTGTGTTTGGTACAAGACCCAACAAAAATCACATCATCATGTTTAATTTTTTTTTGGTGAAAAAGAAATGAAAAAACCATCATTCCAACTGAAATTCTATATCGTAATCGCAATGTCAATATATAATTGTTTTTGCATATCATGCAGCCCTAATATATAATAATAATATACACATACACACACACATAAACAAGTGAATTGAACTAAACTGAGGTAGAATTGAAGCCTTATGAAATTGTGCAGTAAAAAATCTCCTATAGAAAATGTGTTTTTTTCAGTTTGTTTTGTAAGGAGCAAAGAGGAATGTGCTTCAGAACTGCTAGGTCCGGACACACCTTTAAAACAAACATGTGAGTTAGTATCTAGCTGTCTCTGTGAGCAGTGAGTGAAAAGGTCTGTCCTCAGGTAAAGACGGTGAAGGTGGAGCGGCTGTGTAAACGTACTCTGCAGCAGTTCAGAGATGAGGTTCATCATCTCTTTGGGGGAAACCACAGCGCTGGCCCCTGAGCCCGACTTCTGAGTCTTCACTCGACTCTTCTTTCCCATGGTGCTGGATGGACAACTGGGCTGAGAGAAGACACACCATTATTACTGACAGCACCTCATACTCTGACTTACTGTCACCAGAACTTCATGCCTGTGATCGATTATCAACAGGACGATCACTGATTGCTCGTCTTTGCAAATGTCAAGACAATATTTGACTTGTTTTCCCATTAATGTAGTAATGTATTATTCATAGTATTAAATTAATATTCAATTGAATTTGCCCTGCCACAATTTACTGTATATAACCGAAGCGCTGCTTGTTGTGTGTAGGTGCTGCGTTTTGAGTTAAGAAAGGAGGAGATTGACAAACAGACAGAACGTGTCCTTTACTTCAGTTTCTTAAAAATATTTCCAGAAATAACTTCTTTTTTTTTTTCAGGCTTTTTGTGCCTTTATTGATAGTGCAGTAGAGAGAGACAGGAAATGGGGAGGCAGAGAGAGGGGGAATGACATGCAGGTAAGGGCTTGTCGGATGCAGGACTCGAACCGGGGCCATCTGCAACGAACACTGTAGCCTCTACACATGGGGCTTATGCTCATCCACCTGAGCTACTCGATGCCCCCAGAAATAACATTTGAATTAAATTATGTCTGTTCGTCAGAAGACAATGAAGGGGAAGTAACGTGCAGACACAGCAACAAGCTAGTGTGCAGGTCTGGGAAATGTTTGTGTTGCTAGCAATAGTCCTGTTCAGTTCAGTTGCAGAACTATTTGTGTTGGTGAAGCCAAATAAATCATGAAATAAACAAACAAATCATAATCTGTTGCTGCTTATTACTGTTAAGTAATATGGCGCTCGGACAACTCAAGATTGTGATGTTGTACTGAACATCAGCACAGCAGCAACATCACTCTCTCTCATGTGATATTGCTTAAATAAAGGTGTTTTTTATATAAGAGCTTGGTCTCATGTAATGCATAAAAGTCAGAAAATGTTTGTCTTTAGGAAGAATTCTACATCTACAATGACGTTTTACATGAAGAGTGAAACAAAAAGAAGCACCGACACAGAAAGGGCAGATATTTGTTTCCAAGGCTAGGGGAGTAGTAACATCATGTCACGTGACCATTGTGTACTGTATGGCCATTGCGCTCACAATTGACTTTGTAGTATTCTTTGCTTGCTTGCGGTTACATTGGTGCACTTTGCTGCCATCCAGCGATGTGATCCTGGAAATGGCACTGACTGTGTGGGACCTGATAGGATTGTACTCATGTTAACTAGCTGTAGCTGATGGTGTAGCTCGAGTTGCAAGCTCCACGGCTATACTGCAGAACTGTTGCCATAGGTTGCTTTTTTTTTTGTCTGCTGGGTTGACCTAAAATCCATATTTTCCATGAAATAATTTACCTATAGCCAAATCCTACAAAACAAACTCCATGTACACACACACACAACACGCAACCCACATACACAGTGTGCAGTAATGCTCTCTGCTGCCCAGCACACACCTGCCAATCCTAACTCTGCGAGTTTTTGATACAAAACAAAATAACTAGCTAGCTAAATAGCTTAGCAACCCCAGGGAGAAACACAACAGTGGGCAAAATCCTGGAAGAAATATACAACAGAATGGGCATTAAACAGTAGATATAATGTGTGGCTGGGGATGATACCAGAGCTTTTTGTTGGTACTGCACCACATAGACTGATTCAGATTTTATTCATGATCATATACCATATATATACTAGGGGTGAGCATAATTAATCCATGATTGATAATTGATCGTTAAGAATTTTGTCAATCACGTGGAATCTGATCGATGTAACGTGTGTATCATCGAGGTTGTGTTGTTTAGTGTGTCTTAAAGCAATGCAATGAATTTCACTAAGTGGCAGCAACCAGCAATTTAAATTTTCAACAGAGAAAAATGAATACGCAGGTTCCCGTAGGCATCGCAGGTAAACATGAAGAGAGCAAGGCGAAGTGTGGTCAGAGACAGTAGAGAAACTGAGATGCTTCATTTCTGTTTTATTTCCTGTATCTGTGTCTCGTGGGTTTCTCCACCTCCCCACCCCTTTAGGAGACCAGCAGCAGGTCTGAGTGTATTCATTCCAGTGGGCGAAGTGAACAAGATCACAGATTATCACAGATAATTTCGCTCCATAGTCAGCAAAATAAATACTGGACCCAGTTTTCAAAAGCCACACGTCTTCAGAACACTTCAGACAAACAGATCAGGACAAAATTTACTTTATTGGAGACCTGCCTCTGTCTCAACTGCCGACATCGTTTGCCAGCTGATAACCAGGTGTTTAGATGGACCAGAGTTATTTTTGGATTGACTTACTTATAGGTCAAACTATGGATTAAACTTTAAGATTTAAATAAAACATTGCTTAACAATTGATAAAAGATTATTAGCCTATTAAATTGACATGACTTTGTACTGGGCTGATCAGATGTCGTTAGCAGACAAAAAACAGCAGCAAAAAAGGCACAGATTTGTCCGTGTTGTATCATCTATTGTTGTATTCTTTGCAGGGACAAGTAATCCATCAGTTAGTGTTAAAAATGCCTGAGCTTTGTGCAGCAACAGGCTGTGATAACAAGAAAAACGGATCAGTCTTTTCTTTCCCAAAGGCTGCAAAGAGGTAAGTCTAGACAGGGTAGATTTTAATATTAGCGACTGTCACACTTCATGCCAGTTGCCTTGGCTTGAGAGAGGGGTCTGGGGACAACGCCCACTTAGGAGACCAGAACTGTGTCCGGTGTCATACCATTGGCACTGCCTGTAATGCGGTATCTTCTGTATAGAGGATCTTTGGTTTGGTGTGGAACATTTCGAAGCTCATTGTTAACATTGCAATTCCATGTATAAACGCTGTAGCTTTGGCTTGTTATTTGTAAAGAGGTTTGGCTCAGAGCCTCGGGCTCCGCTGCCATTAGGAGCGCCACATATCTTTTTTGTTCTGTTTAATAGTTAAACAATTAAACTTTAACTGCCGTGTTTCAGAGGATTGTTGTTGGACTATAATTTCTTCTTAGAATAAAGATTTCATTGAGGAAAAAGACACTTTCTTTAGTATTTTCTTTCATAGGCATTTTTTAACCTAAAAAATTAATGATGAATCGATAATTGATCATTAATTTTCCCGATGATTGATCAAGGAAATTTATTCAAGTGCCCATCCCTAATATATACTAATTACACAAGGCCATTTTAGAGCCTGGGTGAAAAAACTGTTGCTTTTAATGCTGGCACACTAAACACGTGTGGTCTAACTTGGTAGATTACAACACATGCAGCAGGAAGGAAGAAAGGAGGGAAACATCGCTGTACATGACAGCAAAACTCAGCAGAGACTGTCACAATGAGCTCAAATGAAAAAAGTACACAGTGCATCCGGAAAGTATTCACACCCCTTCACTTTTCCCCACATTTTGTTTTGTTACAGCCTTATTCCAAAATGGATTAAATTCCTTTTTTTCTCATCAATCTACACACAATACCCCATAATGACAAAGTGAAAAAGGTTTTTTAGAAATTTTTGCAAATTTATTAAAAAATAAAAAACTGAAATATCGCACGTACATAAGTATTGACACCCTTTGCTCAGTACTTTGTTGAGGCACCCTTGGCAGCGATTACAGCCTAAAGTCTTCTTGGGTATGAAGCTACAAGCTTGGCACATCTGTATTTGGGGTATTTCTCCCATTCTTCTCTGCAGATCCTCTCAAGCTCTGTCAGGTTAGATGTGGAGCGTCGCTGCACAGCTATTTTCAGGTCTTTCCAGAGATGTTCAATCGGGTTCATGTCTGGGCTCTGGCTGGGCAACTCAAGGACATTCACAGACTTGTCCTGAAGCCACTCTTTCGTTGTCTTGGCTGTGTGCTTACGGTCGTTGCCCTGTTGGAAGGTAAACCTTCGCCCCAGTCTGAGGTCCTGAGCGCTCTGGAACAGCTTTTCATCAAGGATCTCTCTGTACTTTGCTCCGTTAATCTTTCCCTCGATCCTGACTAGTCTCCCAGTTCCTGTCGCTGAAAAACATCCCCACAGCATGATGCTGCCACCACCATGCTTCACCGTAGGGATGTTATTAGCCAGGTGATGAGAGGTGCCTGGTTTCCTCCAGACTTGACGCTTGACATTCAGGCCAAAGAGTTCAATCTTGGTTTCATCAGACCACAGAATCTTGTTTCTCATGGTCTGAGAGTCCTTTAGGTGCCTTCTGGCAAACTCCAAGCGGGCTGTCATGTGCCTTTTACTGAGTAGAGGCTTCCGTCTGGTCACTCCCTACCATAATATATTATATTATATATTTCAGTTTTTTATTTTTAATAAATTTGCAAGAATTTCTACAAACCCTTTTTCGCTTTGTCATTATGGGGTATTGTGTGTAGATTGATGAGAAAAAAAAGGAATTTAATCCATTTTGGAATAAGGCTGTAACAAAACAAACAAACAAAATGTGGGTAAAGTGAAGGGGTGTGAATACTTTCCGGATGCACTGTACATACTAGGGTTGCACGGTATACCGGTACCAGTATAGTACCGCGATACTAGAGTTTTGAAAACGGTACTATACCAGCATTTAAAAACAAACGGTACTTTTATGTCATTTTATTGAATGCAAATGAATTGGTAAATTGGAGCCTGTCTCTTTAAGCACTGCGAGGCCAGCGAGTGTGACGTATGACTCGCATGTTTAGACTGAGGAGGAGAGTAGGGTTGTCACGATACCAAATTTCTGTTTCGATACCGATACCAATATGTATTTCGATACTTTTCGATACTTTTTGTAAAAAATATTTCATTATATTATGTATTGCCTTAATGGGTTATTTAAATATTTAAAGAATGTCATTTAATTTTTAAAAATATATTTTTTAATGTATCTATTAACCATGGACATGTTTTAGCTCTCTGTTTGCAGGCTACTGTAGGTTTACTACTGGGCTGGGAGGGGCTTTGTACTTCTTTCATTGACATTACAGTGCAGTGAACAGGTGAGCAACATTATCACCTGTCGTTCTTGACTGAAGTCTCGGAACAAGTCCGCATGGTTGTCCTTTAAATGTTTCGACAGGTTTTGAAGTGTTGCCTGCTTTTGCGAGACACACTTTGTAGCATCGCTTGCACTGCGGTGTTTCTGGGTTCAGAGGCTCGCCTTTATCGTTCGGTTTGAACCCGAAATATTTCCACACCGTACTTCGGGCCCGCATTTTGTCCACAAGTACGGGCTTTTCTGCAGCTGCCATCTCTATCTACTGTATTTTCTTCAACCCGCTCCGTCTGTATAAGACGCGACTTGTCGTTTCTCTCTCCTCCTCAGTCTAAACATGCGAGTCATACGTCACACTCGCTGGCCTCGCAGTGCTTAAAGAGACAGGCTCCAATTTACCAATTCATTTGCATTCAATAAAATGACATAAAAGTACCGTTTGTTTTTAAATGCTGGTATAGTACCGTTTTCAAAACTCTAGTATCGCGGTACTATACTGGTACCGGTATACCGTGCAACCCTAGAGGAGAGAGAAACGACAAGTCGCGTCTTATACAGACGGAGCGGGTTGAAGAAAATACAGTAGATAGAGATGGCAGCTGCAGAAAAGCCCGTACTTGTGGACAAAATGCGGGCCCGAAGTACGGTGTGGAAATATTTCGGGTTCAAACCGAACGATAAAGGCGAGCCTCTGAACCCAGAAACACCGCAGTGCAAGCGATGCTACAAAGTGTGTCTCGCAAAAGCAGGCAACACTTCAAAACCTGTCGAAACATTTAAAGGACAACCATGCGGACTTGTTCCGAGACTTCAGTCAAGAACGACAGGTGATAATGTTGCTCACCTGTTCACTGCACTGTAATGTCAATGAAAGAAGTACAAAGCCCCTCCCAGCCCAGTAGTAAACCTACAGTAGCCTGCAAACAGAGAGCTAAAACATGTCCATGGTTAATAAATACATTAAAAAATATATTTTTAAAAATTAAATGACATTCTTTAAATATTTAAATAACCCATTAAGGCAATACATAATATAATGAAATATTTTTTACAAAAAGTATCGAAAAGTATCGAAATACATATTGGTATCGGTATCGAAACAGAAATTTGGTATCGTGACAACCCTAGTACATACATACAAAAAGATTGTTAAAAAATTACATACATACATACATACATACATATATATATATATATATATATATATATATATATATATGTGTGTGTGTAATTTTTTAACAATCTTTTTTTTTTTTTTTTTTGGGGTGGTGGGTCCCTGCTATGGTTTGGTCTGATATGTGGCAGAAGCTTTTTTGAGCTTTGGTATTGGGCTGGTTTTGATTGGCTGCTTTAATGCTAATGTTTCTACCCATCTCATCTGTATGACGTGTCTGTATGTGGATCTTAAAGTTGTATTCATAGTAAGCAAATTAAATGTATTTACACTGTGTGATACACAGTGCAATGGTCGTGTTAACAAGGCTATAATAAGATATGACAGGTCACCACTATAGAAAGTGTATGTGCAGTATGGTCAGACCAATGTGGCCTCACACTTGTGGGCCCCACTGTATATATTTCACTACATGTAAAATTACTATAATCATAGGGACAAAGGATTGTAATGAAGCATACATTTCCATCTCTCCGTTTCAAGACTCCCGTGTCTGATCAGACTGTAGGGCCTCTGGTTAAGACAATAATATGCCAGGGAGTGTTGTAATGTATAAATATGGTCATGGATGCTGCTGGTTAGTCCTGCAGTGTGGTATCATCTTGAATACACTGTCAAAAGTATTCATATTTACAAATGTTGAGCTGCAACATGATAAAGTGGAAAGACTTATCTCCATTATAGTGAACCATCAAAAGCACTACCAATATTATATCTAACCATCAAGTGCAGAGAACTTGTGATTGCTCATTAAGACACCATCACCATAGTAACTTTTGTCCTCACTGATGTTCACATATTTACACTGAGCTTTTTCTTTAGTTACTCTCGGCCAACTTCTTGGTGAGACTGACAGATACAACTGTGGGATGTGGGACTCACCGCCTCCGCCCTATGCTGGTTGGTCATGTGAAAAAACATCACTGCTCCCAAGCCTTGGGAACTTCCTGCTACCACACAGAGGGCAGAGCAGAGGCTGCACCATAGACAACAAAACCATATTTCCTGTTCCACAAATCCCACTCACTGGTCTCAGTGCCAGTCTGACATTAAGTGTTAGTCTAGTAGTTTCCACAGCAGTACCATAACACCTTTATACAGTGTCAATCTCCGCTTTACATGGACCAGTTAAACTTCGAACAAATGAATAATATGAATCCCTCCTCACTGTGCAACTGCTAACCCCACACACCCCCACCCTCCCTCACACTCACACACACACAAAATCCAGACAGTTAAACATCACATTACCGCCACACAGCCCAAGTGTGAGTGAGTGTGTCTCACTCCCCCTCTCACACTACACAGCTGCTCAGTGTCATTTAGTAGCAGTTGTCACTGTGGTCCAATAGTCATTCACTTTCAAGAGGAAGAAAGCATCAGGCAGTCACTGCCCTGGCCTTCTGCAAGTGCTGGTTAACTTGTTTGCTCTAAGGCACACACACAGGTCTAAACCATGACTGCCAGTCCTTCTCATGGAGGAAGAGACTGGATTTTTAACACTCTATATGATCTGGTTGTACCAATACCAGTTATACTCAAGCTGCATTAATGGGGTTTTTTTTGTCACTTGAGGTCAATGTGGAAAAACAACTGACATATTGTTGCTAGGGATGCCCCGATCACATTTTTTTGGTGCCAATACCAATCACCTATGAGTGAGATCGGCCGATCCAGGGCCGATGATCATTTTTGTGTTTTGTTATAGCAGCTGGTTTCACAGTTGGTCAGCCTGCTTAGCTTTGTAGTGTACTGGGACCTCCAACAGGCAGGAGCGTAACCTGATAAAAGGACCACCAGAAGTCATCCTTATTCAGTCAACAACATGCTTTTACTTTGTTCAACAGAGCAGTACAAAAAAACTCCCAGGGAGCATTGCAGATGTTGTACCTTCTCTCAGTCTCACACACTTTGTAAAAGTTCCACATGGCTGACATGTTGTTTTGTTTTGGTGGCATGTTGCTCGCAAGCACATTGAACAAGGTTGGAGGCAAGACTACACTACACAGCACACAGTGCAGACACCATAGTACTAACCACACGTGATCAGTTTTAAGGTTTGATCAGTGACTAGAAGCATTGATTCCGATCTAGCAATCATGTACTTTTACATGATAATGATCAATTGGGGAATCCGTAATTGTTACCATATGAACTTCTTATAGTGAACATGTTATAGTATGTTCACCAGCTGGTCTCTGACTGTGTCTGTCTGTTGTTTTCTGTTGAGCAGGTAGTGGACAGTCACTGCACACAGTTGCAGCTGGAGACGAGATGGCGAGAGCAGAGTTATCAGGGCAGGAAACCAAAACAATGAGCTACAAAAGGCTGAAAAGCGCAACTGAAGCTGAAGGTAACTGCAGAGTTGAGGGACAACCCTCTGTTTATTACTATGAGGAGAGCACCCCTATCAGATTACAAAATCCTTTACTAAAATGTTAATTTGAAAAAATTGATTACTGCAGCTTTAATCTCTCTTTATACAAAATGTTTGACTCTGTTGAATAGTAATTATGTCTCTGTTTAACAATAATAAAAATTAAAAAAAAATTAAAAAATTAAACCTAACCCTAACTATGTAGAAAGGTTTAATGTAGTAAGGAACATATCATGTATGGTAAAACTGCATGTGCCTTTTATGGCTGGGTGCTTGGTAATGGAAATTACATTCTGGAAACTTCCAGGAAATGACAAGTGACACACTTCAACATGTGGTTTGAAGACAAATACAAATGTGGTGCAGAACCAGCTCCACCGCTGTAGTGTCAGTCACCTAGGTGCAGTTAACATTACTTCTAAAAAAAAAAAAAAAAATTAAGGGGTCTCCGACTGAAGTGCAACAGTCAAAACTTTGTGTTCCTGTCCCAGCCCAACTGAAGCAGGACTAACTAGCTTGCTATAAAGCTTTTTTTTTTTCTTTTTTTAAAAAGTGGGCTACTTCCCTGAGGGAAGGCTAACGACACAGTTAGCTTGGTGGTTTGTCTTCAGAGCCACTCTTAGCTCCTCTCTGCCAAGTCCCTCATGTCAGCAAACTGATGACGGAAATCATTTTGTACTATGTGACATAAGTACTGTGGTGTCAAAGCTTAATTTCAACCGTAGCATAAGAGCCGACAGCCCAGCACCAATTAGCTCCTCGGGTGGTTGTAACCTATCCCACTAGGCCAGCAGCTAGCCTCTAACACCGAGGACTCACGCCCTACCGAGCGGAGCCGGGCACGGTAACACACGGAGCTCATTCATCTACACTGACTAACGTCAGTGGGCTAGCTATTAGCTGCTAGGCTGTCCAGTGATAAAGGCTCAGTAGAAGAGTTATAGAATGAGCTAATTAGCTGGTTAGCTAGGCCTATCCACTACAGTGCAACAGCCTGTACACCACAAACACACACTGACAGAGAATAAGACCGAAGACCAGGTCAGAGCTCAACCATAAACCCAGCCGTAGACATTTTTCTCTAGTTCACTCATACCTTTCCAGTGACAGCAGCAGTTCCTCTCTTCTGCACACAAACCAACCTTGACTCAGTCCTGCCTGTGATTGGTGTAATCTTCAGACACGCCCACGAAAACAACACTGGATTCTGGCATTCTGATTAGTTGTTGGACAGCACGCTCCGGAACATGAACTGCTGGTACAAGAAAATGTACCACCCCCTCCTACCGCACACTGTCATTGGACATTTACTTTTAGAAATCTAAAAGCTACCATATATGGTAACGTTTGAGCTATGGTGATTGGCTGAAAGATATGTCAGTCATGATTATGGCTCCGGCGTATTACGATGCTCTTTGTTTGGATGGAGCGGCTCATGGGGGACGACGCTGAACCTTGCTCTTCACATAGAGCTCCTTCTTGGAAATTTCCGGTCCACCTTAAAAGTGGCATAACGCCTGAAGAGGGCGTTGTTTAGTCATTTTCAAGCTGACCAGTTAACGTCTATGTACTTTTGCTTATTGTTTTTGTTTCATAATCCTTATTTATATGTTGCATTTATTTCCTTTAATTGTATTTATTCTATTTGTACGTATTGTTTATACTTTACTATGTATCTTACTTCAAAGGCTATGATTGTTTCAGCCCAATTCTAATCCAGCCCTTACACCCTCCACTCCTGTAGTTCAGTGTGGAAGTATGAGGGGTGAAAGTAACAAAAATGTATTGATAAAAATTCAGATGATGAAAATACATGTGAATTAAATGCAGTAAATATGAATGTGAAATGAAAAACAGAAATGATCAAGTGATTTGGTTAATTTAAAGATTAAACCAGATGAAAGCAGACTCATTTGTTTCATCCTTCATAAAACATAATTGCCATTTATCATTTCAGGAAAGTGGGGTGGAAGTAACAAAAAATAACTGATAAAGTGGAGTTGATGAAAATACTTATGAATTAATAATGGAAGTGATTAAATGTATCTGAATTTAAAAATAATAGTGATAAAATATCGATCGATTTTATTGACTTGATTCAAATTTTATTTGAAATAATGTTGACATGTATCTTTTACAATCACACCCACTGACTAACTGATGGAGTTTCTGGCACTGTATAGCTCTCAATGGGCAGACAGCAGACAAAATAATCTGGACTCAAATCTCCACCAACAGATTTGTAGGCGAAAAAAATGAAATTCTTGTCTGAAGAAGTCTGTCACTAAAATGATAAATTTATCAATTTTAGAAGAAAATATGTATTTGTTCATTTTCTAGTTATTTGTGTTCTTTTTTTGTCAAATTTTTAATGTTATTAAGTATCAATTCAAGTATTGATGTGTTTGATTGTTTGTAAATTTTCCAATTATATAAATGGAAGTAGAATGAAAAAAGTCTTAGACTTGGTAATACTCAACCATACATTATACAGAATACCCAGCTGGAAAATGCACACATCGAAGCCAACCAGACCAATCAAACACATACTACTTCATTGTGGGAAGGACATTTAGAGAAATCCCTTTATTCATTCACTAGGAAGACGGACTACTTTTCATTGTCAGGTCTCTTAGAGAAAACTGACATCAATATGTTTTTAAAAGAAACTGATTTAGCTGAAACAACAAAGCCAACAAACAGGAAATATGTTGCCATGGATACAGTAAGTTAAGCTATGGGCTTCAACCTAAACCCTGTTTTTTTAGTCCATGTTTGTTTACATGTTGGAAAATCAAGTTCCTGTTTGTTATGTACCACTGGATATACTGACAATGATCACTGGCCCATTGACCGAGCAGATTTATAGATGTTTACCATGTTATTCAAGAAGAAGAAGAAGAAGAAGAAGAAGAAGACGACTGAACAACGCCTTCTACAGGCGTTATGCCACTTTTAAGGTGGGCCGGAAAATTTCCAAGAAGCCCGCTGTGGAAAAGAAGCCAGGTGCGGAAGGTGTGTGCTCCCTCAGCAGTCAGGATATTTACCTCGCTACACATCAGTGGAGTTTCTCTCGTCGACGTTTGTCTGTCGTTACTGTGTGAAAGCGACAGAGGTCAGCTTGAGGTCTTATGTTAGTCTGTGACATTAGCTAGCAGCATGTGTGCCTGGAGCAGCTGTTAGCAGGTTAAATGCTGCTTCCTTCATCACTCCCCATCAACAACATCCACTCCCAGTCTCAAGTCCTGCTGCTGGCGGGACAAGAGGGACCTGTCCACCCTGGACCTCATCAGACCCCACTTACACTGGGACAGGAAGGACCCGGCCATCCTGGACCACATCAAACCATGCTGGTACTGGGACAAGAAGGACTTGGCCCACACTCCTTCCCAGTCAGAGGGACTGGACCCTGCCACCGAGGCCCGGTACCGCAGAGAGGGGGCCCGGTTCATCTTTGATGTGGGCACACGGCTCGGGCTGTATCCTTCTGTGGAAAACACAATGGCTATTTTACCTTACAATACCTGTGTGACGGATTCTGGCTGCATCCGTAGAGCCACGCCCACCGTCTGCTTAACAAACACAGACCTGGTCAATGAAACCCACCTTCGCTGGGGCGGTTCATGTGATTGGCTTGTGTTCCGCTGCAGGCTGTGAGCTGCTCTGTGTGGCCCTCAAAACACCCAGAGGGACACATAAAGCCAGCCCATGTTTATTTGGCAGAGTGTGAGCAGTCACATGTAGTGAAGTTAGAGCATAGCAGCACAAGTAAAGACAAGGACCAACATTGTGTACAGCGAGGTGAGGGTGTTGAGTGAAGATGAATTACTGTAACTTGTGTGTGATGTTGGGTGGGTACAGATTGAGCTGATTAATAACTACTGTCTGCAGTGTGAAAACTTTGCTGTCAGTCTTCTTAACCCTCTGTGGCTTTAGGCACTATGACACACTGGCAACTGGGATCGTCTATTTCCACCGCTTCTACATGTTCCACTCCTTCAAGCAGTTCCCCAGATATGTAAGTATAAAGTTCTCTATCCAGTGAAATTATGAAACAGGCAGTTCTTTAAAACATCTCTTGCATGATGCTTGGGTTGTGTTTTATTTTGAAAACTCTGGGGTTGTTTTGTAGTCTGGATGGACAGAAACTGAGACCTTTGGAAACACCCACCTCGCTCCCTGATTGGCTCTCATCAGCCAGGACTCCCAGTTGTGAATACAACATGATAATGAATTAGAGTGTTACTGACCTTGTTGTCTTTGCCAGCAGCAGTTGTTCACTTACAGTCTGTATTTTACGGTTCTGCTACAACTGTCTTTGCTGTTCCTCGTTCAGAGTATTTTGTGTGTCCAATCAACTGCAGAGTAGACAATCTGCTTCCTGTTTACACTAGCTCGCACATGCACGGTGCACGTCATTGGTCATGTATGAATGTGTTTTCAGGTGTGTTAATATGAACGGAGATCGTTTTAATTAAAGCCCAACCAATTTATTGGTTGGCCGATTTTATCGGCCAATATTGGCCTATCGCAGATATAGTGTATCGGCACATATATTCTCGGATGCGCTTGTATGAATATTTTTATTAAGAAACAATAATGCAGTGGAAATGCTCAGGTCAAGTCAATTTAGAAAGGCTGCAGTGTATGTATATACCCAGTGAAGTTTACTGTTAGTTTTGATTTTAAAATGCTGTTGTAAAGTGTGGACGTAGCCTGAGCCACGACCCAAGCCCCATCCACCTGGACCCACCATCCAACCTGGCAGGATTTGGCTTGTCTGGGTGTTTACCTGAAATCTGCTATATTTTTATTGGATCATTCAGAAAACAGTCAGCCAATCAGAAGAGAGGCTCAGAGCGTCCTCTCTTCTGATTGGCTCGCTGACCTGTTGTTACTAGAGCTCCAGAGAGAAGCCTGAGAGAGGAGATGTAAAACTACATTGAGATGGTTCTTCTTATGGATCAACACTGGATGGATATGGGACCTTTAAGATGGTGGCACTGATGCTCCTGATGTGCATTCAGTGGGTCAATGTTTTAAACCAGGCAGCAACGGTTTTCCCCAGCCTTTGACTTTAGTAGTCGTAGACACTCATGATGAAAACCTAACAGAGCAGTGACTTGCTGCAGTAGCAACTAGTGCAAACGTTTATAAATGAGCACAGCAGTTACTTTGTGAGTCATGGTGAGTCCAGGCCGCCACCACCACCTCAAATGACTTCTCTCATGTTTCATGTCGTTACGCCCCACTCAGCATTGTCTATATGTAACTCAAACAGGCTGTCCAAATTTCATGTACAGTTCCTGTACAGTTTGAGAGAGATTTTGTTCCTGACCTGGTGCCTGTGTCTGCAGGTGACAGGAGGGTGCTGCCTCTTCCTCGCAGGCAAAGTGGAGGAAACTCCAAAGAAGTGCAAAGACATCATCAAAACGGCTCGCAGCCTGCTCAACGACACGCAGTTTGCACAGTTCGGAGATGATCCCAAGGTCTGTGCCGAGGAATCCTTTCATCAGGATACGATGTGTTGTTGAAAATGCTTCTATGATGGGAAATTGACAGGCGGACACAGAAGCTCTAAAAACGTTCAGCAGAATGCAGAAATTCATTGTCAGCCTTTCTGCTACAAGTAGAAGAAATTTACATGATATTAATATAATAAGAGTGACATCCTGGCACATTGAAACAGATTATTGAAGATTGGATCGAGGAAGGTCTTTTCTCCCCTGTGCTTTATCTTCTCTTAATTTTTATTTTATACATTTTAATTAATACATAAAAATGACTAAGAAATGATGCTCAAAATAGCATCATTTGGGGCGTCGAGTGGCGCAGTGGGTTGCACAGACATATGTAGAGGCTACAGGACGGACGGCCCTTTACTTCATGTCATTCCCCCTCTCTCTGTCTCCCCATTTCCTGTCTCTCTCTACTGTGCTATCATAAAGGCATAAAAAGCCCCCAAAAAATATAAAAAAAAAATAGCATCAGACTATGGAAATCATCGGCTGGCATGGTAAAATTAGGAAAGATGAAATTAAATTACCAGAAACACTTAGAAATGTAGCCACAAGCAGTGATACAACAGCAGGAAGCAGCATTTTCAGGCTTCACAAAGCTGAGCAAACTTCAGTTAGTTTAATTTTATTTAAAGAGTGAGGTTGGTTCATCGTCACAGAGCCCGCAGCATTTCCATAACTGTGGACTCAGTTCCACCATTTGTCCCCCCCTTTATCCGATGAGAAGGACACTGTGTGTGTGTATTCAGGAGCTGGCACAGGATGTGTCGAGTGGGTTTAGTCAGGATTTGTTCAAAGGCATCTTGAGTTATGAGCAATTATATGATAGGCCACACCCACTTTCACCAATTAATATGGCACTTCAGATTTTGGTTAATACTTGCCTCAAAAAACAAAAATACTTTGCACAAGTATTTAGTGAGGTAGGTGTGTAGGAACAGGACGAATGAATCTCCAATTAAAAGTAGTAGCAAGTTTGTGGTTTTTTTGAATTGCTTCATGCCCCCAGAGTATGTGCACCTTAACTTTCCTCTGGGTTTTGAGATACATTCCCGAACATGGAGTGTTGTGAAGTGGAAGCTTCGAGCAATGACCAAAACAGACGTCTTTCAAACTGAACATTTTACTTGCCAATATGTATATATAATTAAAAGCATTGAACATTGTCAAATTGATGAAGATGTTTTCTGAATTTGTTTGTTTTGTCTGCATGTCTTTTCTGAAGTTGCAGTGTGTTGAGCCCTCAGGGCCACCGTACACTTCTAACCTTAGACTTTTGACAGGCAGCCAGGATACTTTGGCTTTTAAAGCTTGGAGAGGGTTATCATGGCGTCTGTCACCATTTGTTCATAGAAGACTGGTGTTCGTTACAGGAGGAGGTGATGGTGTTGGAGCGCATCCTGCTGCAGACCATCAAGTTCGACCTGCAGGTGGAACATCCGTACCAGTTCCTGCTGCGCTATGCAAAGCAACTCAAAGGTAAATCTGGGGCAGTATTGATAGAAAGACTTCAGTGTTCATCTAAATCTATGTCAGGAGTGTTTGTACTAAGAGAATATAGTCTCCTCAGTGACACTGACAAAGCCATCTTCAGACTAAAGACAGTGTAGCTGATGTTTTTCAGGCGACAAGAACAAGGTGCAGAAGCTGGTTCAGATGGCCTGGACCTTTGTGAATGACAGGTGAGCTCAGGAGCCACTATTCCTGACTGAAATGGGAATTTTAAGGTCGACCACATTGATAGCATTTAATTTCCATGTTCAGTACTCTTCACCTTTTTCATTTTTAAAAAGTTGGTAATTTATTACAGAAATCCTGAAAAAAAAATTCACTATTCTTTTTTTTTTCTTCTTCAAAGAATTTTTTTTTTTTGTCAGCGTTTGCTTTTGTAATACTGATTTTGGCCACAAGAGGGTGAAGTGCACCACTACCCCAGTCTAAATCTGACTAAAAGCCTCCATGTTTCATTCTATGGGATTTTTAATTTCTCCTTGCTCACACAAGGTTGATGTAGTGTCTGGTAGCAAGTTATGTAACGTTGCTGTTCTGTCTTTTGGCTATAACTGTATTTTAATTAGTGCAGGTTTTCTGCCAGAAACACTTTAGGGAGTCAGAAACAGCTGTGATAAGGTGGAAGAGTTTCATCTGGGAAAATGGGTTTTGAGTCTCTGTTGGTTTATTTATTATATGCTGACTTAGTTAACTGTTCTTTTCAGTTTTGTCTTTGTTTTTATTTCTGATCTTTCCTCTAGAATGTCTTAAGGACACACTGCTCCCATGGACAGGAGCTAAAAGATGAAAAAAAAAAAATTATCCTGGCAAAAAAAAAAAAATGACTTGCCTTTCAGGGCTTCTGTAATTTGTTCACTGTTCATCCCTCATTCATACTTTTATTATTGTCACGATGGAAAAGCATTTTACACCACACAAAAAGCCCCCCACTAAAACATTAAAAAGATAAATGATCACAGGGCATCAGGAGAAGATAACAGCACCTCTTGCATGTCTCCTGCGAAGGCTGTGGAATGTAATATATGCCAGATGTTAGCAGGTTGACAGATGTGCACTAGGTAATAATAACAGCATTGTGTTCATCCCAAAGCCTTTGCACCATGGTGGCCCTGCAGTGGGAGCCTCAGATCATTGCGGTGGCCGTCATGTATCTAGCTGGACGTCTCTGTAAGTTCGACATCCAGGACTGGACGTCCAAACAGTCGTCCCGGCGCTGGTGGGAGCAGTTTGTCTATGATGTACCTGTGGAGGTGCTGGAGGGTAATGGAAATACTCTCTGACAATCTATTTATTTATTTATAGTATAATTGGTTTATAATCTTCAGTAAGTTTTCTCCTGTTTCTGCTCCTGCTCTTCTCCGTCTCTAAGATATCTGCCACCAGATCCTGGACTTGTATTCTCAGGCGAAGCAGCAGATGCCTGACGGAGGGATGGGAACAGGGGACAGCCTCCCACCACCTTCCATCCTGTCCTCCTCAGCCCTTCCACCAGCCAAGAAGGCCTCGCCTCAGACCAGCCCCAGACCACCTAGACCAGCTCAGGTACGTGAACTTACAGTGTTAGAGTGTGTTTGATCTCATTTCTGTGCCCTCAGCCAAGCATTGACGGACACTGACTGATATTTTTTCTTTTTTTTTTTTTAGCCCTCTCCCAAGGACGACAGCAAGGCCACAAGTAAGAACAAATCCTGTCTGGAGGACTGGAGGACACTGCACTTTAAGTTCATTCATCCATATACCATCAGTTTTTCATTGTTTTTCTCTGTCTTGTATTTTTGTTTTCCAGAGATCCCGAATCTAGAGCCTCCTCCACCACCTCCTCCACCCCCACCGCCTCCACCAGTCTCCATAAACCCTGGTCAGTGTCCTCTGCCCTGAACTCCATCAGCCAGCCTCACACTCTTAAAACACTGCCTTAAAGGACAAGTCCAGCCATTCTCTATATTTTGATTATTGTCCACAATAATCAAAATATATCATGTAAATTTCTCCTGTAAGCCAGAGGCCACAGTTAGAGAATGAGTGACTAACAGTAATCGTGCAGCACCGTTTGACACACCTATGGCACACACCTGCACCTGGAGACGGTGTTTCGCTCTCATGTCAAGAGCCGCTGTCGCTGTTCGCTCTGAGGTTTATTGGATTGTTAATTTATGTTATTGTTTATTATCAACAGGAAGAGTTTTTTTTTTTTTTTTTTACACTCGTTCCACCTGGATCTGACCTAGCTACAAGCTCTCACAGAGACCGGTGTACCGTGTGTACTGGACTAGACAGTTGAGATTTATTAGGCTGCATTATATTTCTTTATTCATTATAAATGAGGGTGATTTTAAATGTTGCTTACTGTTTATGGCCTACAGGCCGACTATTTACGAAATCAAGGTCTAGTTTCTACTCAGAAAATAACGCTTGCGAAGTGGCTGTGTCATGAGTGGACATACTGACAGATGTGCCAGCTGACAGTGACTTTCCTCATCACTAAACCATCAGCTTCCCCCTCGCTCAGGTCCTCAGAAGGTGACAAAGCCTCTTGAACATCGAATATTCGTCTGATTTTTCCTCTCTCCATTTCTTTCCGTTTCTTTTCAGTTTTTGCTGGTAGGATAAATCTGGTGCGTGGCGACTTCTCACTCACTCGCTTTTTCTCTCTCTTTTTCTCTCTCTCGCTCGCTCTCTCTCTCCTCTTGCTCTCTCTCCAGATCTGCATATAAAAATGTAGGCTTCATGTTAAATGAAAAAAATAGACAGTGAATAAAAATATATGTGCGAAAAGTGCGAAATGGAAACATTGTTATAATTCCTATGGCCACAGCTGGCCACAGCTGGCCACAGCTGGCCACAGCGGTCTATATGACCGCTTTGGTGGTCAGAGGAATAAATGCTCAATAATCTTGTCTTATTGAATTTAATACCTTCTAGGCTTCAGAAACCATCAAAAACATATATTTATGAAAAGTCATGGACTCAGGGACCTGTAGTTTTTATTTGAACAAAGTTATTTACATAATAAAAACTCAAACGGTCCGTCAGACCGTCTTGGCGGTTCTAGTGTTAATATACAATACCAGTTAACAACAGTTAATTGGCATTGTACATTAATAAAATATTAATGACTAGTACTTCAGGTGCCGATTAGCATGGGTAGCAACGTCTGGGCCTCACGTGTGCTGACAGGTCCAGGTGGTGCGTGACAAATCAACATTCATACCCGTCTGTCCTGTCATGCAGCTCCTGCAGTATCTACATTCTGCCTCAGTGCTGCTGAGCACTGACCACAGCTGCACCACCAGCCTCCTGTGGTTCTGTTTGGGGGCTCAGATCCACACAGACTCTTCACACTCCTCACACAGGGACAACTCTGAATCCATCACGTTAGACCTTATTTTATTGTGCGTCAGACACACGTTCATAGTCATCGTATTGACCAGAATCAGTGTCAGACAACTTTACTCCAAAGTCAGGAGGCTGTGATATGTAGCACAACAAGCTAACGAAGCAGTGTAAACATAACCTCCTTCTGAGCATGCTCAGTGGCCTCTGGCATACAGGAGCTCTTCTCCCGAGGCTGTGACAGTGACAGGCTGTTATCAGTGTGGGGAGCTGTTTCTGAATGAACACAGTGCCCGTATTCTACAGGATGATGGAACATGTCGCCCAGAGCAACAGTGGCTCATGGATGTGTTTTAACAAGAGCAACAAGAACTGATCTCCTCATATTAGCCTGGCGCACGTGTGTGTCAGTGTGTGTGTGTGTGTGTGTGTGTGTGTGTGTGTGTGTGTGTGTGTGTGTTTGTGTGTTTGTGTGTTTTATTGTATTTTAAGATGACAGCTGTTGGTCTCAGGTCATTTGTGTTTGTTTTGTCCACTGCATCTTTCTTTTCTCTCACAGATCATCAGCCTTTCTCCTCCTACCCACCAGCCCCAGATCTCCCCACTAATCCAGCCCCCCCACCTTTACCCCACTGCCCTCCCCCGCCACCTCCTCCACCCATGGACCTACCCGGCTCCAGCTCCCTGCTGTCTAGTGACGGCTACCAGAAGCTGCAGTCCATGATGAAGACAGAGGGCTCCTGTTATACCACTGTACCCCAGGCCTGTGTCCCACCGCTGGGCTACCACCAGCACCCCCCGGGCACCACGTCCTACCACACCCCCCCAGTCTCAGCCTACAGCTACCTGCTTGCACCTCCGCCACCCTCAGTCATGGGAATGACACCTAATTTGAGTAGTGGGTACCTGCCACCATCAACCGTCGGACACAATCAGCTCCCCCCTCCGCTTCCACCCGGGATGCCCCCTGTCAGTGGGCTGAGTCGGGGTACATGGATGAGATGAGAACCACCCAGACAGCAGAAAAGTTCAGATGACATGTTTTAAAATAGTTAATAATCTGAACATTATTACCTTTTCTGATAAAAGAAAACATTTCAGTGTTGTCATGGAGCAGGTAACAGGAGGAAAGAAGGTGCTGCTAAAAAATCTGTACTTTTACACAAATGTGAAACATTGATGTGGGTTTGACTTGACTTCACAGTGTTAACAGAGACATGGAGGATTGTCTTCCTTTAGCTCTCTTCTGTTTTGCACAACACATAATAAAGACACATGTGTTTTATCTTCAGCTCAGATCATGTCATGTCCAATTTGTTATTTTGCATTTTGTATTATATTTTTCAGTCTGGATATTGTTGGAGTTTTTAGCACTGCACACTGCAACTTTTTCTTTTTTTACATTGTTCAGCTTTATATTTAAAAACAATCCACAACAGTTTGACATCACAGAAATGCGTTTCCCTCATCACTTTTTCTTGAAGGGGTTTTGATGACATTTGTTGAATTGCTTTGTTTTTCTTATTTTTTATTTTTATTTTACCATTATCAGTTTGTATGTAAACGTGTTCACCCTTTAAAATGCTCTGGATTTGAACTTTTTTACTGTTAGAGTGTAATAAACCACTAAGAATAAAGAAGCGTGTGAATTCGGTTTATGATGTTGTTTTACATTATATAACAGTAACCGTTTCTGTCTGATGCAGCCCCACAGCCCCGTCAGAAGCAGCTGATCAGAAGCTTCCTTTATCTACTGAATGTGTTTGTTTCAACACTTTTAAACTGGAAGGTTCTAACAATAGTAACTATAGCATTGTGCAAAAGGTTTAGACACTAAAAGTGAAGTGATAATGTCATGAATAGTTTTATTTCTCAGTGAACTTCGTCCAAATTGCATGAAAGAGAAACTAGAATCACCTCCTCATGGTTGTATCCCTCCGCTGCTCAGACTAGTTTCAGGATACATCCCTGTTTATCCAGACTCATACAATATGAACCATTTGTGTGAAGTTTTGTCATAATTACTGTGTGAAGTCTTTAGTAATGGCTAAAAAGTGTTTTGTGAGGTCACCCTGACCTTGACCTTTGACCTTGAAAATCTAATTACTTCATTCTTCATTCCAAGTGAAAGTTCTCACCAAATTTGAAGAAATTCCGTAAAGGAAGTTCAAACATCGTACTTATGGATCAGGTAACGTTTGGTAGAAGGGTGCTTCAGTGCCTTGCTTCTCATACGGCACAGTGCCTGAGTTTCCTCTTGTGGGCAATCTGCTAACATGTATCAGAACTCCTGCGGCATCATGTCAACCACTTTGTTTGGGTCTCCAACTTCCTTGGGTGCAGTAGCATTGGCAGTGTGATCTTCAACAGCAGTGCTGGTGAAAGGATGTGGGAGTGGTTCCTCAGGTGATTGAAGCTCTTGGTCAAAATCAATCAGTGATACCCATGGCCATGGAGTCATATGACTGGAATCAGGGGCAGTTGGAGAGTAGGACTCCTCTTCTGGCTGGAAGTGGTGGTTCTGGCTGTTGAACTGGCATCTCACCTTGGAGCAGCTGGTGCAGTATTGAAGGCTTTGGTGGAGGTGGTGTTAATGGTGGAAAGGTTGCTGTAGTGGGTCCTTGGACTGGAACTGCATATGCTGAGGCAGTTGGTTGCTTTTCTAACTGAATCCTGGGCCTTCTGCCATGACTTCATTCTTCAACTTTTAAGGCTGTTGGGGTTGCTTAGATGACCTTAAAGGGGCCTTCACGCCAGGGTTGGTCCCACTTGAACCCCTTAATGTATACCCACTCTGCCGGACATATCCTCTGCTGCTGGTCTGGGATGGCAGCCAACTTTGCTTTTAAAGTGCCATTAGCTTGTTCTACTTCTCCCTGTGACTTCTGCTTTATCCCTAGCATCTTTAACGTTATCTTTGATTACTTTATGTCCTCCTTTTGCTAGCACTATTAGCACTGCAATTGAGTCTTTTTCACACTGTTGTTTGGTGAGACTACAAATCATCCACGTACTGGATCACAGTACTTGGATAAGTGTTGCAGATCTTGAGCCAGCACTGGTAAAAATTGATGGGCTTTCTACAAAGGTAGATGTGCATATGTGTATTGCTGTCCTTGATAAGTAAATACAAACAAGTGTTGTGAGTCTGGATGTAGTGGCACACTGAAAAAGGCTGAACATAGGTCAGTAACTGCATACCAGTGTGCATCAGGTGGAATGTTGGAGAGCAGTGTACGGGGGTCTGGAACCACAGGTGTCTTAGCATCAACAATGGAATTGATAGCTCTAAGGTTATGCACTAATCGATAATCATTATAGTGTGTAAAGTAAAGTATTGCTGGGGCTTTTTGTTTTTACCTGCCTCCCCCATTGTGGTCTTCATTCTATCTATAGCATGCTGCTTCACTGGATATTGTTTTCTGTATGGCAACATAGCTCCTGGTTTAAGCTTGATATGTATAGGTTGCGCTACTTTAATCCTATCTAATCAGTCTTGTGTTTTGACCACACTTCTTGTGGCACCTGTTCTAACAGGATTTTATGTTTTGGTGTCAGTGGAATCATTGTAGGCATTCTTTCATTCACCATGACCTTTTCTGCTACCCCTTCGTCACATGCTCTTAATGATATTCTAATATATTGTTTTCCTGGTGAGATATGGATGTACTTACTCTCTGTAAGTTTCCACTGTTGTATTTGTAATGCTGCTTTCACCATTGGACCGAGTTCATGTGATTCATGTGATTTTCTTTCTTTGCTTTGGTTAATTCATTCAGCTGTAGCTGTGTCAGCTTGTTGACCAGGTGTGTGTTAGCGTCTTCATCCCTCTGTTTTTCCTTTCTATAGGTTTCCACATGGTGCACAACATGCTTAGAGAACAGAGACCAGTCCATTTTCATGAGGCCCACAACATTCTCCAAATGCTTTTCCACTTCTTGTGGCATGGCTTTCTTTGCCATTACTTTGAACAGAGCTTCTGTGGTGTTATTGATGTTCCAGGCACTTCCTGTTTCATCTCTCCATTTTCGTTGAAAAGCATGTAGGAACTTTGATGGACATTCAGCCTGTTTCAATGTTCACTGGTCTATTTATTTTCTCCTTCAGTGAGGTCTAGCAGCTTGTTAGCCAGCCCAACCATATCCATGAATGACCATGGCACATACTGGGTCTGTCCCTGTGCCTTAGTTATTATGGGGCACTTAAGTTTGTTGAAGCTTGTTCGTACTCTTGCTCCCCTTCTTCCCTTCTTTATTCTGGCCATTGTTTTAAGGGGATTTCTCCTCCCACTCGTCTTCCACTTCTCAAGTACATGGGTGATGGTTCTGACATTTCTCTTATATGGTGTGTTTGGCGGTCTATTAAATCTGACAGTTTTTCCCTAACACTGTCTAATCGTTGACTTGTTTCAGTGGGGGATTCTTCTGATATCATGACGCCGTTCAGATGCATCCTCACTCTCTGTGATTGGCCAGTTGATGCCTTATCCTTTAATCTCCTCCATAATTTCATTCCATGCAGCGTCTATCTTTCTCTGGTCCTCCTTAAGTGATTTTATCTGCTCCTCAAGTCAAGTGGTTTCCATCTGTGCCTCTTGTGCTGTTCTAAGGATGTCTCTTACAGACTGGTTCATTTCCAATCTGCTTCCAGGTCTATATTGTCCACTTGACGTTCCTGGTGTTTCCCTGTTTCCTGTTGTTTTCTTCTTGGGGTTACTGTCAATATTAGTTTACCTTTGACCTCTTTTCAATTCTTGCATTTTGGTTTCCCTGAATGTATTGTCCTGTAAGTCCTCATTCTCTGACACCTCAGCTCTTTCCACCACCTGCTGATACTGTCGTCTATCATCTCTGTCTCCCTCTGACCTTTCTTCTTCATCTCGGGATGTATCTCCCTCTGTCTCATCATTCTCAGTTTCTGTCATTATTTCTTCTTGTTTGTCTTTAACTCTTGTGTCTTTATTCAAATGTATTTTTATTTTCCCCCTGTCATTTGCTTGTTCATTCCATGTCACTGTGAACTTCCCCTGCAGCTCACCTTTTATTTTCTGTTACTCATTTACTCATCTGTTAATCTTGTCACTGGAAATTGTCCTACTCCGGCTTTCTGTTGGTGGTGGTCTGCCAGACCCGGTGGGGCAGTTGGCTGCTCTTTTTAGTTTTTTTTCATTTTTTCCTTCTCACACTTCTCCTCCTGTTTCTCTTCATCTCTCATTTGTGTCTGTGTCTGCATGGCATAAGTCGGTGTATGTCTGTAACCTTCCTGTGTAAACCACAGCAGCACCTCTCCCTCTCTCTCTGGCTCGCTTGCCTTCTCTCTTACTGCTTGTATCTTTTGCTTTATAATGTTTTATGTTGGCTTCCACTTCATCGCAGCAGGTGCCTTCTTTTGGCCACTCTAATTTTCCTTAAGTGCGTTTATGCCACCTTTTCATACACAATTGGATCTGTTTCTCATGTTCTGGGTGTTTATTTATCACCAAATCCTCTGGTGCTGACACACCTCCATTAATCACTTTAACCCCCATATATCCTTATCCGCTGTTTGGTAGTGATCTGGGGATTTCTGGAACTTTGTTTGACTCTTTTATCCTGATTAACACAAGTATTTTACCAGCATTGCTGTCAGGCCTATTTTCTTCCCCTTATGGGGTTAAATTTGCTGAGTCAGTTCCCTGTTTTATCTCACTTCTTAAGACACACTTTTATAAAAATGCTTTTATTGTGTAATATCTTTTAATTCCATTTGCATTTCACTTTGATTTGTTTTGATGTTTGTACCTGATTCATGTGATTCTTTGTTATCTGTATTGAAAAATGCTATAAAAATGACAACATCTGACAAACATCTCCCTGGGTTTTAACAATGTACTGGAATCTGCTTGCCTTCCCCTTCACTCTACTGGGAATGACAGTGATACACAGCCGTGGGTCACTGCTACCCTGTTCTGCCCGCCAACTCCCTCCAGCACTCCCAGTGCTTGACTTAGAGAGATAGTATCTGCCTCACAGCTGCTCTAGCACTCGTGCCAACGTCGCTACGCTGTACATCTGCTTATCACCTCCTCCTCCTGCACTCTGGGAAACTCCTTTTGCACTTGTGTTAGATTTAACAAGCTTTGTCACAGGTTTTGATTTATTTGCAGTTTGTCGTACCAATGCTCAAGGCCCTCATTGTCTGCGCTCCAAACAGAAATGTGTCTTTATTCCCTGTATCTTTATATCTCCTTCAGGTTCAAACAAAAGCACCTCATCTTCACTATTACTATCTCCCTCATTCATCTATATTGGTCTCCTTTGGGATATGAAAAGTTTAAATCACTATAAACATCGTTTTATTATCTACACAGGTACTATTTCATCTATCCTTAGCAGCACTATATACACTCTCTGGCCAGTGCCTCTGTCCCTCAACAGCAGCGACTCTCTCACTGTCCCGTAGGCCCCTTAGCGATGCATGCAAGCTCTTATCAGTCTTTCCCAGACTCAGTCCCATGCCAGTGCAGAGCTTCCCTTCCCTGGGATACCCCGGCAAACAGTCGAAATATTTTGGGGACGAAAAGCTTTATCAACATTGACTGTTTTATCTTTAGTCTTTCTTAGACTCTTTAGCTCCCTACCCGTTCAGGCTCCCTCTTATCTGGAGAATCTTAGCTCTCAGCTGCGACGCAACAATGACGACAGGATGTATCGGCAGAGGCTACACCAGCTTTACTTTTCTTATTCTCTCTTACACTTTTTAGCTTTAGACTCTTTACCTGTACAGACTCCCTCTTCTCTAAAGTATTTTTTTTCGCTCCCAGCTGGATTGCTACTATATGCCTCCAACTCTCAAGACAAATTCACAAGTTTTAACAACTTCACCACATTTGATCTGGTACAGCACTATTTATTTACAGTCTATGTTTCAGGATAACAGCTAATGTTACCTGCGTTGTTGACACTTTAAGGTTTAAGGCTCACCTTACAGTAGTTAAGGAGCATGATATTGTTGGGGAAGTGAAGAATATTTCATCAATACAATTCATATAACATTTCTTTAATTCATTGTAGTTTCAGTAATCCCATGATAGGTGAAAGCTAAGCAATGTTAATGACTAATAAAATCTTTTCTGACTTTCAGGTAGGACAGAAGGAGACTGTCAGTGATTGTTATAAAATCATTTAATAAATCTCTAATAAACACAGACAATGAATAACAAGTACGTTGTGCTCTTTCTGCTGTGCTGTCTTAACATACAGTCGGCACCATAATGAGGAAAAAAAAGATGCTAACAACCAAAAATATGTGAATACTGTATTTGATCTTTTTCACAAACAAAGAACACACCATTACGGAGCTTAATATTTGGTTTATGAGAAATAAGGAACAGGGAAAGGCTTGTAAAACCCAAGGAGTTGAGACGCAGGTTGAGGGTGTTGTCTCATTGCAGGAAATCTTCAGGTGCCATTGAATCTCCCTTTGGCTCTTGTGCTGAAAAAGAGGGGAAAAACAAGGGTTAGAGAAAAGGTTAGACATACCCATACATCTGAGAAGATTCTCAGTCATCCAGGTCATGGTTATCCAAGAAAAGTGGACGTAGTTGTTGATATTTGAAGATGTTTCACCTCTCATCCAAGAGGCCTCTTTAGCTCTGAACTTTGTTCTAGTGTTTAAAGCCAAGTCTAGTTGCCCTTGATTCAACCTTTATTGGACACCTCTGTATAGGTTTGGACAGGAAATTGCCTTGGGAGATTATTGAAGTTATGGAGCTTCATTAGTTGTGATCATCAACATCTTTTGCTGCTGATGTCAAACAACGTATGACAAGTGGCATGATTTACTGATGTTTTGTTAGTTAGTGAGTTTTTTATTTGTCAAGTATGTTTTAGCTTACTTATAGCGTACTAATATACACAAACAAGATTAGTCATATGATAAAGTAGTATAATACACTGCTCAAAAAAATTAAGGGAACACTTGAATCACACATCGGATCCTGATAAACAAATTACTCAAGTTAAAAATCTTTACTGATGTACATTGTATTTGTTGAGAACAAAATGACATAACAAGGGTCAATGGAAACCAAAATCATCAACCCATTGAGGGCTGGATTCACAATCACACCGAAACTGTCAGTAGTGTGTATGGACCCCACATGCCTGTATAAACTCCCTACAACATCTGGGCATGCTCCTGACGAGTGGGCGGATGGTGTCTTTGGTGGTACTTGGCGGCATGGGATGAACCGATACATAACGTCCCATAGGGGCCCAGTTGGATTTAGGTCAGGGGAACGCGAGGGCCAGTCAAAAGCATCAATGCCTTCGTCATCCAGGAACCGCCTACACACTCTGGCCACATGAGGCCGGGCGTTGTCCTGCACCAGGAGGAACTCAGGGACCACTGCACCAGCGTCAGGTCTGACAATCGCTCTGAGGATTTCATGGCGGTACCTAACAGCAGTCAGGGAACCGTTAGCTATGACATGGGGGTCTGTGCGACCCTCCAAGGATATGCCTCCCCCAGACTATCACTGACCCACCGCCAAACCAGTCATGCTGGATGATGTTACAGGCAGCATTCACCACCAGACTCCTTCATGCCTGTCACATGCGCTCAGGGTGAACCTGCTCTCATCTGTGAAGAGAACAGACCTACCAATTCTGGTGTTCTCTGGTGAATGCTATTCAACAGCTGCAAGTGCTCCATATTCTGTTCCCTTTCACTTTATTATAAACATCAAATTGAATTTGAATTATTATTGGAAAAAAATAAGACAGCTGATTCACTGGATCTGGATTCTTCCTGTGGGACAGGTGACCTTGGGCTAAGGTGATTTCATCTCACCTTCTGACCCTCAGCACAGGAGCCCAGGGCTGTGTCCTGACACCGCGATTAAATTATTCTGTGTTGTGCCATAAAGAAGACCTGTTGCCACAGCTGCAACTCTTTGTCATTATAAAGACCAGAGCTGGAAACGTGGACACATGATGAACTGGAAAATGTCTTTACAAAGGTTGTACCACAAAAGTATTGAAGGCCAGTTAGTTACACACTGTAAAGAACCATAAAGTGACTAATCCGTCTTTGACGTCTTCACTCTGCACTAAACGTTCACTCAGCCATTGACACCAACACAGGCTTATACAAAAAGAATATTCCAATTTTATTTGAAAATCATCTATAGTCTTTTTCATGTTTCATGGCATTATTATTATATTGCTAAAATACATTTTCAGCATCTTATTTAAAAATATAAAGGCATGGTACTCAACGGTAACCTACACAAGATATGTATCAACAAACAGCTTCTTCAGGGGTATATTACAAAAAGTGGGGGTCTATTCCAGAAAGCAGATTTAGTGAAAGCTCACTTACATGTTTACGAACATGACCTCAGATATTAAACATGGAGGCTTCACCCTCACATCAAATTAAAATCTGCACTGTCTGTCTTTATAACTGTCAGACTCTGTGGACATTAAGACGCCTGTCAGATTGTCAATCAGTTCCTCTGCACTGGAACATTTACTAGACATTCATCACTGTAAAAGAAACAAAAGCAAACTGGTGTAAAGCTTTAGACACACATGACTCTGGTCAATGAGGAATTATTTCTCATGTTCTGATTGGTCGCACTGATAAACAGTCCTATCATGGCTGACATATACTGCTGTAGATGATGATACTTCTGAGTGACAGTAATGCAGCTGAAAATACTTTTAAAAACTGGACTAAATGTAGTTTAAAAGTGAGGTTTTGACTAGCGGCTGCAGATAGTCTGAAACTTTTAACAGCATTTAAGTTAATGTATATAAATTTACTACATGTTCAAATACAGTCATTGATGCTGTTGAGCGAGATTTTAAAATGTAAAGTAGACATCTGGAAATTTACACTCAGCTTTAACCTCGACACTTTTTCAACTGAAAATCACCAAAGTCATGAGGCTGTTCCTGGGTCAGAATCTGAGGTTACAATTATAGATCTATGAACCTCTGTCTGATCTGTTTCATTTATATTTTCATCTTCTGCTGCAGAAGAACTTGGTCTGCATCAGGTTACATCTAAATAAACATATTTAAACATTTAATCTAACAAACAGTAGGTACAGAAATAAAAGTCTGCTAAATAACAGTCTAGTGGACGACACTGAATAAAATGTGACTTTTAACTACTGTTTTACAGTTTTGTTTTTTTTTATAAATAATTTAATGTCACATCTTTCTGGCACCACTGGATTAAAATGGAGGCTCTACTCTTTATTTACCCCTTGCCATGGTGATTTGTTGATTCGGAGATCCATTGATGATGACTTTATATTCCTCATGAGCTCAGACTGAACATACTCAGAGTTGATTGAACTAACTCAGATCAGCTTTTCTGGAACCGAAAACTCAGAGTTTCCCATCTCAGAGTTCAGGGTTAAATTCAGAGTTTAATAAACTATTTCTGGAAGAGACCCCAGGTCTTTCTCTAAAATACACTGTTGCAGAGGAATATTTCAGAGTCAGTAATTCAATGACAAAATATATTTGAATGTCACAATATTCTTCAAACACAACGTTATGCTTTCAACAGAGTCAGCAGTCAGCAGTTTTGTGGATTAAGGGTTTTCAACAAACAACTAACCCTCAGTTTACAAATTTATAAGGACTGAACAAGTCGGTAAGTCTGTACTTTCTTTTAGTCTGCTTGAAAATAAAACAACTTGTTTCAGACTGTATGAATTATATCATATCATATTATATTAATGTATGAATATCTCAATGACTCTCAAATGTATTATAATACATGACTGTGCACATCATCCTGGAAAAATATAAAAGTTGGCTTGAACATTTCAATCTGACAAGTGTGTGTTACATTGAGGTAATAGTGTAAACTGCCAGTACCATTTTACAATAAGACTAGGCCTACTCTTATAAAGGATTTATGAATGGTTTAAAATTAGGTTATTAAATTGCTTGTTAGCACTTTATAAATCATAAATAAACAATTATAAACTAATTATAACACAATTTTCATACATTGTTGAAGGCTCACTATTTCCCAAGATCAAGTTAATGCTTATTAATTGCTCCTGAGTTTCCCCCAGGGCATAAATTAAGTATCTATCTATCTATCTATCTATCTATCTATCTATCTATCTATCTATCTATCTATCTATCTATCTATCTATCTATCTATCTATCTATCTATCTATCTATCTATCTATCTATCTATCTATCTATCTACCAATCTATCTATCTATCTATCTATCTATCTATCTATCTATCTATCTATCTATCTATCTATCTATCTATCTATCTATCTATCTATCTATCTATCAACTACTCATTAATGTTAATAATGAGTTACTACCATTTATAACTGGTAAAAGGCAGCCTTATAGTAACTCCTTAGTAAATTATGCTGTGTTTCACATTTTACAACAAGGCTCCCTTTTACCAGTTATAAATGTTTGTAACTGATAAATAAAAGTTTGTTTAAACATGAATGTATAAAACCTCCTGTCTCTGCAGTGGCAGTAAAAGACTAACCCATTTTTCCCCTTATTTGTATGGCCATGTTAGTGCTGATGGAGCCACACTGAACAGACTGTGGGATACGAACTGAAAGCGATGTATTATTGTGGACATGTGTGTGCATACAGAATAATGTAAGTTGGCACCTAACACCTGTTATTGTTCTTGTTTGAGTGGAATTATTGTATGATGATGCCCCAGAGATTACATTTCTGTTGCACTGTTAAAGCTGAATCCTGTGAAGCTAATCGTTCAAGCTAGCACTGAAGACCATGAGGCAGCCTGATCCAGTAATGTGGTCATGTGCAGTACTATACTTGTGTGTTCTCAATACCTGTGTGTTTGACATGCAGTCTTTTATGGTTATGTGGACATAGACATAGATCATTAGTTGTAGTATTGTATTGTATTTTATGTATTGTATGTACCTGTATTCCAGAACCAATTCCCTATTCTTATAAAATGTTATAGATAGATAGATAGATAGATAGATAGATAGATAGATAGATAGATAGATAGATAGATAGATAGATAGATAGATAGATAGATAGATAGATAGATTGATAGATACTTTATTTATCCCCTAGGGGAAATTCATGTGTCCATTAGCTCATTGTTGATAAAAAAAAAAATAATAAAAACAGTTAATAATAAATATACAATAATAATTAGATTAGTCCACTTCCTTTGGCTGAGGTGTTGTATAGCCTGATGGCAGTGGGAACAAAGGATCTCCTGAACCTCTCTGTTCTGCAGCGCAGTGAGATGAGACGTTTGCTGCAGCTGTAGCTGCTTCTCTGTCCTGCAAGAATGTTGTGGAGAGGATGGTTGGTATTGTCCAAGATGGCCTCCATCTTACATTGCATGTGTCTCTCCACAACAGTCCTGAGTGAGTCCAGACTCCTGCCAAGCACAGACCCAGCCTTTTTTACCAGCTTGTCCAGTCTCTTTGTGTTCATATCGGACATGCTGCTGACCCAGCAGACTGCAGCATAAAACAGTACACTGTCCACCACTGACTGATAAAACATGTGTTATGTTATGTCTTATACCATTTCACATGTCCATGTATAACCCTTTGAAGGGGGAATAAAAGCCTTAACAGTTAAATTGGATATTCTGTGGGAAGTAATTTCTTCATAGTTGGTTGTCTGCACTTTCTCACCAAGGACAGGACTATCTAGCTGCAACACACCAGTTTGGCACACACACTGTGTCTTTAACAATGAAGACAAATGGGGGGGGGTTCAGCTCAGTGAACAACAGGCCACAGAGATGTGAACAGTGGGACGAAGAATGGGTGAGCAGTTCAACAAGTAAAGGAAGGTTATTACCTGTGTTCTACCTGGAATGCTAAAGTCCTAAAGAAGAGACCAACCAGCAGAAAGCATCTCCATGTTAGTATCCACTGTGCACAACAAGCTGATCAACAGCTGTGATTAGAATGAGGACGGCTGCTGAGAACATGTCAAGGTAAACAACAATACCGAGGCCTTAGAGGATGAATCTGGTCACTTGATATGATCATGTGATCTGCCATAATTTGATCCGCCAAATCAAACTTTCTGACCATTAAGATCCTGATGGTGGTTCATTGCTAGAAATTTAGGAAACATGTGATGAAGCAGCAGGTGCAAATGCTGGATGGTTGAGAAAACAAAGAAAGCTCACTAATGAGATATGAGGCTGTACAGTACAGATACATGTGGGCTCACTATTTGGCAAGCAATTGGTCACTGTTGCACTTTCTATCTTGTGTTATAACAGCTTATAAATGATTTATAAAGTGTTAACAAGCTAATTAATAAACTACTTATAGACCATTCATAAATGTTTTATAAGGGTAGTCTCATTGTAAAGTGGTAGCCTACCAAACTGGCGGAGAAGACGAACAGGCAGAATGTATGAACGTATGAATGAAGAACATGAATCATAGGCAGAGCATGTCAGTGTGCCAGCTCATGATTACAGTGGTTTCCTTCACTGCAGGAGTCCCATGGTACAAGGACATGTAGGCACCTGCACAGTCCACATTTCATAAATTGTACAGCCATATTTTTGACATTCGCTCACAGGACATCACAGACTACTAACCTAAAATGGCCATGGCAGGAATTAAATTATTGGAACTGCAGCGTTCATTCACCTGAACAATTGTAAGCTGTCTTATCCACACACACTGAGAGACTCAGGAAATTGCCATGTTAAAGGTACTTGGCAGTAACACCGGGAGCTCTAGCTTATTAGCTAACAAGATACACCATATAAATAATACAGTTTGATGGGGGCTGTGCTGAACTAACGATGTCCTGTCTCTGTGAAGTTGATATCAGTCTCACTGTGGGTAAGACAGCACAGCCATGTCTCCCAAGAAGTGAAACCAATGCCGACGGAATAGAGACACTGACTATGGTCGAGAATTCGGTTCATTCGTGTGCAACACAGTGAGTGTGACATTTCTCATTTTCACAGCTTCATGTGTAGGAGTTGTGGTCTGATCGTGACTGAGTATTAATAAATACAGAAATGATAAGTTATAGAGTCAAGAGTCAAGAGCAGTGTTAGTGCATGCTTGTATACTTCTACTGTTTCTGTATTAACATTAAAAGAGGAAGATAAATAGACTTTTGATGATTTTGTGTTCATAAGATAACTTGCAAGTAGCAGTCGTATTTCAACAGGCTCATCAACATGTGAAGTTTGTGACCCAAGTCTCAGACAGGTTATGATGAGGTAAGCTTCAATCCTTCATAGACTTTGTCAATTCTAACTGTGCTTTCACAGCTGTGGTGATTGCCACGTGTTGTACCTCTTCTGCTGTACCTTTTCTGTTTTCGAAGATGATGGTAAACCCAAACCCGGCGTTTATAGTCTATGTGTGAGATCCAGATCCAAGATTGGTGGTTTGTTGGCATTTCAGGACTATGTCCCGGTAGAACTGAGACGTACATCCGTCAGTTTAATTCAGACTGAGGACGCTGTAATTCATCAGCCAAGAGAAAACACTGAGTTTAAAAGCTTCCAGTCCAAACTGGGATTGTAGGTCTGCTGGGAACATTGGTGGCTTCACCTGGTGTTTGACAACTAAGAGGGCCCTTTGAACTGGAGCCAGCAGCATCACCCAGCTTCCTCCAAACCACCTGAGAGGGAAAACAACACTGTCAGACAGAAACAGGCATGCTTTATCATTATCAGTCATGTCATATACACACACATATATATACTGACTCCTAACTGGACAGATTTGAAAGAGAAGAAATGTATATTTATGGATTTGGATTGTATAACAAACATAAATCAGCAGCTCTGTTGTGTCTACATTTATGTGTGCGGTGTTCAAACTCAGATTAAGGAAAAGGGGAAAAAAAACTCTTTTAAAGAAGTAAGAGAGTTGGAAATGATCCGTAATTAAGTTTCACTTTCAGTTTTCAGTGGATCACAGAAAGGTGCAACACCTGGACTCCTGGTGTCTCGGCAAAGAAAGACATCGACGTTCAGCTCATGGTACAACATAAAGACGCTACTGGTATGGATTAAATGAACATTATCAACCGGAGGCAATGATTTGATTCATTTTTGGATGTTTGTTGCACTAATCTGATTGAGTTATGGGGATGTGAATATTATTTAAAATTATTTAGCATAATGCTGCAAGCTAAAATGTGAGAGTATGGTTTACTGTTAATGAAATATAACTAAACGAATGTACTGTACTGTAAACTCTACTCACCACTCAGTATCAGAACAAACTGGACTGAGAATAAAAGGAAGAAAAGCAAAGTGAATTGTCTTGTATGGTCACCAAGCCTTTTTCAAGTTTGAACAGGAGCTGAACAAAAAAATCTGTTATAACTTGACAATGTGGGTCTGCAGTGATGAAACTACACTCACTTTAAATGTGGGATTGTGGGATGGCATGTTCTCCTTTCCTTACGTAGGATCAATTAGAGAATTGGACCAGCTCTTATCATGGCTGCTGCTCAGATATTTCCGAGTCATTTCACTCAGTTAGGAACCTTCCTAAGCAAAACAGACTTTGTCTGCAGCCTTGGACTCAAAGATTAACTGATTAGATTTTGGTAGGCAAAGGTCAGGGTGATTTCACACTGTTGGAACGCCCAGAGGGAATTTTGGAACATCATGCACAAGTACTTACTGTCATACTGAAACTACATGAAGTACTTTTACTGTGTTACTGTAACTACATGAAGTACTTTTACCGCCATACTGTAACTGCATGAAGTACTTTTATAGCTTGAAGTACTTTTTTCTGATTCTCCTTTTTTACTTGTAGGTAGGTACGTAGGTTGGTGGGTGGATGGATGGATGGATGGATGGATGGATGGATAGATAGATAGATAGATAGATAGATAGATAGATAGATAGATAGATAGATAGATAGATAGATAGATAGATAGATAGATAGATAGATAGATAGATAGATAATAATTCCTTTATTTATATAGCACCTTTAAAAACAAGGGTTTACAGAGTGCTTTGACATAAAAGCACAAACATACAAGAGAACAAGGGCAGAAGAACCCAAACAACAGCGCCATATAAACCCATAAGAGCCCAAGCAAGCAACCCAAGCACAAGAACCCAACAACATAAACTGAGACCAGGAGGACCAAAGTAAGATGTAGGATGATGTAAGCAATTAAAGGGAAGAGGAATAATAAAAGGGGGTGTAGGCACTAAAACAACATAAAGCAACAGAATGAGATAAAAATAATTAATACCAATAAGGGCATAAAGGGGTAAAAACAGTAAGAACAGTGCATTAAAATAAGGTAAAAAAGCGATAAAGGGAATAAAAACAAATAAGAACAGATAAAAAACATTTGTAAAGAGATAGAACAATAAGGAATAAAAAAGAGATAATAAGGATAAATGAAAGCCATAAAAAAAATAAAAGGAAATAAAAGCAATACAAAGAAATTGAGGATGTTAGGCGCTAGCACCGAGCTGCCCAGTTTGTTTGTGTGGACCTCATCGGTCCTGTAAAAAGAAGAACGGCTCCAAAACAGATTAAAATTGTCAATAAAACCGAAGTTGTGAGCACAGCAAGTGGACTGGAGCCAGGTGTTGAGGTTGAGGTTTCCGCAGCTTTTTAAAAGGCTAAACTGGTCATTAAAGTCCATTTTTGTCAGCTCAGATTGCCGACTAGCCATGTCATTACAGCCCACATGGACTAGCACCCGGTGTCCTGGGCCAGAATCCTGCGCCAGGTGGAGGAGGTTGAGGTCCAGGAGAAGTTGGCTTTCCAGTGGGATTGTCAGCCACCTGGGCACCGTCAGCACTGTCAGCTACCAGCGGAGGTTGGTAGGCGCTGTGGATGTGTCCTGGTCCAGGAGAGGAAGAGGCGCAGGGGCATCAGATGGGTGGACCGGGTTGTCATCTGCTAAGGCGGCAAAGTGGTTGGAGAGGCTCAAGCAAGGGGGAGAGATGAACCCGTACAAGCCCCTCTTGCAGCCACAGACTACCACCTCAGCCCAGGTTGACCCATGGCTGGAAGGTGGTGGGGTCCCACGCCACTGTGCCCTGGAAGGCTGAGCTGAGCTTTTTGGACTGTCCGTACACCAAATCCAGGTAGCTGGACAGTAGGGAGTCCTTCTTCTGAAGTTCCTCAAAGAGCCAGCCTATGTCTTCTTTCAAGTCAGCAATCTCTTTATTGGCTTTAAGTAGCATTGCGCTGCCATCGCTGGGCATAGTTGGCTTAAAAGTGACTGGCTAGCTTAGTTGCTAGGCTAAGAACAAACTTTGCTGTGCTAGCAACAGTCCCAGTGTTGATGTCCCTCTCACTGGTACAGCCGTGCTTTCTCACTATGTTCCCCAAAAATACCAAAAGTTAGACAACAAAGCTCGTCCCTTGTGTCTAATGTGAGCTTCCTCTTACATTAAGCTCCAATTGCAGCAGATGTCTAAGATTTCTCCAAATCTTACGCATGAGTTAGACCAGAGCCATAGATAGATAGACAGACAGACAGACAGACAGACAGACATGTTTTTGGCCATAACCAACAAATTCATTCACTAATTATGACACAGTTTAACTCAAATGTCTATAAGGATAAAATGAAGTGATGACATTTTATATCCAAAAGGTCAAAGGTCAACTTCACTACCACAGTAAAAGTACTTCATGTAGTTTCACTTCTACAAAAACACCTCTGATCATTATTCAATGCTGTAACTCAGGAAGGAGAGACTGTGACCATATTTCCTGATACTTGGCTCGTTAATATTTGTAGTACTGTTAGTTTTGTATAGACAGACATGTTTCTATATACTGAACAAAATAGAAGATAATAAGAATGAAACCAGGTTCTGACCACCACACGTATCATGAAATCTCCAGGGCTAGGTAGAGTTTAAAGAAAGACAGAAGTTCATTTTTAAACCTACGTTGCACATGTCTCTGACAATGACCTTCTCGTTCTCACTGAGGTCTTCATCATACTCCTGTGAGCTCTGCCTGGCCAGCCTCTCATGGACATCCAGCACCTACACACGCACACACACACACACACACACACACACACATACACACACACAGACACACACACACCCACACACACACACACACACACACACAAGGAGCCGCACAGGCTGCTTAGTAAAAGCTTTAGCTTATATTTGCCACTAGATGGCAGGAAGTGTTTAATGCTGCCACTTCAACCTCATTGTTTAGTTGTGGTCCTCTAAGCATTCAAGCAGTGAAAATGTCTTCATCAAAATGTCACTGTAACTAGTGGATTGGGTCAGTGGAAGTAGCATCAGTCTACCTCCTAATCCGTGTACTGAGTACTGGAGTATTTTCCCATTGCTGTGTCGGTCCTGTGACTGACATCAAATGGTCTTCACTCTCAACAGAGGACATCAGTGACTGGTTACTGTATGATGAACAACCAATCAGAGCTGCAGACAGTGATGAAAAGCAACTGATGAGAAGTAGATTCACTTTACTGAAGTATCAATTTGAGATATTGTACTTTACCTGAGTTTCATGTTACTTTACTGTATACTACTGCACTACATTGATCTGACAGCTGGAGTCAGAGTCAGCTGCAAATAAACATATGATCATCCTATAAAATATAATACACTGAGTACCTTTGCTGTCATACAGTAACTACATGACGCACTTTTACTGTCGTACTGTAACTACATGAAGTACGTTTAATGTCATACTGTTGTTAGGCCTGTTTAATTGTTTATCAGTTTAACAGCTATCGTTGATTATGAAAATATTAATATTAAAATATTATTAAATAATAACTTTAGATGAGTAAAATCCTTGGAGGCACCAGCCTAAAATAGGCAAGGATAGCCAATATTGATTCAGTCTCAAATTATTATTTCTAATCTGTAACTGATAAATAATTAACTTAATAACTATAACCAAACTACCATATCAACAGTATGTAAATGTTGAAGGATCGAAGTTCTAGTGAGTAGAGGTTGACAATACTCACACTTGTGCAACATTAAAGACACCACTAGTTATACTTAAAGACATTTATTTATAATGTAACAAAGTAAACCATACAATGTCTAATCTAAAGTATATACAGGTGTGTGTGTGTGTGTGTGTGTGTGTGTGTCAAGTGTTTGTGTGTTTGGGGGAGTGTCAGTAGGGACACAGAAAAAGGCAAAATGGCTGATTCAAAATGGTCACTGTGACCACATGGCCTTAAAAGGGAAGACTACCACAAATTGGCAATAGACAAAGAAACTACTCAACACCTGGTGTGTGTGGGAGGGAAGGTGTGAGTTTCTTTGTTAGCCTAGCTCATGTAATCTAAAGGTACCAGGTTAGAGGGAGGAGGTTAGCTTCATGCAGGTTCTAGAACTGAGACGTACTGTTATGTGTAAACATATGAGTACCCGATTAACTGTATGACTGACCACAACCTAAGCAAACATTACAACAACAAGACATTAACTGACATGTACATTAACAAAGGTTAAGAGTTCTACTACTTAGCTGTGCTATGCTGTGCTAGGTTAGGTTACGCCCTGTCAGTTAACGCTACCCAGTCCTTGGAACAAAAGAAAAAGGTCCTTTCCAGTGTTGTTGTAAAGTCCAATGGGTTTGCGTGCTTCCTAGAGGAGTGAAGTCCTGTCTGGCTGTGTGGCCTCGGTGTTGCAGAGGAGGCCGCTGGTTTCCTCTTTGTTCTTCTCACAGAGTTAACTATCTCTTGCTAACTGCTGATTCTGAAGAGAACTTGGTTCACGCTCAGTAAATCTTAAACAGGTCACTGGTTTTGAGGAGAAGACTATTGCAGTCTGCTGGGGGCAGGCCTGCAAGGAAGCTGTTGCCTCAGGTAGCAGGGCTGACCTGGGCTGGGAGCCTTGTTGCTCCTTGACGAGCCCAGAGGGAAGAGAGGAGCTGCTGCTCCTGAGCAAGCCGAGGAGAGAAGAGAGGGCGAACAAAGAAGGGGATCTGGTTTTGTCTGGTGACATCCTGGGGGGTCACATATCACACACTGACCAATACTCACTGGTCTGAAGGTCCCTGGGGTAGACTCGTCCCCAGGTGTGAACAGTGAGGAATTGTGGGGAGGTGAGTTCTATTGTCTGTGGAACAAAAGAACATGCGGTCTCCACTATCTTGAATGTACTGAGTCCCAACATACATGAAGTACTTCTACTGTCATACTGTAACTACATTAAGTGCTTTTATTGTCATACTTTAACTACATGAAGTACTTTTATAGCTGATAGATAGATAGATAGATAGATAGATAGATAGATAGATAGATAGATAGATAGATAGATAGATAGATAGATAGATAGATAGATCATTGTCATCACCAACAGCAGAGACAGGGGAGAGCACTGAGACAATATACTGCAGTATAGAGAAGAGAAGAATGACACTAGACAGGAAGAGGAGGTGAGAGGAAGCAGTGGCACTGCTGAGGCAGATACAGTGTGTTCTCATGGCGACAGATGGTGCAGTCGACCTGCTGTGTTTGCAGTAAAATAGGAGTTGATCAATCAGCTGGTCAGACAGGATGTCTGCTGCAGGTTAAGGTTTGAATCAGCAGTGCAGTGTCCGGTCAAAACCAACAGGCTATCTCATTAATATTTAAATATTACATGCAATCATCTGATCATCATCATCTAATTACCACATTATTGCTGTGCTATTATATTATCATTAACCCTATTTATCAGATACCTGATCAGAAATGACTGGGGCATAAATTAAAAAAGATTGCTGTGACACATAAACTCACTGACCAATTTATTAGGTACAACTAGATTAAGCTAATGCAGTATAATACACCATACCTGTCATAGGGGGTTGTCACGTGATACTGTTATTGCATCTTCCACTGTGGACGCTTTTTAATAAATAACTCAAATACACTTCAGTCTTCATACTCGCCGTTTTTATGAGCAGAGTCTTGTCATTTCAGCTGGGACATGTGCTCACTGTTATCACTCATAAAAGGAAATGAATATTGAATGTATTCTCATCTGATAATATTGTTATTGTTTTGCTGCAGATGTGATTCAAATGAACCACCTGAAAGATGGAGGGAGAGCAGAAGAATGAGGGTGAACAAGACCAGATATGAGCTTTTAATATTTTGAGGCCAAGTTCTTATTGCTTGTTTGTTATTGTTAAGAGTCAGTCAAAAACGTAGACACATACACAAACATACACATACGCATGGTTGTCAGTGTTATAGTATACGTACATTGTGCATGTTGTCCTGTGAGTGCTGAGTGTCTGAATGACAGAGAGACAAACCCTTCCTCAGAGTTGTTATGTCCCATCCATTAGCCTGAGGGACAGAGAGAGAGAGAGAGAGAGAGAGAGAGAGAGAGAGACATCACCCTGAATTAACTGTAAGTGAACACAGGGAAATGATGGAAGATGGAGAAGGAGGCAGTGGTAGGACTTACTACTGCTACTGGGAAATCAAACATGCTGCAGTTCCTGGACTTTTTTCTAAAACTAGATTTAAACATTTGATGAGTTTCATTCAGGAAGTTATTTTTTATTGACAAAAAAATTTACTTAATGTTTTTTATTACAAGTGTCAGACTGTGAAAACCTCTGTTTCATCCCATTTATTAAAAATCCCTACAGAGTATACAGAGCGCAATACTGTGTCAACACTTTCCACAGTCTGTGGAGTCTGCAGTTGAGGCCTGCGGCTAAAATAAGTCGAGCACATTGATGTGGTTTGTGGTGTGTAAAGTGATGACAGCGTCAAGTTACCTGTGATAGCAGCTGCTTGTTTTCATCCTCGAGTGTCCTCACCTTGTTCTCCAGCTGTCTGATGTAGCTGGCTGATGCGTCTGGACGAGAAACAACAAAAGAAAACATCACATCTGATGACATCTTGGTCTGAGCAAATGTCAATACAAGTATAGCCAAGTACATAATATTAGGGCATTCTTCTTCATGATTGGACATGAGCACACGATGAGCAGTGTGGAACCTTCTCCCAAATCAGCCAGCTGCCACATGAGGCAGCTTAGTTAGTCTCCACATGAGGCTGAGAGGCCCGTTGTTGATTTTCCCAAACAGATTCTAGTTAAGTTAACTAATCCTAATATTGCATTGTTGTACTCACCGATTCCCAAACATACAGTGGCAAGAGAAAGTATGTGAACCTTTTGGAATGTCATGGTTTTCTGAATAAATATGTCATAAAATCTGATCTGATCTTCATCTAAGTCAAGGGTATTGACAAATATAATGTGTCTAAAATAATAACACAAGAAAAAATCTGATCTTTCATGTCTTTATTGAATATACTCATTCAACATTCAAAATGGCAGTGGAAAAAGTAAGTGAACCTTTAGAATTAATAACTGCTTGACCCCCCCTTAGCAGCAATAACCTCAACCAGGCGTTTCCTGTAGCTCTGGATCAGAACTGCACATCGTTGAGGAATTTTTGCCCATTCTTCCTGGCAGAACTGTTTAAGCTCTGATTTTGTTTTTCTGGAACTATTCTGTTGTGGACTTGCTCCGGTGTTTTGGGTCGTTGTCCTGCATCATCCACTTTCCAGAGAGTTTCAGCTGATGTACAGACATTCTCAGATTATCCTGAAGAATTCTCTGATAAACTTGGGAATTCATCTTCCCCTCAATGATTGCAAGCTGGCCCAAATCATGAGGTTTCCTCCACCATACTTTATGATTGGGATGATGTTTTCATGACGGCTCTTGGTGTCATTTTGACTTGGCGTCCACTTCTTGGTAGAGTAGCAACTGTCCCAAAGTGTCTCCATTTGTAGATTGTTTGTCTAACTGTAGCCTGGTGAATTTCCAAAGTCTTTGAAATCACTTTGTAACCCTTGCCAGCTTTATGTAAATCAACAATTCTTGATCGTAGATCCTCTGAAAGATTTTTGGCGAGGCATGGCTCGACATAAACGTGTTCTTCTTTTGCAAAGCAAACTCCAAAAGTTTGAGGGGTTTTTATCAGTCAAAGTAGCTTTAGTCCACAACCCCAAACTCATTGTCTCAACGAGACTCCAGATGTGCTAAAACCTGACACCAATTAGCTTTTTTGAGGTCATTAATTCAAGGAATACATACTTTTTCCACAAGCACTATGAGGATTTTTTGGTTATTCTCAATAAAGACATGAAAGATCAATTTTTTTTGAGGTATTATTTAAGACACATTATATTTGTCAATACCCTTGACTTAGATGAATATCAGATCACATTTTATGACAAATTTACTCAGAAAACCATGAAATTCCAAAAGGTTCACATACTTTTTCTTGCCACTGTATGTGAATGTAAGAGCTGCTTTCAGAGCGCTATCAATGATGGCAGTTTGAGCTGTGGACATGCAGTACAGTACACAGACAGGCTGCAGTTTGTGTAAAGGTCCATATAATCTAAAGGTAGATGTCCATGTTTTGTTTGATTATAGATCAGGTCTAGGTTCTATATTAATATTGTGAAAGTATCAAAGCCTCAGTCCGCAAAGGAATGCACACAGCCTGTATTCAGAAACTGAGCCTTAAAAACCAGCCGTCAGGACTTCTGGAACTTTGTGATGTCACAACAAAGCAGTCACTGATCAACGTGACTAACACCAGGAACTGCTAGTGCATTCTGAGTGTATTGTATTTCTTGTATTCATTTATTTGTTTTTATAGTGAATCTTTCTTAAGGTCAGCAAATGCTCAAAAGACCTGAGTTTGTAACTTCTTAACTAGCAGCAGGCCTCCAATATAACAAGTTTCTTCACATGGCTTGTTCATTAGACACAGCCAACCAGTCTAGGATCATTTTAACTTTTATATCAATAAAGTTGTGAAAATTAAGGTGCTGGAGTCAAAAACAGCTAAGCTGACTGGAAGACAGGTCACCCAAAACCTGACATGTGAACTTGTGAGTCATGTCATTGCACCCTTAGACTGGTCAGTGACAGACCAGCCAGAGAAACAGGATCAGCCCACTGTCAGAGCAAGAGGGTCTCAGGTCCTCAAACATAAGGACATGAGGACACTTAACAAAATTCTCCAGTCCTTTGCACTAACCTCAACCATTGCAACTCCAACCCATACCTAACCTTAACCAAAACCTGATCCCTAAAACCAAGTCCAGACCCTCAAACAACCCTTTTGTTTTGAGTTGTGAGGCCCAACCAAACTGTCCTCACTTTCAAGGTCTAAAACAAAAACAGCTCCTCTTATCAAAGATAGCCATGCATACACTTGTTACTAATTTTAGTGAGCTGTAGAAGGTTATTATGACAGCAGCTAATGAGGATGTCAGGTGACGTTATATAAAGAGCAATAGAGTCCACGTTAGGAGGACATTGGCGTGGATGGATGGATGATTCAAGAGGACACAGGACTTTGACAGACTGTTTGTTTCCCATCAGAAACCGACTGTCAGCGTTGTTTCATTTAACCACTCTACAACTTGTGTTTATTATTGCATTGTTGGTATTTTATAATGGGCCTAGCAAAGAAACTGTACTTAGTGTTGACCAGTCACATCTGGCCGACACCAGTTTCTTTAATAATGTCGGATAATGATCCAGTGGATCCCTGGTCAAATTATCATGTACCTGACATTTGCTTGTCTCGATGAAATTGTTGTTAGAGAACTGGAAGACTGCTAATTTTATACCACAAATGACAGTATACAAACACAGTTATTCAGTAGATTTCTTTCAACCCTGTCTTCTAGAAATGACCTTCACCCCAACTTCTTCCGACACCAAACAAAACCTCTCCAGGCAACATCCTCCAGACAGCAAATATGTCTTTGAAAATGTAATTAGCAAAACAAATTACTATTAGACAACAGCAATGTCTTGGAGCAAAGGCTGCCTCTGCATCAATGCACTTTCCTTTTTCAAATAAACAAGAAGCACTACACTTTTACACGCAGACGACAATTACAGGGAGCAGATGCCATATAGAAACACACACACACACAAACACAGTAAAAGGGTGATATGAAGACGATAAAAGGATGATTAAAATAAAGACGATAAAGAGCAAGTCTATAAAAATAAGTTTTAAGAGGTGATTTAAAAGAAGTCACTGATTCTGCCTCGTCTCCTCGAGCGGGTCGTTCCAAAGTCGAGGGGTCCTGATGACAAAAGCGCAGCCACCTTTAGATTTAAGCCTCAACTTCGAAATGGGCCAGAGGGGCCCTGCCCAAGGATCTAAGGCTGCATACTGGCTCGTATGTGGTTAATAATTATGTAATGTAGCTTTGGGCCAGGCCCTAGCGTGCTTTACAAGTAGTGTTGCTTTCGTCAACGAAAATTATGACTAAATATCTTCCTCAACGAACCTTTATCACGTGACGAAAACGAGACTAGACGCAACGTAAATGCTGGTCATGTGACGATAACTATAATTAAATATATAATGCAATATTGTTGACGAATAAAGACGAGACTAAATGTGGTTTACAAAATAAAAACTCTGCTAAAATGTCTCTTCATTTTCATTGACTAAAACGAGACGAGACGAAATGTTATAACGTCATTTCGACTTGTTTAGTCGAGTTATTATTATTTTGCAGTATTTCTGTTTCCTGTGTCTCACTTCATCAGGTCGCACTGCGCCGACGCACGCGACTTCACTTCCTCAATCCCCACTCGCGGGCGGCATTTAGAAGTTGCAGCTGCGGTTGAACGTGTTGTGGGTTTGGCTAAAAGAAAATTTTGGTTTTGTCTATACTACTAGGTACTTATACTATAACTGGGTTAAATGATATGCATTACTAGAAAGAGACTAAAATAAAATTTTCATTGACTAAAACTAGACTAAAATAGTCATGGATGATTCTGACTAAAATAAGACTAAAATGTTCAGACTTTTAGTCGACTAAAACTTGACTAGACTAAAAAGAGTATGAACGTGACTAAAACTAATAAAAACTAAAATGACAGCTTGACACAAAGACTAGACTAAAACTAAAATTAAAACAGGCCGCCAAAAACAACACTATTTACGAGTGATCACTAGAATCTTAAGATCAATTCTAAAACAGACAGGGAGCCAATGAAAGAAAGCAAGGATCAGGCTGATGTGATATCATCTGTTAAAACCAGAGGCTGAGCTGCTATTCTGAACTAGTTGGAGGTGGGAGAGTGACCTTTGACCTATGCCTCAGAGGGGGGAGTTATAGTCATCCAATTTTGAGAAAATGAATGTGTTTGATTTTGGAGATGGATCTTATTCGGAGGAAGCATGACTGGACAACTTTTTTGATGTGGTGATCAAAGGTCAGGTTAGAATCAAACAGTATTTGTGGCGATTGGTTGAACAGACCAGGGACCAAGGGCATTCTGAAAGGAACTGATGGAGTTTGGTAGATTAAACAGTATAATTTCTGATTTTGAATTGCTGAGTTGTAGGAAATTTTGTGCCATCCAACAGTTAATGTTGCTGAGACAGTCTAAAACAGCAGCTAGGCTTTCTGGGCAACCAGGTCTTAGCGGAAGATATATCTGTGTGTATATATATCAAGACTGTGTTATTGGAAATGTGTATCACTGAAGTTAAATGTCTATGTCTATGATACACAGTGATACACACACTCTGTCAGGCTGTTTGTCACTTTACTGTCAATTTGTCCATGCAAAGAATCAGTAGATAGAAACTGTCACAACGAACCAGAAGAACCAGTGACATGTTTCCTGACAGATGATTTGTTAACAGGAAGACAGCTGTCTACACTTCAACTGGACACAAGATAAAGACACTGGTACAGACAGTGTTGACCTCAGGGCAAGTCTCTCTCTCACACACACACACACACACACACACACACACACACACACACACACACACACACACTTGCTCTGTCTGGGATGAGACCAGCACACAACCATGTAACAAATGAACAAATGAAAATAACCATCACATGGCTTGATGTTCAAGATGAAGTTCCCATAGAGAATGACATTTAAAGCCTGTTGTTCTGTATCTACATCACATTCAGCATCTTCTCTTACTGCAGAGTGAAGCATGAAGATAAGACACAACATGACATTACAGTAAGCTAGGAGGATTAAGAGACTGCATTCGATTAAATAAAGAGACCAGTAACTGGTTGGTTCGACAAGTGCAAAACGAGTCTGTAGGAATTTGAAAATGATCCCGACAGAAATTTCAGCGAGGATTCATGGTACAATCCTGACGACATGACATTTAAAACCTCAGAGTGACATACGCCTTCTGTACTGACTGTTTCAACGCAGGAGCTGGATGTCCACGCTCCAACACGACGGTCACATATTACCCACCCCCAGCATGCTCCTTTTTTATAGCCTTAAATGTCCAAGCTCCACAGTGCATTACTGACCATCTACATCTCCACTCCACAAGCCAAACTCTTGGATCCTCTACCCAGAGTTTTTCAAGTGCACCTTGGACAGGTGTTAAGACTCAGGGTGATACTGCTGTCCAGTGAGCAGCTCTTTAACTTTGGAATAGCCTCGCATTAAGTCTGACGTCTTTGGAGTCTATATATGATGTTTTACATATGATTAATATAACAAACTATTTTTTGACTCTGCTGCTCTGATACAGATAAAATAAGTAAATGGGTAAAGCCAAGTTAATCCAGAGAAGCTAAATACAGCAATGAAAACAATGAAGAATACACGACAAATAGGGCTAAAACTTATCTGTATTATTTTCTCAATTAAGTGATTAATCTTTGGGCTGTACAATGTCAAGTAAGTTTCCCAGAAATTACGATTTTGTTTCTCTTCTGTGTGACCAACAGTCCAAAACCTAAACCTGCTCCATTTACTGTCATAGATAACAGAAAAACACATCCTCATGTCAGAATTTGGGGCCGGCAGGGGTTTTGCATTTCTGCTTGAAAAATGACTGAAAGAATTAATTGGTTGATCATCTAGAATTGTTTTCAGCTTTATTCTAAAACCAGGACTTAAAGTGAGGAAAATGTCTGTGCCTGAAATATGTTCGGGGGTTGCAAAAAAGAATGGATAGGGTTAGAGTTTAAAAGGGTTTGGTTTCCATTCCTCACCTTGGATACCTAGGCTGCTGTTATACACTCAAAACAAACAAAATATACGCACAAACAAAACACAAAATGGAATATATATATATATATATATACATATATTAGAGTTCCTTTGGTTGTATCAGATGATAAAAACAAAACCTAGCAAAATGTAGCTTACCAGCTTGATGGATGACAGCTGTGGCGCATACACTGCGCTAAAACACCAAGAATCCGGAGATACGCTTTCTTCTTGCAAGAATCTGAATCATACCTGGAGCATATCTGCCGATTTCTTGATATGCTTTATGCCAGGTCAACTACTGAGCCAGCATTTGCCTAATATAGTATACTGTATCCAGATACATCTAGTGTTGCATACATATAAAATATGATATCTGAATATGCCCTCATGCCATATACTGAAATATTTGGACTCAGTATTTGGCTAGAATATGTCAGAATCTTTGGCATGTCCTCATTCTTTGTCATTGAAACATATATGGTGGAATATACTGTACTAATATAACACTAGGTGATATTTTGACTCATATACACACACAAACACACACACACATATATCTATATATATATAACAGTCTCACTCTTTGCTCCATTTTTCTTTAGTGCTGTTGTGTCTGATCTCCAACTATCTCCCTTTTTTGCTCCCTCTGTCTTTCTGTGCTCAGGCTGCCAGGACTGTTCTGCTGTTAGAGCACTGGCACCAAGCCTTACAGTTCAATTCTCACTTATTTTGTTTCGGTCAAGGTACAATTCCTGTTTTAATTAAATTTCCATCTGGACTGGATGAACTGGCGATCTGGAAAACCAGGTTAAACAGTATCCAGGTCTAACTCAAAAATGACAAACCGTACAGAAAAAACACTTCAAGTGGCATAAATGTATGATTAATGATGTCAACAGACGTTTTTAGCAAAGTCATATCAATGTATCAAAGAATCTGGAGATAGATATGATGAGGATATGAGTCAGAAACAGTGAGCATCCTCAGTCATTTTCATTACTGGTATTCCAGTATATCTTTTACAATCTTACATATACTCCTTTCTGGATATTAACATTTAGTTTTAATAGAGAGATAGAGATGTAATCTGAACATGAGTTAAAACCAGGGAGTATTTACAATAATTTCAAAGAATCACATCCAAGAATATCCAAAACATGAGTTACATCTCAGCTTCCATCCACTGATACCAAACTTATTGTAAATCACTTCCTGGATATTAAAATATGAGGTGAAACATTTCGGTGGTATCATATAATATGTTGACCAAAATGTAAGTAGTAAGCAAAACTATGCTTCAGTCATATCTGAAAAATATCGTAACGCCATATTCTGTTTGCATCAAAGTGGTCCCGATGTGGAGATTGATATGATCCAGACATAAGTGATAAACATGAGTATCCACAGTCACTTGATCAGATTTGAATCATATCTTTGAACATCCGACATAAAGCTACAAATTAAATTTTGAAGTTTCCTGCCTGGACACCACACATATATATCGTTTTCCAGGTGTTAACATGTAAGAGGTGAGACATTTTGGTAGTATCGTGATATGTTGACACCAGAAATGCGATGAGTGTTGCATTCAAAATACAGCATCAGTCATATCGGAAAAATATCTTAAATATTCTGATATAGTGGTCCCAATCCGGAGATAAGATATGCTTTGTGAGGCCCTCACCTTTCTCCGATGAAAACAGGAAATTCATTGTTACCCAAAATATTGTGATTAAATCAATATTAATCTAAAAGATAATCTAACACAGCATTAACAAAGATGTACGTGTGTGGACAGTGACATGGCCCTCATCACATTCATGGCTTAGTGAGCTTGTGAAAGGAAAATTATGAATTGAATAAACAAAAATTCACTCACATGCTTCTTTAGCCGCATTTCATTTTTGCTGAACATGTTTTTATTTGTCGTCTTAATCTAATTCTATCCTTATTTTTTCAACAGATGTCAAATTGTCTTTGCAAATTTGCAATTTATGACGTTTCCTTTGGAAATAAACACACAGAACTCACATTATTAGGTATATGGCATTTCATCCATCCTGGACTCAAAGCGATGCTGCACTCGTTTGGGAGGGTGGTTTGTAAGTCTGCATTGGTGTTGGAGGGCTTTATAACCTACTCCTACATAAGGGTTGTTAGTTTGGAACAACACTCAATGTGGCATGAATGCGCAAACGGAGTGAGAGTGGGTAGGGGGAGAGTGTACGGGCCAGATTTTCTCCTTATTGTGTATTGTTTTCTGACTCTGGCTTCGAATTCTATGAAAGAAAGAGGCAACTTTGCTGCGATGGTAGCTACACATATAGCTAAGTGGCTAAATATAAGGGGAAATATGCAGATGTGTACCTATTAATTTCCCATATAAGTAGATGGAGGGGAGGGTTGGGGAGTTGGATCTCTAAATAGAAATATTCAATAAGTCAAAAATATTGTGTTAAGGGTCACATTTTTGTTGTTGTTTGACACATGTAATAGACCATTTTTGTGCCAGCAGGTGATACCGGCCCTAATCGCCGGCTACCACCACAACTACATTTCAGACCTATGGGAAACACTGAGGTCTATTTCATTAATACGAAATATAAGGTTCCTTATGACTGTATTCATATAGCCATAGTCTTGCCAAGTGACATGTAAGAATATTTGCGATAGACATATAATTATCTATTTTCGAATCTAAAACGGCCCTGCACCGGAATTCCGGCACAGTGAGGGAGAACAACTTAAAGCCGTGTAAAACACATTAAAACCTTCTGACGGATTTGACTCTACATTCAGGGTTTTGTAAAACTGGACAAATAGTGTTTCTTTTCTGATGCAATCTGTTGTGACATTTGTGTGGTTTACCAACTTGAGGATTATTCCACAATATTCATCAGTCTGAAATGTATTGTAATAAATAGTGAATCAATTAGTCAAACAAACCAACAACATAATCCGCAATAACTGCAATAAACACAATCTTCAAGCTCCAGTCTGTTTCTCCCTGAAGTTATTATCATCCCAACTCCCTGCTCTTTTCTTTTTGGGGAAAGATGATGTCCCAAGACACAACAGTCACATACATTATTAATCCATTCCTCCTGAGCTGGCTGACTGAAACAAAAACATTGCTTTTTATTTACAGTCTGTGGTTGTTTCCACCTCTTTCGATGTAAAGCTTGATGAAAGCAGTGTTTACTGCAGGGCTGTTAGATTACATCTTATTCTGAGGGTGTTTTTATGTTGTATTCTTGTATGTAATAGTGGTTGACAAATGCAGTAAAATAACCACAATTCTGTGTCATTTCATACGTTATAAAACTAAACTGAACCACGAGACACCGAACAGGCTCAGCTGTGGTTTGTACTGTGGAAACCTCTCACATGCTCTTTGTGTGGCTGTTGGCTGGTAGCATGGCTCTTTGCTGTGCTGTGAGCAACAGACAGCAAACTGAGTGAACAGGACATACAGCAGGCCTGGACAAAAAGTACTGAAACACACTTGCACGCTTAAATGCTTAGCTAGCTTAACTTAACTTCAACTTTAAACAAAGTCACAATTGCGACAAATGCGTCCCAGCCAGGTTCATCACTTTTTAGTGTCCCCTGGAAACCGGTCCGTCGTGTTGGGAGTATTTACAGCACATGTGAAGATGTTTTCTGATTCATTTGAAAAGTAAAGATACAAAGCATCTGTTTATGTCCGTGGTTCAAAGAATTCAGGCAGTTATTGTAAGGGATTTTAATGTACTCACATGTGTATCTGCCCAATTATTTCTGTAAACCCCGAAACTCGCTGCATCTCCCACACAGTTTTTCTATGTTGGTGGAAACCTGCTCTGATTCAAAAGCGAGAGACTTGGCATTTTAACGTAGTTATGTGCAGCAGCTCAGAGCCTGAAGGTCGAACATGTGCAACTGTCCAAATGCTACTGACCTCGACTGTATATGTGAAAACCATAGACTGTATAATGCAAACAGCCATCCCAGCAGGTCACCTGCTCTCCCAGTGACAATGGACAAAACAGTGCACTATTATTGTTTCCTCAACACGCTTTTTTCCCACACTGCTCTCAGTCCATTATGTGTGCTGGAATGTGGGAATTCCTGACCAGGCGGCTTTTCTCTTGTGATGCAGGGCCAGGGCTCATCCTCACAGCTGGACCTTTCTCTTCTGATTGTACTGGGATGTGTGCTGGTCTGCTGCTGTGTAATGTTTTCAGATGAAAACAAATCAGCAGGAGAGGTTTTATTTAGAGTTAATGGGAGTCAAATGATTAAAGAAAGAACTCACTGTGTTTCTGATACTGATTCTCATCATTGTAATATGACGGAAAGACATAAAATGACTCCTCACTTTGAAAGCATTGTCGAGCCAGACGATAAATTACTATTATGCCAAATCAGACCCCGATAGATCTATGGCTTATTTAAATGATTAAACAATAGGTTTAGTTTTTTTAAAAAGTCTATCTTAACACTCAGCCTCTATATGTTTTTAAAAGTTATTACAGTATTCCTCGTCTCCGGACTGACTCTGAATCAATTAGACAAACGACCCAATAGCTTGTGTGGCTGGCAGCTTATTACAACCTATATTTAGGTTTTAAAATTAGACGACTTCTTGTGGCCTGAAGATGTAGTGTACCTTCCAAAGGTTCAGGAACTTTGGGGGGGGGGGTGGTCTGCAGTGCTAAACATTTCTGGCTGGTCGAGTACTCGCTGCATTTTATTTCACCTGCGATGTTTAAGCAGTGAGCGAGCGAACACCACGAAACAGGTCTGGGAGGAAGTAAATAAACAAAACTGACTTCAAAACATAAAGGACCACAACAACTGGAGTGACTCGGGTTGCCATCCGTCACGTATAATACGTATAATACGTATAATACGTATAATAAGACATAAATGTAATGTCAAGTAATAACTTTGCGGTGGAAATGCAGACAATAAAACCTGGAACTTTATGTTATGTTAATATTAATCTGACAAAGCAAAACCCAGAGTGAAGAGATGGCGCCACAGCTGAGTTCTAAGGCCAGGAACACACTGGATGCGTGAAACACATGTCTGACGTGACGCATCCACGTGAGAAATTGGTCTCTCATTTATTTTTCAGTCTTAACATATCTCCTAGTAAAGATAGATAAAGAAAAGACCTGTTGATGTCATAGTGACATCATACCAGCACAACATCACATAAACCTAAGAGCTTCCACTACAGTTGTCTCTCTCTAGTCTGAATCTGACATGAAAAAAAAAAAAATTAACCATTGTCCAAATTCTATGTAGAGAGAGCGAGCTGAAGCAGCAGCCATGCATCAGCAACACTCAGCCCGTGTGAACATGCAGGCGTGATTCGCAGCGTTTCAGCGATGTCAGCCGCCATGCCACGCTCAAACCTACACAACTGCCAGACCAAAAACATGCTGCATTTGGCTAACTCAGTCTGCTAATCATCATAGTTTAAGTTTAGTTTTTGCTAGACCTAGGACTGCGGAAACCATCTTGCAAACACAATTGCTTAACGTTGTCTTCACCGCTTTTTGTGTAGCTTGTGGAAAAACAACTGTTCGACAGTTCATGATGCAGCAAATGAAGACAAAGATGACCACAGTCCACAAACATATAAACCTATAAAAATATAGTCCTTTATGAGTATTATAATGCAGTCGCTCATATCTACTCTGGGTTCCACATGAACTGATTCAGCCACTTACTTTGCTTCTCCATCAGCAGACAGTGAACGCTGCGTAGAAACAGCCTCATTCTCCCACGGTGTGTTCAAACCTTTTCATAGCTGCACACACACACACACAAAGACCTTCACATGCTGCCTCATTATCATCACAACACACACACACACACACACACACACACACACACACACACACACTGAGAAATGCCTACGCAGATTCAGCCTTTTATTCAGCTCAACACAAACACACAGCTTCACACATATGAGCTGATTCCAGACAAAATAAATACATCAGTTCTGGGCAATTTAAACAGTGTATGTAGGGAACACGGTTTGGATAGGCTGAGGACAAAACCTGTTCATTACAATGAACCACATGAAACAGTTCAAATTTGGACTTTAAAAGTTATGACTCAAATGAAAAAAAAAACCAAGTTGGTTGTATCTAACTTGAGTCACTAGGATGTCATTTATTTTCCTACAAACCAGCAGCACATGGTTTTCTCTTCTCCTCCACCACACAACAGCAGAGATTAATGGTCCCCACAGGACCACTGAGACGCTGTCAATGAGACACTGGATAGCCCCAATTACAGGACCCTTCAGCAGTTAACAGCAGCAATGCTGAGTAGGAACAAAGATAACAGTGGCTTTGATGAGCTGCACAACCACACAGGTAATTTAAGATAAAAAAAACACCTGGCCTTTCCTCCAATGCAAACATCTGGATAAACACTAAGAAAGATTTTTTGGAGCACCTGTCGGCGTCTCATAAACAACAACCGTCATGGAGGAAGTCAAAAGGTAAAGGTGAGTGTGCGGGTAAAGGAGAAGGGAAACATAATGAGACATAAGTATGTGGACACTCCTGTCTATATACTCAAATGTAATGCTGCCAGGATTAAGTTTTTATATGTTGTTTATTAACATATCCGACGAGTTGCAAAATGTTGATATGGAAGTATAAGTAAAATGTTCAATATCTACTCCTGCAATACAATATCACTGAAGCATGATTTGAATGAAGCAGTTGTTGGTTAAGGCTGGGAAAACAAGTGATTTGAAGCATAAGACATTATGTTCACTTTGAAAGAATTTACCCAAACTGTGATATTTTGCTAATGCTAACCCTAGCCTAAACCTAACCACATGCAGGGCTCAGGATGTGCACTCTACGACTTCTGAACAGTACAAAAATGTAGACTTCCTTTACTCAAGAAATCATCCTGTGAACACAATCCAGGCAGTGATTACACTTTCCATCACTTTGCATTATTATTATAAAAAAGTCGTTTCTACGACTTTCCAAAAATCTGATGGAATGAAGAATTAATGGAGACACTGAGACTGACATGGAAGAGATCTGGAAGGCATCTGCTTCCAGGTTGTTCCAGAGTATTATATGCCATGTTGACCTGTGTTACTGTTTCACGTTACTAATCCCCCACCCCCCCACCCCCACCCCAAAAATGCATGACTAACTAAGCAATGACATGGCAGATTACCATTACAAGTGGGGAGTTCATCTGACCTGATGGGTTCTAGAAAACTGGGTCACTGCTGTGCTCTTCTTCTTCCTATATATACACTCATCTACAGGCATCAAAGTGCAACCCAACAGCTAGAGACCACTGCTGCCTGGAGACACTGCTGCCTGGAGACCACTGCTGCCTGGAGACACTGCTGCCCAGGCCCCCTCTCAGTCAGGGGAATCATCATGTGAAAGATGTACAGAGGTACACATGATGAAGAAGGAAATTTGAGATATTTGAGCAAGTCTCAGGATACAAATATGAGTGTGAGATCTGCATCTGTGTCACGGTGAATCTGTTTCACAGTGAACTACCACTGTAACTGTCTGTACAAGCATTCCCTTCTTTACACCACATTATATAACTACACCAAATATACCAGAGATATGTTTAGATATGTTAGTGTTAGTGAAGCTTCTGGTCAGTGCCAGATCTTTGGTACAGAACAGCTCCCACCCGTATATCGGAGGCGTCCACCTCCACCACGAAGTGTCGTTGGGATCAGGCATCTGGAGGATGGGCGCCGAAGTGAACCTGGACTTGAGGGTCTCTAAGGCCTCGTCGGCAGCAGAGGTCCACTGGAATGGCACTTTGGAGGAGGTGAGGGCGGTGAGAGGGGCGGCCACAGAGCTGTAGTTGCGGACGAAACGGCGGTAGAAGTTGGTGAACCACAGGAAGCACTGCACTTGTTTGCGGGAGTCAGGAATGGGCCACAACGTAAAGGCGGAGACCTTTGCCGGTTCCATCTGCATGCTGCCTTGCGCCACGATGTACCCCAGGAAGGAGACGGATGAAGCATGAAACTCCCACTTCTCAGCTTTGACGAACGGGGAGTTCTCAAGGAAACGCTGGAGCACTGACTGGACGTGATGGACGTGTTCCTCCCGGGTCTTGGAGAAGATAAGGATGTTGTCGAGGTTGACGAAGACGAAGTAGTTGAGCATATCTCGAAGCACGTTGGCAGGAGCGTTGGTGACATAACATTAAGATAGCGCTCTGATGCGAGGGAAAGACAAACATGTCTGACAACACCGACATGATTTATAATGCACCGTCAAGAATGAAAACCAAAGTTTGGAAGAGAATTCGATTTTACGGGAAGAACGTAATACTAGATAAAACCATTACAATATGTGAGTAGCGTAAAACAGCACTCAAATACTGCGGTAGCACGACTAATCTCAACACTCACTTAGCGAGACGACATGGGGAAACAGGCGATGAGGAGGCTAGTAGTACAGCTAGCACAAAGACACGGCAAGACAAAGATACAGACATTCAAGACTTCTTTCAACCAAAACTTAGCCACAACTCGGCTAGAGCGAAGGTAATGACTTCTTCAATTGTGAAAGACCTGAGACCGTACGGCGTTGTGGAGAATGAGGGCTTTCGGGACATGATAATTACGTTGGAGCGCTGGTACGAGATACCAAGTCGACAGCATTTCGCCGACAAATGCGTGCCAAGGCTGTATAATAAAGTAAAGGATGAAGAACAGCTGTTATGATGATTTATAAAGTGTTAACAAGCTAATCATTAAACTAGTTATAAACCATTTTATTAATTAGCTTGTTAACACTTTATAAATCATTTATAAGCTGTTACAACAAATTAGATAAAAAGGGCAACTGACCTGTTGTTTGCCAAATAGTGAGCCTGCATCACTGTATGAAAACTGTGTTGTAATTTGGTTATAATAATTTATTAATGATTGTGTTAACAACCAAATGAATAACCTAATTATAAACCATTTATAAATCCTTTATAAGGGTAGTCTTATTGTAAAGTGGTACCAAGTTTTTCTTTGTAAGTATAAGGATGATGAGTCAGTTCCATTTCTTAGACTTTCACTTTCAGTCAGCAGGGTTTGGCTTCAGGTAGCCAGACCTGTTCAACAAGCATGTCGTAGCATGAGTGTTGCCAAGCTCTTCATCTCTGCATGAAACATAAACTGAGAGCGGCTGAAATGTGTCAGAGACAGGAGTCAGCTGAGCTGTGAACCACGACCTGTTGATTCCGCTCAGTATCACACTGCTGGAGAGACTGAGGTGCTAAAACCTCATTAGATCTGACTTCATCTGTAAAGCGCTGGCGTAATTAGGCCGAGACCATCTGTGCCGAGCCGAGCCGGGCCAGACAGAGCGTCATTCAGCCTGAGGATGAGCAAACAGCAAGGTGATGATGACGCACTACCTGACTCTTGGATAAGAAGATGTGTGTTGACTGAACTGTACTGAATTCTGTCATCGATTTCATGGGGCTTTCTGGTCTTTACTCTGAGGTCTGGAGGTTATGGGTTCAGTGGACCATGTTCAGTCAAACGCTGCTTCTTATCCCAAAATACACTGTGAATGCAATGGGCTGGTAGGCAGTAATAGACACTGGATAAGTTACCAGTCTATCACAGGACACTATTCTTGTGTTTATATGAACCATCTCCTGGCATGAGCTGAGAGTGACCTTCTGCAGTGTTCACTGAGGTGATGATATCTTTTAAGAAACCCAAACAACATGTTCTTTTTCCTCTGTATAACTGGACATTAGTGTTCACTGCCTGAGAATGAATGCATATTATATAAATTATTCCTGGGGGTGCACATTACAGATGACCTCAACTGATCCACCAACACCATGGCTCCCACCAAGAAAGCCCAGCAATGCCTCCACTTCCTGCAGACACTGAGAAAAGTGAACACCCCCCCCCAATCCAAAATGACAACATTCTGCAGAGGAACCATAGAGAGCATCCTAACTGTCTGGTATGGGAACTGTACAGATGCTGAGAACAGTGAGAGCAGCAGCAAAAATCATGGGTGTGTCTCTCCCCAGCATAACCAATATATACCAAGACTGGTGTGTTAGGAAGGCCACAAACATAATGACTGACCCCTCCCACCACCTTTTTGCACTTTTGCCCTCTGGAAGGAGGCTCCAGAGCAAAGTCTGCCAGACTGAGCAACAGCAACAGCAAGACATCAGGACTTTGAACACCCTTTTGGATGCTGCCCCTCCCCTCCTGCTGACACCACAGCACAGACGAGAACAATATCTTGCTCCCAAGTATTCAATGTTATACTATGGAATTTACAATAAATCTGATTTTGATTCTGATTATTACCATGATGTCAACTAGTAATCACCACCTTTCATATTCAAATATATCCTTATTAATCACAACAGGATGAACATATTTGGCAACTGATTCTATCAAATAATAAAAGAAACTTAATGTGTGTCAACATAGCAACTGGTTGACACACCAACCACAGCTCAATGCCCACCTACTAACCTTTACCATGTGGCCAAGGCAAACAAGAAACTAGCCGCTCCTGCTCATATTTAAACAGATCCATCTCCATGGTGACTGAGGAAACTCGTTCGGTTTATAATTACTTTGCAATTGAAAGTCAGGGGAATAAAAGTGGCGTTTTCTTTTATTCGAAAGGTCAAGAACTGACCTTAATGACTGAGGTGTTAACATTATGATCTCATTTGTGAGATTTATCTGTGTCTGAAAAAAAAACACTTTTTACTGCAAGAAACATTTTCTGGGGCACTTTCTGGTTTGCTTCGGTATGGAGTAGATGTGTCTCAGGGGAGCTCCACCTCAACTTCACATTTTACCTCACCCAAGAGACATTCAACTTCCATTTCTGGTGTCTGAAATAAATTGTTATGTTCTAAAAAAAAAAAAAAAAGGCAAAACAAGGTAAAGGAAAGAGACAAGAAAAGGGAGTTGGAGAAGAATATTCTGAGACTTCGACGAAGTTAACAGGCCTGGAAGAAGCTAAAGCTAACGCTGCTTGTGCCATGACTCCAGTTACCAATGAAGATGTCCTAGTTGCGATAAATATGCTGAATGGCACTGTTGATAAGAGGTTCCCTCACGAGCCTCAAAGCAGCTGTACATAATGTCAGTGAATGGATGTCTATAAGTGAGGCCACCATCGAATCGCACGAGAGGCGTATCAAGGAGCTGGAGAAACGGCGTGATAGTTTAGCATCTCAATACATGCAACAACAAGCCAAGCTCAATGACCTTGCCGCTCGCTCCCGCGGGCAAAACATTTGCATAATTGGGGTCAAAGTAAAGGCCGAAAACAGTAGGCCGACTGAGTTTGTTGCCAGATCGCTGCCAACACTACTGGGAGGGGATCATTTTGACCGACCAATCTTAGCAGACCATGCCCACCAAGCATGTGTGTGCATGTTTGTGCATGTTTGTTTGTTATGTTTAGCAAATGATGGGCCAAAAATGACAATTACTCCAAGTTTTGGGTGAGGACACATTGTTGTTTTCTCTTTAAATCACGTTACTTATCTAAGTTGAATGTCTCCCTTGCTTGGAGTGTAGAGGGGAGTTATTCAGCTAGTCTGGGCCACATGCTGGCTTCTGGGTCTAGCTTTAGGTTGTGTGAGGTAGTCATGAATACTCAGTACATTACACACAGTATATTCTGTTCAGCGAGCTCCCAGTTAGGAAAGCCGACCGACAGAGCGATGTGTTGCTGTACACGGTGCCATGAGAATAAATGCACGAGCACACAAGCCCATAAACACATAAGCACACCAACAAAAGAATGCGTATGTAGTATTATACATCCCGACCAAACTGGCTCTATGCCAGGCAGACATATAGACTTCAATCTGTGCCGCCTTTTAAATATCTTGTACGCAAAGGACACAGAAGACTGTTGCTATCTCATTAGATGCACAACTGGAGCGGCCCTATTTGATGCTAACAATCAACACATTTGGATTTGGACCCTCTTTCATAAAATGGATTGAGATCATCTACCCACACTCAACTGCTTCAGTTATTATCAGAATATTTCTCTCCCTTTTGCAATTCATCGTGGGACCCAACAAGGCTGCCCTCTCTCTCCTTTCCATTTTGCAGTTATCATTGAGCCATTGGCAGCCAGCATCAGACAGAACCCTCTAATATCTCCCACTGACGTAAGGTTATAAACATCACCTTTCTCTTTACGCAGATGACATACTTCAATCCCCATTATCTGTACCTCCCTTCTGGCTCTAATTAATAACTTTGGCAGTCTCTTCCCATTTTGACAATTTGGTCAAAAGTGAATTAATGCCAGTTTCTGCAGTGATTAATATGACTTATTTATAGTCCATTCCTTTTTAAAAAAAAAAAAAAAAGCCTATAACAACTTTTCCTACTTTGGCGTGATTGTAACAAAAAATCCAAATCACCTCCTCCGACTTAATTGCCAGGTTATTCATTGAAAGATCACTATGTAAGAAAACCTCCCTGCCTGCTCTTCTCAATAGCCCTTCTACAGTTAATAAGTCATATTTTAGTAACAGCTTTGTAGTTGGCAATACTTTAAAAATCTGGAAGAAGATAGAATTATATATTAAGGGTTCCAAAAATCTATAATGATACCTCCATCTGTGCAAATCATTCCTTTATACCTGCTCTAGACGATAATGATTTTTCCACTTGGAAACAAAATGGTTTAAGTATTGTAGATGAGCTTTATATTTATGGGAACTTTGCCTTGCCTTGCCTGCATCAAGTTTTTTCAGATATCTACAAATTCAAGACTGTGTCAGGAAGCATATGCATAATTTTGAAATTCTGGGCAAACATGAGTCCTTGGAGGCAGTTAACGCATTTGATCCTGTCTCTCATGGAGGGGTTTCCTTTTTCCATCAGATCCTACATAAGAAAACTCTATTGAATACAGAAGGACTTAAGCAGGCATGAGTGAATAAACTGAATGTAGAATTACAAGATAAGGTCTGGGATGAGTGTTTAAAGAGCATACGTGACTGTTCAGTCAATGTCAGGCATAATCTCATACAGTTTAAAACATTATATAGACTTTATTACTCTAAAGAAGAGCCACACCGTTTTTTACCTGATGTTTCACCTTTTTGTGATCGGTGTAGATCTAGGATTGGTAATCTAACACACTCTTTCTGGTCTTGCAATAAACTTAACACCTATTGGAAAAGCAATTTTCATTGTTTTTCAGAGGCTTTTGGGAAATATTGGGTGCCAGATAGCGATTTTTGTGGTGACTAACTCTTTATTTCATGCCACTAAATTTAAGAAAATGGCTGTATTGTTTGGAATAGTAACTGCAAAGAAGATAATTTTAGGAATATGGAAATTGGACTCTGTACCCATATATGATTTGTGGTTGGGAGAAACAGACTACACTTGGAGAGACGGATGTTTTACAGTGAAGATGGAGGTGTGGTTGATAAGATCTCGGACTGGAATCTCTTTCAGGCTAAGAATGAATGTGTTGATCCCAATGTGAAGCACCATGCTGTGTATTTTGTTTCTCCTTTTTTCTCTCAAAAGCTACTGTAATACATCATTTTGTTTTTTAAAGAATCACCACCTCGCACTTAATTTATCTGTGACTGTGGCTACTGTTGTCAGATATCAGAGTTAGTTTGTTCCACATCATCACAGGGCAATAGGTGAACCACTTCAATGGCAATTTTCAGAAGAAAATACAGTCCAATCCAATTTGGATGAAGTCTTCTTTAGTTAATAGTTAAATTTTATTTGGATACTTTAAAAGAAGTTCGCGAAAATGTTGTTGAAATTCAGATGTGAATTGCTAAAAATTACAGAATTCCTGCTCTCTTTCCTTTTCCTTTTTTACCTCCTGTTTTCCTCTTTGACTTAAAACATTCATCCTCTTCTCCCCTAACACATTTCCCATGAAGAAGCATTGTAACAGTTATTGAGTGTTGTGAGAAATGATCAGACATGAGATGACTCTTGAATTAATGTCTTCAGCCACTGAAAACAATATGGGCAATTTTATACATATTTATACATATATATAGTCTAGTTTTAGCCTAAATGTTGGAGACACAGACTGAACAGTTTCCATGGAATGACTCAGTTAACACCAAAGACCAAAGCTGTTTGAAAAACTTTCCAAAGTTTTCCAGCACAGACCTGATGCAGCTGAGCAGGTTACAGTCTGATCCTGATCTGCATCATGACGATCACTCACCGGCTCCTCGCTGGAAGTGGTCGGCGGACAGGTCATGCATAGACCTCCTCTGAGGTGCTGTCTTTCCCTCGGGTGCTTTGTGGAAGTGGTTGTGGGAGTGGTGGTCAGGACTACCGACGCTCCCAGTACTGGATGTGCTACTACCATCCCCCACGTCCCGAGCCGACACCGAGCCGTTCAGGTTGCTCAGGCTGCTGGACTGGCTGTCGATGGAGCTCCGGGAGCCGGCTCCGCTCCTCTCCTCATCCAGCATCAGGACGATCTCCTTCAGCTCCGTGTTCTCCGTCCTCAGCGCTTCCTGACCGGCCTCCAGCTCCGTCAGCTTCTGTTGGTAAAGTCCGACGTCTTTCCACAGGACGCCGGCCGTGTAGCGGCCGAACCGCTGCCACTCCCGGGACACCTTCTTCCCCTTCTGCCGGTCGTCGTCCAGGAAGCAGCACAGCTCTCTCAGCTCCTGGTTGTCGTCCTGCAGTTTCTGGTTGACCTCTTTCAGACTCCGGATCTCGTGGAGGTGGACCTGCAGTCTCCGGTTCACGTCTTTCATCATGTTCCCGTGCTCCAGCATCAGGGCCATGTTGCGGCTCTCCAGCCTCCTCAGTCTCCGGATCAGATCTTCCTTCCCCAGCATCAGCAGCTCCTCGTCGGGCCGCTGGCTCAAATCCGCTCCGTGACCTTCCATGTCCCAGCTGTTTCTAATGTTGCCCTAATAAACCGGGGGTCCTCTCACAGCTGTAGGACGACACTTAGGCTGTTATGAAAACCAGATCCATGATGGATTACACACCGGGCTTCGGAGACAGATCCTTATCCTACACGGGCCCCGGTGACCCAGATCACACCGCACCGCTCTTAATCCACCGGCAGAGGAAACCACGAACCACAAAGCAGAACAAGCCTTCTCTATGAACGGGGTACGTTCATGGTGGAGACGCTGTCTTAAGACCGGAGACCGGAGCCGGTTGGGGTGGAAGTGAAGGAGCATGGAAGGAGACGCAGAGAGAGAGAGAGAGAGAGAGAGAGAGAGAGAGGGAGGGAGGGAGAGAGAGAGAGAGACAGAGCGCTTATCCACCTCACACCTCACAGGAAGTACCACAGTGTCCTCTGTAGGCAGCAGCACAGACCTGTAGAGTCACAGAGCCTCTGGAACAAAGCAGCTCGTTGTGGTCTGTCAGGGTGACAGTATGAGACTGACTGCAGGTCAGCTCAGTATTCAGTACCATCACAGGTAACAGATAACAGAAGCTTATTTGCCTTTAAGCAGCTGTACACCTGAGCCCAGGGTTGGGAAGGTTGCTTTTGAAATGGAATAGGTTACAGATTAAAATGTAATGAATAATGTAACGTTTAATTACTTCATCAAAGTAATGTATTTATTACATTTGATTACTTTTTGATTACTTTTCAGTACCACTGTGAACCATCTGTTGGTGTTGAATATCTAATGAAAACACATTGCTGAATGAAGAGTGTGAGATCTCACACCTGTCACCTGCTGACCCACATGTACACCAACGGGAGTTCCTGCTCAGTTTTAGATTCTACATATCAACATTTTACTGAAAACAATATATTCTGATCTAACATTTTAATTAGTGTCTGTGATTTCATAACACATTCTTTCTCAGTAATTGTAACAGATTACAATTACATTTATTTTGTAATTTAATTAGGCAATGTTATCCCATTACATGGAATTTACTCCCCAACACTGATTATTAGGAGTCCTCAGCCTTCATCTTGATCTCAACTACACTCCTATAAAGTTTCATGATTGTACCTTTCAGGTTGTAACAAACAGACAGACCGACAGACAGACAGACAGACAGACAGACAGACAGACAGACAGACAAGGTGAAACAAACTAAATCTATCTCCGTCCAGATTAACGCACCTGAAAATGCATATTTACATGAGTAATCATGTACACTGAGCATGTGGCAGCCAGTATGAACAGGAAGCAGATTGCAGTTTATTTTCTTGCTCACAGTATAAATGTCTGTAGATATGTTTTCTCCATGACTGGAACTAGTTTGATGACATTGTCAGACTCACAAAGACCTTCATTAGCTCTGTATGTTCATTACATCATTTCAAATACAGTCACCCCCCCCCCCCCCCCCCCCCCCCCCCCGTCTCCTGAACTGAATATGGACAATGTAGATTGTGGAAAAAATCTTTGCTTGACTCTTTCACTCCCTCTTCTATCATTATAACAATAACTATTATTATTATCATTATTATTATAAAGATAAGGTCGCCCTCTGCTGGGCAGCAGGAGATTACAGGTGTGAGTAATGGGGGAAAAAAATGACAGTTTAACCCAAGAAACTACAATAACAGAGAAGCCCCAGGATGCATTGCGAGCTGGGATCTCAATGATAGATGTCTTTTCTTTTTTTTTTTTCTTATTGTGTGTGTGTGTGTGTGTGTGTGTGTGTGTGTGTGTGTGTGTGGGGGGGGGGGGGGGGCGACGACAGACAGCTGATTTCCTCGCACTGTGTGTGCACATGCACCGGGACAGCAGCTGGCTTCAGGTCCACAGAGCCCTGGTTCACTCTGCGGTTCACCACGTCAGATGACTGGAGTTAGAGCAAAGTGCACACAGGAAGCCACCTCTGCACAACTTTCTCTTCCATAGTCTCCAACCTACGCCATAATGCGGCGGTGTTACGGCAAAGCCTTCTGTCTTCCATGGCTCTCGCCGTTTGGCATCTTGTGTTTTTCGACACTCTGGGTCGCACCTGTAATGTTACACCCACAGTGTCTGGATTTTAAGCCGCCTTTCCGACCGCCCAGGGAGCTCGAGTTTTGCGTAATGTACAAGGAGTTTGGCTGCTGTGATTATCAGAAAGACCAGGAGCTGATGTCTAAGTACTACCAGATTATGGACAATTTTGATTATCATGGATATGCCAACTGTGCGGGCTTCGTCCTGGAGCTGCTCTGCCAGGTAGGCATGCACGGACAAAGGTCGCTTGGCTCAGTCCAGAACGTCTCCATCATGCGCAAAGAGTCTGAGCAGACAGCAAAATCAGCGACTGTTAAACAAGCAGAGGACGATCCGCCATGTGTATAAAAACAGCTAAACGTAGCCTAATAATATGGTCTCACAGTAAATGACTAAACATTAGGCTTTTAATGAAGTAGACTGAGCTAAGTAAAGTAAACCCCGAGGAGGGTCTGAAGCTCCCTGAGATGTTGATGTGTTTCAGGCTCGCTGACATGCTGTAGATTGGGATCTTCGTTGACTCTATATTTATGAACATTTTATTTGTTCTTGATGCGCAGAAACACCAATTAGTCATGATTGGCAATTGGTGGACATATCTCTTTTCTGTTGCTGATTCAGCTTCTTGTGTGCAGATGGTTCACTTCCTCTTAGTGTGTCCATTGTGTAACATAAAGATTTGCTATAAATATGCCTTAAATCTTACATAAGCAGTTATTTGAATAAATTACATTACTGGTTTTATTTGCAGGCACATGAAACCTTCATTCTACAATGCCCCTAACTTAGTATTCTGTAGGCTATTATTAGTACAGTATTATTTTTCTTATTTCAAGATTGAAAAGATATGTTACAATGTCAAATGTATTGAAAACAATAATGTAAAAGAAAACTAATTTCATTGTCAACAAAAACAGCATGCTCTGAAAGCTCAAAGTTATGATTTCCTTAATGACAGCACTTCCCTACAGGCTATCATGAATGCTGTCCCCTCCTATTATGCTATGATAATACTGGAGAAACTATAAGACAGATTCAATGACCAATTAGCAAAACACTCAAATCTTTAATTGTTAGGCTACTAAGATCGTCTTTCATTCAAGCTTATATATTCAGTGTTTTCATGCTAACAATGTTCACACTATTATGCTTTAGCATTAAAATACAGAATTTAACTGAACAACAGCTGCTGGCAAAGACAACAAGGTCAGTAACACTGTAATTCATTATCATGTTATATTCACCACTGGTAATCCAGACTGATGAGAGCCAATCAGGGAGCGAGGTGGGTGTCTACATCATCGTTTCCAAAGGTCACAGTTTCTGTCCGTCCAGGCTACAACACAACCCCAGAGTTTTCAAAATAAAACAGGTCCAGCAGAGTTTCCAAAACTCAGTTTCCGGGGCTTGGATGGAGGAGGAAACATAGGAAAAGAGATTAGTTTTAGTGTGGACATAGCCTGACTCTACTCAGCGTCTTTCCACTCATTGTTTTAGTTTTAGGGCTTGATGTGTAAATGAGCTAACACGTTTGCCGTATCAACTTTTGTCAGCGTTGTGTGTACAGCCCTCCTCCTTACTGCCTCTCCTGCTCTGCTCACCTCTCCTCTGCATCTGTTCAGGAGTGTTCTCCCTATGCAGCTCACCTCTTTGATGCCGAGGACCCGAGCACCCCGGACCGGACCATCCCTGGCCTCTGTCCGGATTACTGCTCCCAGTTTTGGAATAAGTGCAGTTCCACCATCCCTCTCCTGACTGATGACCCACACATTGCCAAAGTCAAAGCAGACCAGACTCGCGTCTGCCAGTACCTGGCGCTAGATGACGTGGACTACTGCTACCCACACCTCCTCAGCAACCAGAAGCTAACACAGAACCTGGGCCGGGTTCAGTCAGACACAGATGGTTGTCTGCAGCTGTGTCTAGAAGAAGTGGCCAACGGTCTGCAGAACCCACTAGCCATGGTCCACGCCAATGATGGCACACATCGGTTCTTTGTGGCCGAACAGGTGGGCTTGGTGTGGACCTACCTTCCTGACCGGTCCAAACTACAGAAACCATTTTTGAACATCACTAAGGCGGTCTTGACATCATCATGGGAAGGTGATGAGAGAGGCTTTCTAGGACTCACCTTTCACCCCATGTACAAGTACAATGGGAAGCTGTATGTGTATTACTCAGTGGAGGTGGGTTTTGATGAGAGGATCAGGATCAGTGAGTTCCATGTGTCAGCCAACGACATGAATGTGGTGGATCACACCTCTGAGCGGTAGGTATGGACAGTCCATCCAGGTTTGGTAACAGCAATGGGTTTTTAGAGATCTTCAACATTTAGAACTCTACATGTACCCTACAGATAAACAAGGAGTTTCTGTGTTGTATTTGTCGTGTCCACTGTCCTTCCAGGGTTATTTTGGAGATCGATGAGCCTGCATCAAACCACAATGGAGGGCAGCTGCTCTTCGCCGATGATGGTTACTTGTACATTTTCACAGGTGATGGTGGAATGGCAGGAGACCCATTTGGGAAATTTGGGAATGCTCAGAACAAGTGAGAAAATATTTGATCTTAAGTAACCAAGTATCTTTCAAAGAACCAATCTAATTGCAACAAATGTACCAAAGAATCATGTTTAGAGAAATCTTAGATGAATGTTTTTCTCAGAAAGTATATATGTAAATATGTAAATAATATCTGCAGGAACAATATTTGTTACTCTTCATGTGACATAATATTCCAGTTACTACTCATTTCCCATATTGCCACATCTATATCAGGTCAGCTCTGTTGGGTAAAGTTCTTCGTATTGATGTGGATGACAACGAGAGAGGTCCACTGTACAGAGTCCCTCCAGATAACCCATTCATACATGAGCGAGGAGCTCGACCTGAGATTTACGCCTATGGTGTCCGCAATATGTGGAGGTGCTCGGTAGACCGGGGCGACTTTCACAGCAAAGAGGGCAAAGGACGCATCTTCTGTGGGGACGTGGGCCAGAACAAGTTTGAAGAGATTGACATCATCGAGAAAGGGCGGAACTACGGCTGGAGAGCTAAAGAGGGCTTCTCCTGCTATGATAAGAAGCTTTGTGCCAACAGCTCACTAGGTAGGTTTCGTCTGGACACAGCCATGGTCACCCTTGTTCAGCAGCAGACAGCAGTGGTCTTAACTGTGTTGAATTGGAGGGCCAAGACTGCGGTTTTTCATTCACGCACCAGCACCTCTCCAACTCTCTGCACAAATAGTGTAGCTTTTCCTGTCTGGATGAAATCAGCTTCTGTAGTGTTTTGTCTGAATGAAAGGCTGCAGGCTCTTGGCTCTTTGCAGAAATGATGACCCACTTTTTTTTTACTGCTGCCAAGGAAATAAACTCGCTTTGGATAAAAGCGTCTGCCAAATGAGTCAATGTAAATGTAAACTCATTATTACATTATACCAATATAACTAACGCAAACCGCCATCAGTTAGATGGAAAACTGAAAGCAACATTTAACCAGCAGCTACCACATGGAACCTACATCTTGTTGTTAGAATGTGGATTATCATGTCGTCAGTAGACCATTAGAACTTTTTAAGCGACTTACCTGAACAACCGTAATTCACACTGAAATGTGCAAAATCGTCATGAAATCACTGATAGTTTACATTGTCAGCCTAGCCGAGCAGTTACAATGTGCCTTGTTGGACCTGCATTATCAATGTCATCATGGTGGTTTAATGAGATACATGTGCTTCCAATATTCGCTTCAAATGATTTCTAAATTAGAACATATATTGTGCTGAAGTGGCTAAGTTTAAATGAAAAAAAAAAGAAAAATGAAATGAGACTTATCCCTGAAAGATACATTTTTATTGAACTGTAAAATTGACAGTGTCACAGAAAAAACTTTCTGAATATAAAATGACTGGCTTCACGGAAAAGAAATGGGTGGTCCAGATTAAAGACAAGCTCAGGAAAACCAAGAATGACCTTTAGATTTGTTCACAGATGATGTCCTGCCAATTTATGCATACCCCCACAAGATGGGCAAGTCAGTGACTGGTGGCTATGTGTACCGAGGCTGTGAATACCCCAACTTGAACGGGATGTACATATTTGGAGACTTCATGAGCGGGTAAGATTTAATCTTGTAAATAGCATGTTTTGTTTGCAAAATAACACCAACATTTATGTTGGTGTTAACAACAGCAGTGAAAAGATTTTGAGGAATGGAAACAATATGATATCAGACCTAAGCCTGAAGATAAATTTAGTAGATGTTTGTTTGATACCTCACTTTCACAGATGACATGGAGTCTGTGAACTAGTTTGGACAAGCAAAGAGAGGGGAAGTTCAAGTTCTTGTCAAACACGAAGCACTTCTTTTAACAGCTCCTTTTTCTACAGGCCCTCTACCGTTGTCATGTTTTCCACCAACTGTAGCTTCAGTAAAACAGAATATATTTACATTCAGATTCAGATCCAGACAACTTTATTAATGCTAAAAAGGGCAGTTCCTTTGCAGCTTTCCCAGTCCATACACACAAGTTCCCTGTCAGAGGCCACAGATCAACATACAGTGTGGATCAATGCAAGGAGCAAAAAGTAAAACAAATAAAAATAAAACATATAAAATACATAAGAAATAATACATTATGTTACAGTTCCTATAGCAGATGTGTAATATACATGAATGACTGAATTTAAAATTTTAAATATTTGTATATATTATTTATATATATCCATCTATATCTATATATATATACATATTTATATATACAGTATATATATATATATATATATATTTGTATATAAATATACAGTATAACATATACATTAAAATGACAGCTGTAGGCGTTTAGTAGTGTGATAGCAGGAGGAATGACAGACTTGGAGTAGTGGTTTGTTCTCCTAAGGGGCACATACCAGTAATGCCAACCTGAGGGCACTACAGTAAACTCTCTGGACAAAGGGAGCACAAGCCACTTTACTGGACTCCAATTATCTTTGAGCAAACTTTCACAATACCCTTTAGGCTATTTTTGTCCTTTACAGAAAAACCCATTAAACCAGCAAATATAGTCCACACACATCTTCCATATTTGGGAGGCTTTTGATGGAACTGCAACTGACCATTTTCAATCAATCAATCAATTAATCTATTAAAATCTTTTTTTTGCTGAATACATGAATACTTTAGTCTACTATAAAATGTCACAAAAACAGTGAAAATCTCCCCTCAGAGTGTCCCAGAGCACAAAGTGATGTCTTCAAATTCAAAGATCTTAAATTCACAGTGAAATACAACACAGGGAAACAGAAAATACTCACAATGGAGATCCTGGAACAGGCATATTTGTTCAATATATAATTAGCACTTCAATAATTGTTCATGCTCCCTAAGGTTGTTAAAAAGTACTCTGGGAAGTAAAAATAGACAATATTGCATAAAAGTTCACACAACACCCTGTCTCAAAATAACATGGACTGCACTGCACATTAGAGACTGGGAATGTTTTGCTTTGTTCCTGTACCAGGCGTTTGATGAGTCTGCAGGAGGACAGAAACACTGGGCAATGGGATTATAATGAGATCTGTATGGGGATGGGCCTGACCTGCGCCTTCCCTGGACTCATCAACAACTACCACCAGTACATCATCTCTTTTGCTGAGGATGAAGCTGGTAATTCATAAACACACGACCTCGAAGCAACCTACGATGCTGTCTACACCAGCTGTAACTAGTGTAATGTCTTCCTGATGTTCTGTTCTGTTTTTCTTTCCATCAGGCGAGCTGTACTTCATGTCCACTGGAGTACCGAGTGCTACGTCACCTTCAGGAGTCGTTTATAAATTGGTGGATCCCTCAAGGTGACTAATATAATAATTACTTTGCTATTTCCTTACTTTGCCTTCATTACATATAAAATGTCCAGTAACTGCTCACTGTGAAGTGAGTATGTGCAGTTCTGTTGGACATGGATATATAAGACACACATCTGTTCATAATTACAAATCTCTTTCTGCTGCATTAGCTTGAGGGACGTGCAGTATCATGATCATACTTGGCTTGGATGTGAGTTTAGCTCTGTGTTTTCTTAGCATTGGTGGGACAACTTTCTCACACATTTCTTTGGTGTCGGTGCAGTGCTGTCCATTTAAGTACTGAATCACACCTATGGTGCACGCGTGCAGTTAAGTTGTGGCCCGTCTTGAAGATTATGTAAACCACTGTTCCTACGGTTAGTAGTTTACATAGAACAGTCAACTAGATCACATGATCAAATGTTACACTTACTCTATGTACAGTTTGATCATGTTGAGAATATGACGCATCATCAGACAAACATCCAGCTCAGTAACATCAGACCATACCATGGATGTAGCAGGTTATGATTAGCATAGCATTAAGCAGCAGGTGAATAAACAGAAGTAGTTTGTGTTTTTGAATGACTTCATTTACTGACTTGTGTCAGTAAATGAAATAAGCCACATTGGAAACATCCGTTCAGAAGAGAAGCTGCAGTGCAGGCAGAGGTCAAGCTAAGCTAACAGGTTAGGCTGTGAAAACCTAGTTAAGCTAGCTTTCTATGGAAGCAGCACAAGCTGTCCAAGTGTAACAGACTGACTTTGTCATGTTTCTGTGTAAAGGCATCACAGATAAAGAAGAGTGAATGATGAATGAAAGGATGTTTTCTGTCCTTTCATCTTTACTAATTAACAATTGAATTAGCTCAGAGGCTACCTGCAACTACCGGCATCTTTTAAGGTGGAATGTTTTCTTTTGTGTTACTTAATGCTTGATTAACACCTTAAATGTCAATATGACAACCTTGACAATTTCATTTGATTTTGTTAGCTCTCCTCATGACATACACTTTAGTGATGATTGGATCTTCTAAACCAGATTGTCGAACTGTGGCTATCACTTAAAGCGACAATTAAAAGTATTCAAAGTTTCAGAAAAAAGAGTGATTCGTTTTTGTTCTGTGTTGTTTTTCTGTTGTTTTTCAGACGTGCTCCACCGAGGCAGTGTCACTATGACCCTCTTCCTGTCAGAGTTAAAAGTAATCTCATAACGTTTGTTCCGCAGGAAAGTGAGTCGACTTACAAAGCACTTGTCACTGACTAGAACTACTCAAATATGTGACTTTAATTGTTTATGTTAATATTTGGTCACATGTTTTACCATTGTTCTTCCATTAGCATTGATTGGCGTTGAGCTATCAAGCAATAACCAGCCTGAGCCACAACCCACAGAATCATACGACTGGCTCCAAGAGCTCATTGACCGTCTCGGTGAACTAGGACCAGACCTGGCCACCCCTTTACCAACCACTACTACCACCAAACCACCCAGACAGTCAAGGCGGAAAGGTCGGCGCAGAAAGGGAAAATCCAGAATGGAACCTGGACCCGAGCTCCAGAGTGGAAGGGTGAGGCTGTCTGGAGACGAAGAAGGCCGCAGTGACCGTGGACGAGTGGAGATCTACATTAACGGGGAGTGGGGCACCGTGTGTGATGACCTATGGACCACCAAGAATGCTGCAGTGGTTTGCCGGCAGTTAGGCTTCCGGTACGCTCTGAAAGCAGCCAAGAACTCAGAGTTTGGTGAGGGGAAAGATATCCGGATTCTTCTGGATGATGTTCAGTGTGAAGGCACAGAGTCCAGCCTGCTGGAATGTAAACACGCCGGCGTCGGGACACATAACTGTGCCCACTATGAAGATGCCGGGGTGATCTGTGGCAACTCGGACTACGTTGTGCAAGTCTAAAAGTGGGACTACTATGAAGTCAGAGTAGTGCAGTCACGGTACAATGTGTTTTGAATAAGGTATATGGTACATTTTTTTTCTTTTTATAAAACCCACAGGTGAAGCAAAATCTAGAGCAGGAAATGATGTAGGCTGTCACATTCCAACACTGTAACTGTGTCCAAGCTTTTCCTTCGCTAATGTCAACAGTGGCACTTTGCTAATTTTACTCAAAGGTAAATGTTTATATGAGAGTTTATTTTTAATTTTTCATCACAGATTTGAATGTTGTAATTTGAATGTATGTTTGGCTTCTCAGTGATTTGTTACAATAACATGTTTGATAATAATAAGTGTCTGAATGTCAGATTTTCTAATGTGTTGAATGTTTATTCCCCACTGAATGAATGTATGGTTGTATCCTGATGTTACCATGTTGGTAAAATGATTTCAATAAACTCTTTCTAGAATCTACCCAGCTGGTACCAGGCGTCAATGTAACGTCAGAAAGACGTTAGACAGACATTAACCTTTGGTTGGAAATGAAAATCGGGTTGACGTCAAAATCCAGTGTTGGTTCATTAAGAAACATCACAGTCAGGGTCGTATAATAATAATAATAATAATAATAATAATAATAATAGTTAAATTAGTCCAGTTCATGATCCACTTCCCTTGGCTGAGGTGTTATACAGCCTGATGGCAGTGGGGACGAAGGTTATCCTGAACCTCTCTGTTCTGCAGCGCAGTTAGATAGTTGGCTGCAGCTGTAGCTGCTTCTCTGTCATATCACTGATATGATATTGGATGTCATATGAGCACACCTGGAGGTGTGCCCTAAGTATCCATTCTTCTTTCCTTCCCTTCATCCTTTACTGACGACCATACACCATTTAATACACCATTACTATATCTGGAAATAATCGTTACGGTACAACGTTTGCTACAATCAAAGATCGACCACACGCGTTAATGTACTCCATATCAGCACTCTAGGAATGCCTCAGATTACTTGGTCGGAAATAATTGTTGTACAATGTCAATTGTGACGTTTAGCAGAGTTGGGCTACAGAGTATCTTTCACCATACTTCAAGACTAGAAACCAACATCAATATCAACGTCAGCTGCTGTAGTTTTGTACGTGAAATTGATGCTAGCATTAGATATTGTCCTGGCTCTGAATTGAAACATCAACCAAATACCTGCTACATGTTAGTTGCCAGCTGACTGCAGGCTGCTGGCTTTCTCCTGACACTAAGTTTGATACAACTGGACATGAGAGCACTGTTTCAGAGCTATCCCGCGAATTGTTGTGGTTAAATGTCCTACTGTTTCCCCGTTGATGTGCGTGAACCATCACCTTAACCTGAGCCCAGCGAAACAGTATCTGAAGGGGGAACAGACCGAAGCTCGATGTTATAACTGGTATTTTGTCCAGTGTAAAAGGGGTTTAAGATACAAGATCGGCAGATGTCGGTGATGCAGTGCTACATTTTATTTAGTTACGTTCAAATGACATGAACCAACTGTCATACGATGTAGCGCACAGATTGTTTGACTCAGGCTTTCGTTTGTTAGTTGCTAAGCTACGTGGTCAGCTAAGATTAAGTCAAACGCACAATGGTACACAGTATCAGCAATGAATTGATGAGAAACACCGAGCCCGGTTGTATTGGCTCCATAGCTCAGTGGTTAGAGCACTGGTCTTGTAAACCAGGGGTCGCGAGTTCGATCCTCGCTGGGGCCTGGGTGTTACTTGTTCACTTTTCCCAATCGCCACGTTTCGGGCTACCTTTTGTTGGCATAATACGTAGCATGATCTGTACTCCGCAAATGTTAAAGGTTTGCAAACACGCCCACAGTACACTAAACAACCATAGCTCCACACTGACACCCTGTGGTCTTTAAAAGAGTTGCATGAAGTGGAGTAGACACACAGAGCAACATCAATCATAATAATGAGTTAAATGTTGAAAATATAGATTTTTCTTCTTCTTTTGTTTGACTATTGCATGGTAATTCAAGTCGTAATATATAATCAAAACATACCCTTAAACATAGTTGCAGGATGTGGAGTAGGCCTAAGCACTGAGACAAAGTCTAAATGACAGGCGTTTAATAGCAGCCAGTCAGTGTTTATTTTAGGGAACTTTCTTCTGTGTTGTGAAGTTCATTGATATGCTGCGCACTAGCTCTCACGAACTGGAGCCAGGCTGACCACCCTACACTCTGCCAATATGTGGCTCTGCCTCTCAGCCAGGTTCCCTGTACCATATCAGTCCTGAATCTCCTGACACAACCTGAACTCAAATGCTCCCTGATAAATATAAGTCAGGCAGTGACTGTCTCTACCAAACCACTGTTTTAATGACTATTAATGGCTATGTTTCAATGTGCATCCATTGTGTTTTGTTCCCTTTTACTTTCTCACACTAGTTGTTCATAGATAAATATATTTAGTAGGAATATAATCTTGAGGTATAGTTTAATAACAAATAACTTTATTTATATATCTATTATACTGTATATGATGAATTCTGAATTGTTCCTTCTCTCCCTTGTTTAATCACAACAACAGAAATGTCAAGGATGATAAACGTCTAAGACTTGTTTCCATTGTTGAAATAAGATGCTAACAAGTGCAAGTCTAGGTGACATCACCCTACTAACAAACCACACACAACACAATTACACAGTTATTGACACAATTAATATCATGTAATTTGCAATAAGATCACTCCAAATTATTACATAGCCTACAAGCTAACAAGCTTCCCGTATCTCTCTGGCTTCATCCAGCATATCAAATGAAATACATGGGCAGAGCTCAGTTTTTGTGTGAACATTACAAAATGTCCAGAATGCACCCTTTGCTTTTTTTTGTGATTAAACCTTATTATAGCTTTTTTCAGTTTACAAACGTGTATTTAAGACATAAAAGATTCACACATATAAAATATAAGGTAATAAAAAATAAAATAAGATAATAAGAACACAACATGCACATTCCTCAGTGACTTTTTTATATGATACATAAAGATCAGCGATGGGATAGATGAATATCACTTGCCTTGGCAATCATCTCTACCTATAGCAAAAGGGACCCTGTCTTCCTGAATACATCTAGACTGTTATTAATTCTGTGGACAAGCTGCTCATAAGAAGCATGTCTCTCCATTCATTAGCACTGACATGCTCTTCTGACTTCCAATGTCTTAACACTATTCTACTCCCTGTTATTGAGGCTGGTGTCAGACATTTTACATTATGCAAAATACCCAACATGCATAATGCTGGATTCACACTGAGATCTGTCTCTAGTATGTTATTAATACAATTAACTATGTCTAATCAGAAGTTATGAACCATCTACATTCATATAGCATATGAGTCAGTTCCTGTTGCATCTCCATTTATTTATTTATTTAACATTTATTCCAAAGCCCCAACCTTGACATTTTTGATGGAGGACATGAATTCCTATTCTTTCTTCTAGTCTAAAAGATAAGGCGTGTCTGCTTGTCCCTGGCTGTGGAAAACCAAGGTTATTGTCTTTGGGTCGAAGTAGCTACCATGACACATTACCAAATCTCAGCATGCCCACTAGTAGACAAACAAGGCGAACAGCCAGCCTTGAACAAGGTATCACTGCCTTACAATCGGATACAGTTAGTGTGAGCACCCACTAGATGGCGGTGTGGTGTCATCCCAGTTTACATCTCCACTGCTTCAGCACTCAGCTTTTCATCCAGTTTGTAATTTGCATTGTGTACTAAGTGAATACCGAACAGTTGCTACGTTTGATTGTTTTCTGCTCCACAAAAAGACAAACTAGGAGGCAGATGCTTGAGAGAATCTTTTATTAATAATTTATGTGATGTGGTAGTTGTTGTTAACCACACGATCCACTGTGTGAGGAAAAGACACAATTCAAAAATGAAGATATTTTATTTAAAATAAAATAAAGTTCTCTTGTAAATGAAATTAAAATGAAGGAAAATAAATCTGTTGTAGGTATTACATTTGCAGTTAGATTAAACTATGCCAATAGTGATGATGGTGTTGTGGTTTCATGTCACTTTTTTGATGCTGTTGTTGCTTTGTTAACAGACACAAATTAATTTTTAAGATGTGGTTATGCTGACATACTAGGGGCGCTAACCTATAGTTTGGCATACAACTATGGTCTATAGCTCCGCAGCTAGTTAATTAGATCATTTTAAGTGAGAAAAGAAAAAGTCATTATGCATAGTGATGAGGGCTAAAAGGTCTGCACTATAAAACATTAAGAGCAGATGTTATTTTCCCTCTGATTATCCAAAAATGTATATGAAATTTAGTAAATGTTTAGCCAATAATAGGAAGTTATAGTTATTTCTACCAACATGCAAAATTAATGGTGTGGTTCTTTAATACTGCTGCTGCAGGTCTGCAAGATGTTTTATCTCTTTTCAATTTGTGTCTTCTTTTTTTTGGGGGGGGGGCTTTTGTGCCTTTATTGGACAGGATAGTAGAGAGAGACAGGAAGTGGGGAGGCAGAGAGGGGGAACGACATGCAGCAAAGGGCCGTCCGATGCGGGACTCGAGCCGGGGCCGACTGCAGCGAGGAGTGTAGCCTCTACGTCTGCTTAGACCACTACGCCACACGACGCCCCTCTATTTGTGTCTTCTATGTGCAGTTGAACTTCCATGACGAGCATGGACTGAATTTTCTACTCTGCCTCTATTTTAAAACATTTGAATGAAATAGAATGTGTTGGACTGTGTAGTTGTTCTATGTTAGAGAAAAATGATTCAGCTCAAGTATTGGCGAGACTTGGATGTTTTGAAAAGTAAAACAAATGACCACAGATGCTGCTCCCAGAAATGTGAAGTTCACCCTGCAGGGGTCCAAACCTCCTGCACGTCATCTTCTCTCTCCTCCCAAATATTAGCTTTCACGCCCCACCCCTCTCTCTCCGCCTGAGGCCACTGGAGTGGCATCCCGGCTCCACAGGGAACACCAGGAATTTACACCTCCTCCTGTCAGGGCTGATGATCAGTGGAGTCATCAAAGTGTGTGTGTGTGTGTGTGTGTGTGTGTGTGTGTGTGTGTGTGTGTGTGTGTGTGTTTGTGTGTGTGCATGTGCGTGCATGCTTGCGTGCGTGTGTGTATGAGAAAGAGTGTGTTTCAACCTAGTACATACTCCCTACAAACATACTGCCACTCTCGGTGTTAACATACCTTCCTATGTGAAAATAATCAACCAGAATGAATGAATATAGTTAAATAATTGACATTGTGTTCTGTGTTCATGTGCATATGAACAGACAGTGGTTATGTGTTTCATCTCTTCTGATGATGCCATGTTTTGTAGATTTCATACAATGTTAGACTTCACAGAAAATGAGTTTATTGTTCCACTGTTATCATATGGATGTATTTACATGACATGCAGTGTAAGAATGTGCCATTTAACTATACATTACAAAGTACATTAACATCTTGTGTTCATTGCATATAAATAGTAGTGTTATATTGCTTTTTCTGTGTGTCTAGTTTAATTCTAACAAGTATTAAGGGATGTTGTTGTTGAGCGTATTTGGGAACGTGCTTGACTTGTCTATTTACGGATCCAAAGCAACATATTTTGTCCATTATATCAATAAAGGTGTAGGCTAAATAACAGAAACACCTCTGTATAATGCAATATATATATCCTCCAAAATGATCATACAGTTGAATCAACAACCATCTGAAACAATCTTAATAAAATCATTATAACCTTCATGCAGGAGGATTTACTGCCGGACTGTTGTATTAGACTACATAAGTTTTAGTTACATGTTCCTAATGAATTGCCAACTGAGTGTATACTAGTAATTATCAGTTCACAGACTGCAAAGCGCCTGATTCATCTAGAAACTGATACACCAGGCAGCCAAAACATGCTGTGTAATAGTTTTATCATATATTATTATTATCATCAAATAATAATAATAATAATCTCTCTCTTACATTGTACTTTTATCATTGTACTTTTATCAGAGAACATTTTTACACAATAATTTTACTTCTGCTGTGGTAAAATGTCTTTTTATTAACAACAGTTAGTGACATTCACGTGTTGACGTGCTGACGTCAGTGTGGCGTCTCATCTCCAGTCAGTTTCTGTTACTGGTAGAGATTATTGCTGCTCTGTCTGAGCACAGTTAATGTTGCTGTTTTCTTCATCACAGTGTCTAACTACCTGCTGTACATTTAAACTTACACTAGTTCTTCTCCAGCACTCAGAGCTCTCAGCTCCTTTTAGTGACTTTCACTGATTCAGCAGTCGTTAACCTGCTGTTCAGATGCTAGTTAGCTTAGCAGCCAGTTAGTGCTGGCCTCTCTCTCTCTTGCTCGGTGTGTCTTGGATCAACAGATGAACTTGTTCATCAGAGTGTGCTGTTGTTGTAACTTCAGTGTAGAGGATTGTGATGTTTATTACAACTTCAGTGATGTGTGCTGTCTTTCCTCTGACACACAGCTGCGCTCACTAAGCGAGCTGCTCGAGTCTGTATCCGTCTGTGTACACAGGATATTAGTCGTGTTCAGCAGCTCACTGTAGTTTTAATCAAACAATAATCAAGCAGGAGGAAATAGTTTATTTGTTGGGGTCTATTTTCAGCAGCGGATTGAACGACATTTGGTGTTATAGTGAGTGTTTCAGGCAGCAAGATAGTGTGTGTGAGACTGAGTCAAAATAAACTACAGTGTGTTTGTTCATGCTGTTGAAGGAACATGTCACTGATGTGTTTTAATAGTTTTTGGATATAGTGGAATAAGATATATCAGAGCTCATACACAGTACTCGTTAGTAGGAGACAATCAGTGTTGGTTTGAGTCTGCACAAGAAGAAAACATGATAAATACACATTGATACACACTGATAAAAACATGCTGTAATAACGAGGCCCATGCTGCCATAGTGTTGTACGTTGTTTTATACTGCTCAACATGTTTAATTTGCTGTATATATGTGGATGCTACACTATGTGGAACTTTTCAAAGTAAATGCACTGCAACAAAAAAATTCACTAAAATTCAATAAAATATGATAAGTTGGCATAATGACTAGAGAGAGCAGCCATCAATGGAGTCGTAGGTAGTCTCATGTATTAGACCCTTGGCCTTAAACACACATTTTCACGATGGTCTCTTTTTCATTCACACAGACAGGAACCATCTATTTATAGGCGGAGCGGTGACGCTGTGACTGACACCATCGGGTCATTGAGGAGAGATGATCTTCTACTCCCCCTCCCACCACCGCCTCACAGCTTGGGGTCTCTGACTCACACCAACATCCAGATCAACACTTAGGCACGAATATACGATCATCTTCAATCATACTCCTTTACTCTTAAAAACTGAAGAAATATCTTTAATATAACAACGTCATTGTCTTTTTGTGGATTCCCCTCCGTCACTTGGGCTATATTATAATTAGAGTTGCAATTTCCTGTGTGAAGGCCTCCAAGTGCAAAGGGAAGCCATATAATGCTCAACACCAGCTATGGTTACTCAAACCAACCAACTTATACCCCTCCAAGCGTTCCCCTGAAGGGTGTGAACACCACTGCATCGTTTTAAACCATAGATGCAACAGGAAAGGAAAATGACCGCAGCAAGAAAACACCTTCTGCTCTGATTTAACAAGTATTTTTAGATGTCTAACCTTTTTTGGCAGGATATGTAAAGTGAAGCCCTTCTCCTCCTTTAGCCCCTCTCAGCCTGTTTTGGACATAAAAGTCGGATGTACTTTCTTTTTCAGGGCCACGATCGACAGCGTGCAACTCTCAGTCCAAACACCTGCCTTTTGATTCACTCTGTGCAGTTATTTTGGTGGATGAATCACATGCAAGTAACAAAAGAAAGATGAGAGCCGTGGAGTTTGCTGGTAGCTTCATTTCCAGGCATCTTTGATCAGTCGCTTTACAAGCACATGTAAACTCAGTCACCACAGGCGAAGGCATGACTGACCTATTTCTGCAAAAACTAACACTTCTCCCCTGTGTTCTCCCTACGTCACCTTAATATGCCTCAGATGGCAAACAGTTCTTAGTTGACTTCAACAACCAGACTTTACTCTCTGACAGAACATTACAACCTCGCTTTGCAAAGCCTTGGTTTTCTATTCAGGCATGTTGTACTCCAATGACACTTGACCGGCATAAAAGCTGCACAAACACAGGAACTCAGCAAAGATAATGAGAGTAAACAGCAAAGGCACTCTCTGTGAGTGTGTGTGTGCATGCTCATAGACTCTCAGTGCGGATCTCAGTGTAATTCAGTCTGGACTAAGTGGTCGCAGCTTCAAAGCAAGAGACAAAGTCTGCTGTCTCTCTACAGCCAGGTAACTGTGTGTGTGTGTGTGATAGAGTGAGCTGACAGACTGGGTGAATGTGTGGCCTCACTGATAACCTCTAGAGAAAACAAGGTTTTATGAAGTCAATAGTCCACAGGACAATAAGCTAACCTTCCGTGGACGAGGTCCAGCTGTGGAGACGTCAGTTGTCAGTGCAGGAACACAATGGAGGGTAAACACAAGTTGTCTGAGAGCAGAGGGAGGTCAGCTTCCCCTAATGATTCCCGGGTACATCTGGACATTTGAGGAATTTAAACATTCAAGAACTGGAAAATTTGAGAAACTGAAATGTTCTGCAAGAGTTTTAGAGTCGACGCACTTTTTCAAAAAGTCACCTTTTCGTCATTTTTTATTTTTAACCTCTGCTTTTGTCTAATGTTGCTGTGCTTTCCAATCAGCTTCTACTGTTCAAGAGCGGCCATTAGGAAAGATGAATTTTTTCATTAGTCTAATCAGCCAGGTTCATTGGAGCAAACTTCACAGCATTTTCTTGAATTTTCTTGAAGACAGGAGCTGTGGCTGAGGAGAGCTGATGTGAAAGGTTCTAAACTCTAGGAAAAGTGAAAAAAGACAACAAATGACATTTGATCCACTAGTGTGTGAGATCTCTACAACACCAGGAAAATCTGTAATCAATCAGGCACATGTTAACTGCCCTGTGCAATGCCCCAAGTACGGCCCCTGATCTACCAAATTTAAGATGGATGCTCCCCGGTTGTGGCGACTAATTTTGCTAATTTTGAGAAAATTATGATAAGAAAAATATATATGTAAAATATTATTTTTTATTAATCATTTAAGACAAATCATTTAACCTATAATTATTTTTTGGTAATATGTTGAAAATCTGTGTATCACATATGATACATCAGGTATTTTAGATATGTATTATTTATTATTGATGTGCATTTCAAATTCCCATCTAATTATCTGAGTAAAATGTCATCTTTAAAATGTCATCATGTGTTTTTATGTGCATTATTTTCATGTCTGTACAAAGAATTTGTGCAGATTTGAACCAACAGTGCTGATATTCCTGAGCACCATGGGATAGTGACAGATATAATGGTATATACTGTATAACACAATGTATAGTAATATACTGCAGTAAAATAGTTGTATTTGATTAGTTAACTGGTAAAAATGCAATAGGTCTATTGCACTATTTATAGTACGCATTTGTATATTACTGTACATGAATAGAATTAATGTTATATAAATATAGTATATGCAGTGTAACCAAGCAGTTCAAGCGCTCTGGAATTTGTTTTGTTTTCGTATCATAATCACAATCTTTTGGATTAATTTAGCAATTGTTTGACACCAGTAGGCCTGTTATGCCGCATACGCTTTTTAGAGACCAACGCAGGAACCAGCATTGAAAAGTTTGAAAGACAGACGTATTGGATAGGCTATTTTTCATGGCTTTGAAAGTTGTGCTTGGACTTGGATACAGTTACCAGACAATAGCTGCATTTCCACCATAGGAACTTTCCCCAGGAACCAGGAACCTTTTGCGCGTTTCCACCGCAGGAACCAGGGTCTAAATTTAGTTCCTGGGTAATTGAGCGACCCCCAAAAAAGTCCCTGGTCGGGGGGGGTAGTACTTTCCAAAGGTTCAGGAACTTTGGGGGGTGTGGTCTGCAGTGCTGAACATTTCTGACTGGTCGAGTACTCGCTGCATTTTATTTCACCCGCCTGTTTAAAAGTCTGCAGTGAACGAGCACCAAGTGAGCAGACATATTTTCCACAGCGTGAAACGGGTCCGGGAGGAAGTAAGGAAACTGAAACAGGACTTCAAAACATAAAGGACCACAACAGCTGGAGTGGCTCGGGTCACGCGTCACGTATAATACGGGATCGTCCCGTATTTGAAAATAAAAAGCTTCTTCCTGTATTGAATGAATACGGGACGCGGTCAGGAGCAGGAACACTGTGAGGAGCATCCCCGTATGACTGTTCACCAACAATACAAAACCAAACCAAACATGACCCATGTTATGTTATGTTATGTTATGTTGCTTTAAGTTGTGTTATATCACTTTCTTTTCTTGGCTTAGTTTTAGCGTTCATAGACACAGATATCTTCCCGCTCTGTGTTGTTTTTCCGTCCCACTTCATTACTGTATGGTTCAGTCACACTATTCTTACCAGCCTTGATTCCATATGCAGCAGTACACAGCTGTTTGTAGACAACATGGAGCGTTTAGCAGCTAAACCGTCAGATGTTTCTCTCAGGAGCTGGTGGAGACCAAACACAGAGCTACAAGAGAGGAAACACTGGACTGAGATTCATCAGGCGACCAAACACCACGAGTCATCATGTTGCTCTCTAACTGCTGGATGTGGAAACAGGCAACTGTTTGCTCACATAGTTGCCTTAATAAGTTTATTACTGTTTATAAAGCATATTCTGCAGCTCATTAATTAATTAATGCAGGATAATAGTTCTCTGCATTTTCAGCCCTAAAAACTAAGACCTACATGTGTTCATGTTAAAACACATACCTGTGTGTCCTCTCAGCAGACCCACACAGCTTTCTTTAGACTGATACAATAGAAGCTGAGGTACAGACCTCCCCATCTGGCAGCTGATGTTCTTGATCCTCCCTCTGTGGACTGTACACACATCTGTCCCACGTAGCCCTTCCTCCCCGCACACACTGTGTGGATCGAATGTGGTCTACATGTGTTTGGCCATGTTGCCCCCCCCCCCCAGCTGAGTCACTTATAAATTAGTAATTGCTTCACCACGCCTGGCCCACAGGGTCTTAAGCTTTACATTTCAAGAGCTGTCATGCAGAAAGCCAGATGGCCAGTGTCGCTCAGACATTAAAATGACCATGCAGGCTACATCAATCATGAATTAGTAATGAAGTCACCTTCTAGAGAAAATGAAAAGCACTTTTGTTGTTTTCATTGTCATTCTTAGCTCACAAGAACAATGTCAGAATTGGATTTATTGAATCTTCATTTCTTTAAATTTTATTTAATTGGATTTTCTATTATTTAAGAAGTCGTCAAAACAAGCAGACGGACAATTCAGACAGCAAATAGAGACAGACTCACTAACTCACTAGAATTATTTTAGTTATTTGCAACTTAAAAATCAAAATTGAGCATCAACATTACAAAGACAGACACCTGTCTGCTGACTTCTGCTTTTGATCTGGTTTTGAGGGCTGAGACATTTTCAGCACTCTTCTCTACGCTTTCTTTACATGTTACATTTTGAAAGAAATGTTTACCGATCAAACATGGAAACAACATGGTTTACCTTTAAATATCAAACATGAACAAGAGACAATATCATGGACCAGTGGATTAATTAAGACCAGGTCAATTAATCCAACACAACAAACACAACAGACAAGTGTTAAGTGTTAAGACATTTATGTGAAGTGTGTAGTTTTACGAGTGATGTAGTCACCATGACTGAGACTTGTGGTGTGTTTGATGACATCCAGCCAGTGTTCATATGTATGTGTGACAATTTTGATACCACATAAATAGCACCACCTGCTGCCGTGCAGTGTGAGAGATGCTGGGGTTGTTGATTATCAAAACTCTGTCCCAGCTGACATTCTACTGCACAAGCTCACCACAATACTTTTGAAGGAGAAGGCCCTTTTGGTCTGTGAGTTTTATTTTACTGCTTAAGTCCTTTGTCTGACCCTGACCCCTTTAAAGCAAGGCACATCCCAAGGAAAGGGGACTGCTCAAGATCTTCAGGGTCGGGATCAACAGGAAGCTGCTGGCTCAAGGCTAGCATGCTAGCAGCTAGCAGGCCTGAAGCTAAAGGCTAACTGACTGGGTGTTTAAAGGTCTCTTTTCCATTCACAATACAGGAGCATAGGGTTAGTTATTAAGTAAATTAAGTTATTTCTGCTGAGTTAAGTAAAGTAATTTCAAAATAAAACAGAAGTAACAAAAAGTGGCAGATCATGACACATCTGCAAAGACAACTGTTGATTGTGACTGTGTTTGTTTGTTTCATTCGTTTTCCCCATCTGCCTGTAGCAGCTGATGACCTGGTTAAGGTTGGGAAACTTATCAGAATATTGAAAAAAATCAATAGTCACTTGAAGCACAAGACAAACAAAGTCACATTCCCCTCCCCTTACCTTGGCCACAGAGCCTTTCATGCATGAAGTACATTATTCACACTGGAGACTCATGATGTAAGAATGAACCTGGGGAGAGGGTTGGCCAGACATCTGGAGTAGAGGCAGTCTATAGCACATACTGTAAGACTGACAACATCTGTAAACTGACCTCAGCTTGGCCTTACTACTATCAATGCACAGTTAACCCTCCTTGTGCACCTTCACCAAAGACTGCGTATGCTACAATTCTGTTCATGAATTATTATTTTATAGACCATGAGCAAACAAACTCTGTGTGTGAACACACTCTAAAGCATGGACAGTGTGGTCCCTGTTCTTCTGATGAATGTAGAAATAGTCGATGCTAAAGACCATTGTATGGGTATTCAAATGAATAAATATGCAAGTAACTTTATTTTCTAAAGAAATATAGCTCTTCCTATGCAGTCAGTTGTATATCGTATTCATTTTTTTAAATGTTAAAATTATGTAAAATTTTGTCATTCTTGTAATTCTGTGTAATATTAATTAGGCATGTCCATTTTTAAAAGCAAATTCAAGACCTACCTATTTAGTCTGGCTTTTAATTGAATTTTATTTATTTATCTTTCTATTCATTTATATATTTTAAGCTGTTTTACTGTCCTTTTATTATTTGATTACTTTCTGGATTGTTTTCCTTTTAATACCCTACTTTTATTTCTGGTTATTCTGTTTTTTATTTTTTCCTAACATCTCCTCTCTTTTAGCATTTTATTATTATTGTTAACATGCATCTGTCAAAACTGAAGTCACATTGTCAAAACGCTTCAGTCAGTGAAAGAGTTGAAAAGAGACCTTTATGTGGACCGAACTGTGACTAATTTTTCATTGCTTTCACACAAAATGCATTCAATGACCACATTTTCCAAAATCCATGATCTCTTCTCTCATTCATTCTCCACAACTATCAAAACACTATATATTTACAACACGTTTCAAATGCTAACATACTGTTTTCAAAACTGTTAAAAACACATGCAAAACAGAATGGTGGCAAATCTCATGCATTTCTGCAGGAACCATATTGAAATATATAGAAAATCTCAGCAGAATATTTTCAATATTTCAATTTGAAGCAGTTGTATACTGTACCCTTTGTTTTTTTTAAGTCAGTGTGGTATGAGTGACAGTGGATGCTCTCTGAATGAGAAGTGTTGTCAGTGTTGTGGTTGAACTAGCTCTTATATTTACACATGTATAAAGTGTTTTGGTGGTTTGAGTGAGTTTTTGAGGTGAGAGTAACTGTTTGGCCAAGATGCATGTTTTGAAAAAGTGGCTTCAGTATTGACCAATGCTTGTTAGCAGTTGAAAAAAACTGTAATATATGTCCTCTATGTTAGTATTTCATTATTTTATCTTTCTCTCTCTCTATCTTTGCTCTCTGTGTTTCCACAGTTCCTGTTATTATTGTATTGTTTTTATTGTTTTTATTTATTACTTGGTCAATTATTGTTGTTGTGTTGCATTTAGTGTGTGTTTGTGTGTGTGTGTGTGTGTGTGTGTGTGTGCGTGTGTGTGTGTGTGCGTTTGTGTGTGTGTGTGTGCGTTTGTGTGTGTGTGTGTGTGTGTGTGTGTTTGTGTGTGTGTGTGTGTGTGTGTGTTAGGGGGTGAGGATGTTTTTTACTGATGCTGTAAAGCACTTTGTGTTACACTGTATGAAAAATGCTATACAAAGTCTGATTGACTGATTGATGTGATAAATGAATCTTGTTTTAATATTATTTTCAGGTTTTTTGATAAATGTTTACCTTTGAAAATATGCTGACACAAGAAAAAGATTGTGATAATAATTGATCATGTGACCCTCATGTAAAAGAAGCCACAGGTAAAACATGTTGTGTGCTCTTATTAAAGCCACAGTGATGATAACAGTGCGCAGTGGTTCCTTTTGATCTTCAACCAACCAGCAGCTGATCTCTAATGCTGGCTGTGCATGGGGAGCTCTGTTTACCTTAGTAATATTTGCTTACACATATCTTAACATCTGTTTGGGTCTCCATGTCAGAGCCAAACACACAGACATAGTGTTGTTCAAAGCTCTGGTTTCATGCATGAGGGTTGAGTGTGGCGGGTCAGTGAATAAATTAGATAAGTTCTGGGAAGTGGCTCAGGAGTAAACACATCTAATGGCATAATTCATGGCCGGACCTGAGCCTGAATGAGAGGGAGCTGTGTTCAGGATGAGTGCTCGTCTCTGGCAGCTCACACAAAAACACATATGCTGTGTATACTGGCCTGATGAGGAATAGTAAAGCTGCAGATAACTCCTGACTAACTGTCAGGTGGATGTGGATGAGATACTGCAAAGAAATGAACACTGTGTTTTGTATTAGATTGATTCTTTCAACATGAAATACTCGTAAAACACGACAACATGGACCATAAACTGTGCAGGGACAGAGGCAGCACCTTATGTTTATGTTGGTAAATGTAAATTTAACTCACAGCAAATATTGATCTTGCTTCCTGTTGATCCCGACCCTGAAGATCTTGAGCAGTCGCCTTTCCTTGGGATGTGCCTTGCTTAAAAAAAAATAAATTACAATTTACAATTTAACTTTTCAACTGATTTTTTTAAACACATTTTCACTCATCCGTCGTTATCCTACCATACCTGAAACACCGCACGCAACACATTTGCTCACCTTTATTTTAGTGGGAACAGTGAGTCTGTGTCTTTGATGCGCTGTAGAAAGGAATAAACGCAGATCGTCTTTTACCCGCAGCCGTGACCGGTACTTGCTTTTAATCGTATGTGTATGTGTATGGTATGATGCCTCGGTTGCCCTGGTATTTACAGTACCAAATGTCTGGATGGCTTTCTTCTGGGACTGCAATTCATTAAGCCTCCTATCAAAAAACTCCCGCGGCTTGGTTGTTAAAATGTGGCGCCGGAGTTTACATGGTCGCATACTGTCGTTAGCTAGCACCTCTTTGCAAATAACACACTGTGGCAGCGGAGCATCGTCAGGACCAATGCATGAAAAACCAAACCTTAAATAATCAGGGTCATACTTCCTCCGTTTTCTGCTCGCCTCTGTGCCCACTCTCACTTTCACCTGAGGCACTAAAAATCGATCCATTTGCTGTAGTTAGCTAACCAGATGATACACTTTTTTTCCTTTCTTTTCGGGACTCCCCTGAAGTCCTCTGGCGCCCCCCTGGGGAGGCGCACCTCACACTTTGAAAACCGCTGCCCTAGGGGATAAATAAAGTATCTATCTATCTATCTATCTATCTATCTATCTATCTATCTATCTATCTAAAGTAATCAGCGTTTCTTCTCAGATCATATTAAGTACTTGATTCATTGTTCTGACGATGTTGCCGTTGATAACCAGCTTCATAGTACCAGTTATCCAGGATGGCCAATGTTAGTTAACCTAGATAACTAAAAGTTATGCTGGACATGTTGAACATGCTTTGTAGTACAGGCCTCGGGTTTGGGGTATCCATTTTGCCACCGCCACTTTTACCTACCATCACTAATCCATCCTTGAGTTCAAGTGAATGTTTGTATCAAATTATGAAGAAATTCCTTCAAGGTGTTTCTGAGTCCCAGTGGACATTTGTGCCAAATTTGAACAGGGTTCACTTGAGGAGTCCTTGAGATATTTTCCAAAGCCGTGTTTTGTGAGGTCACAATGACCTTGACCCTTGACCACCAAAATTGAATCAGTTCTTAAAATTTGGCACAAATATTCAGTTGGACTCAAAGATGAAGTGATTAGATTTTGGGGGTCAAAGGTGGGGTGAACTCACAAAACATCATTTTGGCTTTGTGAATGCAATATCAGTAACGCCTTGAAGGAACTTTATTCAAATCTGGTACAAACATTCACTTGGACTAAAGGACGAACTGGTTAGATTTTGGTGGCTAAAGGTCAAAGGTCAAGGTCATGTTAACCTCAGAAATGACTCTGGACAAACAGGGATGTATTAGTATTATCATAGATTTATATTTTGACTTATTGAGAGATAGAAAGAACAAAAAACGAGAAAAGAAGAATATAAATATACCCCTTACAGAGGTCATGGTCCAGACCCTAGGGAGGAGGCAGACCACCAGTGACAAGCCCCTGTCTCCTAACCTGGACCTCCCAGACCCTCAAGGAGGGAGTTCGTTCTTGTGGGGTGAGAAGGTTTAATTCTCAATGCAGATAACTAGTCAATCCAAAATAAGTTATTCACTGTTTCAGGCTGACAGAAGTAACAACACAAGACACATCTGGGCCTGTATTCACAAAGCATTTTATCTTACCACTAAGAGTTCTCCTAAATCGCACTAAAAGTTTCTAACTAAAGTTTTCTATTAAATTCTCTTCACAAAGCTGCTGAGACCAACTTGTGAGAGAGCGAAAACTCCTGAGCTAAGAGTGTGACTGCGTTGCTATGGCTGATGTCAATTTACATGAACAAGCTTGTTTACAGGAAGCACAGCGATTGGTTGATGAAAAACCATCTGTGCTGGTGAAAACACACCACTAACCCTAAACCTACGCAACATCCCACAGTAATAATAAAAAAACAGTGAGACATAAACGAATACAAATTAAATAGTAACAGATTAGGTGCTGTTTATAAAAGTAGTGCATTCTCCAAAATACATCCATATGATCAGGTTTGTGTCGACCTGGGAACATTTAATTTTGTTGTAAAAACTTGCATTCAATTCTCTAGAGTGAAAAAAAAGCTCTCCTGTCATGAACTACCTAACTAAAGCTAACTGGCAGTTTAGTAGCCACAGCCTGTTGTAGCTGCACCTTTTCTAATGTAACTGTGGTCCCGGCTTTTGGTTGAAGTGTGAGAAGATTTCCCCTGTCTTCCACCAGGTAACATCCAGCTGGAATATGATCCTTTCAAACAGCTGCCTCAGGTCACCCCCCATTCAGATCCATATGAATCTTGTGTAGATCCCGGACACTGTACAACAATGTCTACAACTGTATAGGCAGCATCGAATACAACCTGTGTGTTGATGGTGTGATTTTGTTTTTATGTTTACAATTACCTCCTCCTCCTTTGGTGATGCAATCATTTTTACATGCGTTCCATCTGTGGCACCGATCACACCTGGTTGACCGGCCATGAAGCTGCTTTATTTCTCTGTAGTTGTTGAACATCTAAAAGAAATCGTATGAATTGTCGTATGATGTCGGGTCAGAGCGCATTTATTGTTTGGTGAACACATCAGCTTTTCTCTGTTGCCAAATAGCAGCGTTGCCAAACACTTCATTTCCGCACTGATTGTGTTTTTTCAGTTGGTAACAGATGTTATCGCATCCCTCGCACACTCCACAATTATCATTATTCCCTCATTACTGAGTTGTATCTTTTAAGTAATTCAGCATCTTTTAAGGTTTGAAGAACATTGCAATTTAGAATGACATCAGCCCTTTAAGATTAAGATTCTTTGGTCTTAATGAGTAATGAGTCCTCTCGACTACTTCTAAGTTCTCCCAGACGTAGGAGTTACTTTTAGTGGCTTTGTGAATTACTCTTAGTCAAAAAAAGCCCATTGTCTTTAAGGAGTTTCTTCTAAATCAGCAAGTTAGGAGATACTTTAAAGATGCTTTGCGAATACAGGCCCTGATCTTTAGAATTTGTTGAATAAAGACATGTTTGGTGTGGATGTACTTTGAGGGAGAGGTCACCCAAGGAATCAGTAAGCAAATAGTTTTTTCTATCAATCTTTGAAAAATGTATGATGCATAATTACCACTATGGCCTGGCTTTGAGCCAAGAGAGAGACAACACTGACACACGCACACACGCGCACGTGCACGCACACACGCACGCACGCACACACACACACACACACCACACACACACACACACACACACACACACACACAAAAGGTCAGTTCAAAAAGCTTTTATCAGCAGAGCTCCTGTTTGCTTTTCTCTCTCTTTAATCACTTCTCTCCATCTCTCTCCTCCCTCCAGTCTCTGATCATCTGTCCCCAGAGAATTCCCTGAGAAAGATATATCCCTGCTCTCCAGTCCTGTAAACACAACAACAGCATTTATAGGCAGAAGTTTCAGAGGGGAGGCCAATAAATCAGTGAGATACACTGTGATAACTGGGCTTTCAACTCACTCACGGTGTGTTAGCTTACCTTTAAGTGGTTAAATATCACCAGCATGTGTGTGCTATCTAGTTTTTGCTATTGCTACATAGCCAAAATTAGCATTAACAGCTGTTTACTTACCACTCTAGAAGAATTGTGAGTTTAGCATCAAACTTGACTGGTAGATGTTTTCACTGGGGACCCTGAAGACCAGCACAGCAGTAATTCATGAGAACACACAAACAGCCATGAAGCCGCTCTGTAATGCCTCTCTTTGTTTTTCTGTTTGCAGGAGCAGATCTCCTCGTACTCAGCCCCGCTGACCGACTCTCACTACTGTTTTTTCATTTGATCTCCCGGCAGGAGGTAAAGCAAATGCTTCCAACACCGCCCCTGCTTGTGTTCCCACAGTGCTTTATTTTGAGTCCAAACAGATGACCATGCAGGTATGGTTATCTTGAACCTAAGCCCACGTCCTCCCCACTGCAGACTTTGAAGTCCACATCAGAGGTGTAAAACACTGACAGCGTGCTTCTCCTCTTTGTGAACCCAGGGGCTGGATGGGAGTTGAACAGCTCAGTCATGTTGCTTTAGGGATGAACAATATTGTAATTTACTTGAAACTGACACATACACTGTGCCTCCATAACCGTTCATTTTACACAATCATTTCATAATAACGCTACTAGTTACTTCTTTATCTCAGTTACATACACAATAAAACCCATGCAGATTTATTTGTTTTACTTCACTATCCTTTAAAAATGAATTTAAAAAACATGTAACATTTTATAGTAAGGGTACAAAACAAAATGCATAAGTAATACAGCAGTTCTGATGCATTATAAATTCCTGCTCACAGACAAAACCAGATCTTCACTGACATTTTCAGCAACATATTTCTCCACATATCATTTTATGTTTTATATATGTTTGTATAAAAAAACAAATTTTCCTTAGAAAACAAACTCCTGATGGTTGTATGGATATTAAAGGTTTGGAAGATACACTCACAAAGCATGTAACTGAGAAACAGAACTGAAGTCAATGCCAGGGCTAAATTGGCAATGAAATGTTGTGCCAGCAGTTTAACGCAGAACACATTGCAGTGCAAACAAGTGAACTCTAAAACAGATGTTTTTTTTTAATGCTGATCTGGTATCAGAGAAACAATAACTTTTGTTTGTCTCATTTACCTGGCTTTGCTCTGGTTTTGCATCACTCTTTATACACGGGTTGGATTACTCACACTCACTACTGGGAAAGTGAAAAGACACATTCCTAACTGTTGCCCCTGAGCACTGGCCTGAAGCCCCCCACCCCCCTCCTTCTGCACAGATCACTCTAAACTCCTCGGCAACAAATGAAATGTACCTACTTTACACCAGACTAGATTAACACAAAGTGCTAAAAGAGTGTTGATTTGTGGTTGATAAGCTTTAAATATTTCACAAATTTGAAACGACTTCAGTCTTTAGGTTTTAATTACACCTGTTTGACAAGTGAGACCGCGGAATAACAAGAGTCAGGAAATGTTTCCCTTTAACTCCTGAACCAGAAGCTTTGATTCAGAGTCCAACTCCAGCCTCCAGTTCAGATCCAAATCTCTGAGTGTGTGCTGCCAACAGCCAGTTAGCTGCCAAGCAAGTTAGGAAACTGATGTAGCATGATTGCATGTAAACGCAAAAGACACATGAGGACGTGTATAAACACACACACACACAACCACACACACACACACACACACACAGTCAGCATGTTCAATGCCATCTAACTTACAACTGAGATCTGTCCAGTCATTGGCTGTTTAAGGCGAATGGATCAATTGGTCCAGTGTGTATGAATAACACAAGGTGAAGTTCCCCTGTGGCTTCTGTCTGAACACAGGCTGACATTTGTCAAACACTCAGCTTCTTCAGGCTTTTCAACCAGGCTCTCTGCAGCACGTTGTTGATCCTGGCTCCACACAATCCAGCTTCATCCATTAAATATACACATGCACACATTCCTGTTAGAACAGCATGTAGTGTGCGCTCTGGACATCACTGCTCACATTTCATCTTCATACATACTGCTTTTATGGGTGATTTAAAGGGCCATTTCATTGTAGCATGTAGCACGTGTGTAGCATGATTAGAAGCAGAGATGATGATCAGTGTGATATGTTAACTCAATAAAGCTAAAATGATGAGAGGGACATAACAGAGTTGAAGAACAGCATTGTTTGATGAGTGGTTCATTAGTGGTTGGTGGTTTGCTGAAAACACAAGCACTGAGTGAGGTTATAAAAGGGTAATGGCTTATACCTGGATTCACCAGTGCACTTATGAACAAACACTGAGTTCATTCAGTACTTCTCCTGTCCCACCCAATGTGTCGACCCGCGGCAGGGATATGGCATGAAACCTGAGGCTGAGAAGAGGATCCGCTGGGTCCTGGACCTGCTAATGTGCTGAAATCCCAGGGTTTATTCAGCTGGAGCAGCTGGAGGATTGACCTGCACTAACATAGGACCTGTTCAGACCTGGTATTAACATGCGTCTTCAGTGATCCGATCACAAGTGGTCAGCTCTAAGTACATCAGTTCACACCTGGCTTTATAATTCATCCTTACATGCTTCTCGATTGACCTCTAGTGATCGGATCTCACTTCCCTGCTTTATATGCAAATAAACAGCTATGAGTTGTAGTTTTTAGCCAATCGACAGACGGGTCCATTGCCATTGTGCTTGTGTGTGTGTGAGTGAGAGAGAGCAAGCGACAGAGAGAGAGCGAGCGGGGCACGTAGGGGTTGAGCGAATGAATGAGCTGCACGCACGTCTTACAGTGAAATAAAGTTTAAAGTATTAATTAAAAGCTGTGTGTTTTGATTTCTGGTACTAAAAAGAGGATTGATTTCAGCTGTTCGGCATGGAAGGCATGTATTATATCTATGGTACTAAAATGCTGCCAAACGGCAAGGAACTGAACCAGAAACTGTGAGTTTCACTTTAAATTAGTTTCATCCCTTTATTCCTTGAGGTTACATTTCGTAATCTGTCGACATCCATGCTGGTGAGATTTTCGAACATTTACCTGATGTTTGTCATCTGGAAAACACAAATGTGAACATAATACACTTATTGGACATGTGCGTCTGTCCTGGAGAGTTAAGATTAATAAGACAAACCACCCAAAACCAAACCACCCAAACCTAAACCAACCCAGACCAAACCAATTTAAACCAAACCAACCCATCCCATCCAAAACCAAATCAATCTAAACCAAACCAAACAAAACAAAACCAAACCAACCCAAACAAAACACACCAGCCAACCCAAACAACCCAAACAACCCAAACCAAACCAGTTTGGTCTAATGTTTCCAGGTCGCTTAGCTGTTACCCTGCTGCTAACAGTGGATTATCAAACCAGAGAAGCTTCAACGATCAGTAAGTATGGTTCCTCTTGCTACAATAAGCTGGCAGTGAATTGAGAGCCATGTTATCAGCTAAATAGTTCCCACATTTCACTGCTCCAACATCAACAGCTGATCAGGCGGAACTGGTTCGCTGGACGTTATCAGGCTTTAACTACAGAGTGAAAACTGAGCTCACAAATCTGATGGGTTGAGGCTAAAACCATTTCAATACATTAAAAACATCAATCCACACTGAAGTTCTTTTATAACTGAACTATCTTTCATTCAGAACAGAACCAAGAATGTTTCCACTTTGACAGGTTGTATAGTTTTAGTTGTTTTTTCCAGTGTTGCTGACATCCCACTGTGAGCCTGTGTGTGCCTGCATAGAGATGGAAATAATATATGTATGAGTCACATTTGATCATGTTTTCGTGTGTTTGTTTTGCACTTAATGTAATGTGTGGTAATCAGAGACACTGACAGTCAAGAGGGGATCGCTGTGCCCTGTCATATCCACGATGAGACGGACTGACAGATGGACAGACAAAAAGAGAGAAAGCAAACAACCTGCAAATGTTTCTGTGACTGTGGACAGACGAGCAAACTTCCTGTGCACATCATCTGTTCCATCAAAGCTGGCTACGATGGTTTGTCTCTAACAGGCGCTAAATATCAATCAAAACCCTCATAACGTCCAACAGGATGAAGTTCTTAAAACAACATGCTGTTAGTGTCAGAATCCAGCAAGTCTCAGAACAGCAGGAGGGAGGAGGACACTTAAAAAGCTCCCTATGTTTACTGAGAGTCTCTGTTTCCCCTCTATTGTTGACTACTACATACACAGACTTACACAAAGACAAGTGTGTGTGTGTGTGTGTGTGTGGGGGGGGGGGGGGGGGGGGTGTCTATCTATCAACAATTTCCTGTGGCTCCTCTTTGCACATTCCTCTACACTATTTAATTTTCCATTTACTGTCAAATAAAACACAACTAAGAGGGAAACTACATCAACTTCATGTTTCTGTTATTTCAGTTCAAATCAAACACACACACACACGCACACACACACACACACACACACACACAAATCAGTGTCATTTTCCTCCGTCAACACTGTCTCACTTTTCACCTTCTCTTTCACAGCCCGCTCTGTCAGAGCACTCCAGCTCCACCTTTGAAGGAAAATATTTCAACACAGGGCGACTCCTCAACAGAACAGCTGAGAGCAAACAAGCAGAGGAGACTCAGAGAGGATGAGGATGAGGTCAAATCAACACAGTAACCTTACCAGGTTCTGTTGAGCCACAGGCTGCTTCTCACAGTGGGGATGACAGAGTACAGATAATAGTTTTGAAAGAGTTGGGAAACACTGGTGCATGGTACAATATTTAAACCAACACATTCAGAGGATGAAACAGTGTGTGTGTGTGTTTTCTGCTTGGAAAAAGCATAAGTCATTATTTACAGAACTAAACACTGACCAAACAAAGCTGACGTCATTAAAAATAACTGTGATTTAATCTCTATACAATATCACTGAGAAAAAAAAGAGGTGACTAAAATGGAGTTAAAAAATAAAACTTAATCAACTATGTCAATATAGGCAAAATAAAAAAGACTTTTCTTTTATTTGATGGCTGTGCTTCACATTCCTCTTCCTGTGCGTCTGAATCATCTTCCTGGTGGCTTTGGACAGCAGTGCACGTGTGAATGCACTGTCAGCAGTAACAGCCTGTACAGCCATGCAGCTCGGAGTGTGACATTTCAAATATAATGTTGCCAAAAGTGAATGTGTGAAGATGGTCAAGGTCTGTTGGACAGTTTGCAGGTCACTGGAATGTTGGATTTCTCTTCATTATAAATTAATTTCTAATTAAATACAGAAAATGTCACTAAAATGTCACTGTCTCCACTTGCAGCTGCTACAATGATTAAAAAATAGATTAAATATAAAACTGAACATTATGGTGGTTTGTAGAGGATTTGTGGAGGGCTGTTGGACAGGGCTCTTTATGATTGTGTGGAAACTCAGCGTTGGGGATACCAAACAGAAAGATAAGATCACAGCAATGATTGACTCATACTACAAGTTAGCTCAATATTTTCATCGTCTTTCATGTCTGGATATATTGATTAAATCAGTAACACTTGTGCAGTGCCTGTTCAAAATGTGGGTGTCGACAGGGCTCATTGCTTACACTCAGTGTGTATGTCCATCTTGTTTGTTACTGTTGGACCAGGAAGAGCTGTCACAGTGTAGCTCCGCCTTTTTCTTCACTTCCAGTAACATGCAGAAACACAGTGTTTGAAGTTTTCTCAGGAAGTGTTCACTGAAAAAACTTTACAGCCAACACTGAGCTCCCTCTGGTCCTCAGCAACACACCCACCAAGTCTGGAGTCGATGATGAGCGGTGGATGAAGAGTTAAATACAGACAGAGATTCCTCAGGTTATAGTTAGACCAGACCAGACACCCCATTCTTAATCATACTACCTCTCACTTTCAGGCTTATTTTCATTTTTGTTTTCATTTGACCTAAAATTAGTCGGATCTTATTTGAAAGCATTTTTCTGAAATTGGAAATGCTCATTCTTGGTCTTGACTAAACTAGACGAGTAAGACAAGGCTAAAATATTTTGAAGAGTTTCAGTTGATTGACTAAAAATGAAAAGGATGAAGTTGACTAAACTAAAACTAAGGATCTTAGGACTAAGACTAAATTCAAAAATAGCAAAGATTCACACCACATAGGACATAATGATGTGATGTTGAGAAAGTAAAGTTATGACTCATCTGAGGTGCATGAACAGCAAACGTACAGCAAGGCTGCAAAATAAATGGGTTAGTCCATAGTCCATAGTAACTAACTGCCATCCGAGTGTGTGTGTGTGTGTGTGTGTGTGTGTGAAACTATATAAATGCAGCCATATCGCAGCGAGGCTGCTTCCATCATGTCGTGTTTCATGTTACAGGCCGGGAGTGGATTTGAAATCATTCACATTATTGCAAATGTTAATTAAGTTTTTATTTCTGGAAGTTGCAGTTTCACCTCAGCTCTCTATACTCAGTCTTACAGCCCACCCCCTTCCACAGAGGTGCCCTGATCAACAAGGTGGAGTTGCCAGTGCAGCAACATGGACCTTATCCCTCACTGGCTTCCCACCAGCAAATATGGTGTTCATTGGGATGTAGAAATTTATTTTTTTCCTCTCAGTTTGGATGGCAGACATTAAGATGATATGATAACATTTTAAAATGTAGCAGCATGTTAAACTTTTTTTTAGGTTAGTGTAGGATATGCAAACCTGGATCTGAAATCAGATGATGTTACTTTTACCTCAAGGTTTTACTTTGCATTATATGTAACATAAAACAGCGTGTTTTCCTGCTGGGGAGCATGCGGCATGTAGCTACTGTGTACAGATGTTTTGTAAAGATGAACATGTAGACGTTTTATTGTCCAATAGTCCATTTGACTTTATTCCCTGTTTAGCAGCTTGACAGGAAATCTTTCATGGGACACTAAATTTGATTAAAAGGGGCCAATAAATAAGCTCATCCTCCACACACACGAACACACACGCCCACACACACACACACTCACACACACACACTCTTACAAACACACTGCACACAAGTGCTATCAGACATTTATCTCAGCACATCCCAACAGAGTAGCAGCAACATACAGGGATGAGGATCAGCTGAAAACAGCACTGATTTTCTAGCACCAGTGTTATTTCATTCCTCAACACATAGTCTACATATAAGTATAAAAATATTCACCAGTCTTTGTTGTCCATGTCTTCCATTCATATTTACATATGATTTGAATGTCATGTCCTTTTATTTAAACCAAAGTTACTCAGTCTGGAGCAAGGACCATTTCACACAAACATTGTATTAACAATCCAGGTCAGTTCTTTGTGCTCATGCAGGATGCTGATGATATGCAGGAGAAATTGTGCTTTTGAATTACAAAGCACAGCTTCCATCTGCTGTCATCCTCTCCCCGTTGCGACTCCACACTCCCACAGTGTCAGTACTCCCTGGCTTCTTTAAGCTCCATCTGAAACACTTGTTCAGGTGGGTTATCTGCACACTCCAGCCCATTATTGGGCGGCCTTACTGAGTGAAACCGACTCCAGTCCCCTTTGCACAGGATCCAAGGTAGTACGTCCACCTTGTAATGCAGATCTGGTGAAAACTCTGTGCTGATTAAGTTTGGTGCTCCAGCTCCTTTCCCTCTTGTTATCAGTCTCATCTGATCATTGTAGCAGCAGTGCTGTGCCGCTAACGTTGTGCTGTCGTACGACAGCATTGAGCGGATGCAGAATCTGGCTGAAGGTTTGTAGATGTCCAGACGTTCTTTGGGTCCACTCGCATCCCTCCAACGGTAGGTCTTGTGAAGTTTGGTGTCCTGGATATTGACTGCGCTGTAAACAGCCTCAGAGGGGTAGGAGCAGGGGCAGCTAGGCAGCTCTGTGAGCACCTGGTGCAGGTACTTCTGGAGGAAGTCATTCTTACAGCTTAGCCACTTCTCACAGCTGTCTACATCTGTCGGGGTGGGGGAGGGCAAAAAGGATAAGCAATAAGTATCAGCATACCTTAGTCTTCATCCTACACCTCAACATCTTGTAACAGCTCAAGGGCCCGCATATTTTAACTGCCCAACACCCAATCATATTGAAGCAGGTACATTGTGGCAGCTATAACATAACACTTCTCACTATCACTCTGCAGCTCGTGGCAAGAGTTAAATATTTACAGCCCAGCAGAAGAAGGAGAAACAGGAGGAAGCCATGAAATCCTGGCTTGTTTTGATTAAAGGAATCAGAGTTCAAGTCTTCCCAGACGGGTCAGTCTAAGTATTCAGAAAAAAAGAGGGAGGAAGCTGTGAGACGCAAAAAAGTGATTTTAATCTGCTCAACATGTGCATGAATACAGGCACTGAATGGTACGTTGAACAGAAAAGACCTGGATCAGCAGCTACATTGGAATGCAACGTATTTCAGGCTCTACACTCTTCCTCAGGTGGCATCTCACGGCTCACGGCTCCCTCCCATTTGTCTCAGTGGTTTTGATTAAAAGAGAGAGTGTCCATTTGAAACCGACAGGCCCATTCTAAAAACACGAAAGTATGATTGAGAGTATGGATTAAAAGGTTTTCTCTACACAGTGGATGCAGGGTTGAGACACTCTCCTCTCCTGCTGTATCCTTTGCTTGAGTGAAAGAACGATCACATTCTCTGGCTGGTGCTGAGCAGCAGGAGAGCAATAAAATGGAAAGTAAAAAGCAAATCAAACGTTAGTGGGAGGCCGTCTCTGTGTTTCATTGTGTCTCTGACGGACCTGGTGCAGCAGCTCTCAGCATGCTGGGAAGGGAGAAGTCTTAATATGAAAACCAGGCTTTTCACAGTGTCTCTGTAACACAGCACTGAATAAAACAGGCTAACACCAATTCAAAACATGGAGCCTGTTGACTGTTGTGTGGATGCTTGGACCAATACACACACACACACACACACACACTATACGTACTTGTGTTCAGGAAATCAGTGGTGTTGGTGGTCTGGACTGGGGTCAGTACAGTCACTGGAATCACAGTTTCTACATGACAGAGGCAGGAAGAGGAGCGACAAACATCAACACACATACACTCAGATGTTCTTCTCCAGGCTTTTAAATACACACAATTTTACAAACAAGAAAATAGGCTGCGCTGCTTTTTTAACTACAACCCTGCCAAGAGCTGTAAGAGATGCTCAGTGAACATTTTTAAACGATGAACACAAAAAGACGAAAACCTATTTATTTATTTGGCTTTTAATTAATTATCTCATACTTTACTATTCTTACTGGTTTCTGGTTTTATTGTCATTTGCATATTTTATCATCTACTGTCTTTTCAATGTCTACTTTCATTGTCCATCAATCCGCCCTTATCTTATTGTACTGTTTGATTTCTATGCCTTTACCCATTCTCATGGACATGATATCTCAGAAAGACCTCGACGGAACTTCTTGAAATGTGGCACGACCATTCACTGGGACTCAAGGATGAACTTATTAGATTTTGGTGGTCGAAGGTCAAGGTCACGGTGACCTCACAAAACACGGTTTTGGTCGTTTGAACGCAATATCTCCGTAACGCCTTGAGGGAATTTCTTCAAATGTGGTAAAAACGTTCATCTAGACTCAAGGACAAACTGATTCGAATTTGGTGGCTGAAAGTCAAAGTTCAAAGGTCAAGTTGACATTGACCTCACAAAACGTGGTTTTGGCCTTGTGAACGCAGTATCTCCAGAACGCCTTGAAGGAATTTCTTCAAATTTGGCACAAACGTTCCACTTCCAAGGGTGAACTGATTAGACTTTGGTGGTCAAAGGTCAATGTCACGGTGACCTCAGAAAACACTTTTTAGCTATTACTCAAGACTTCACACAGCAATTGTGACAAAATTTCACACAAATGGTTCATATTTTATATGACTCTGGATAAACAGGGATGTAACCTGATCTGAGTGGCGGAGGCAGACACCTCTGGAAACGATGACGTAGACACCCACGGTCGCTCCCTGATTGTCAAGTCAGCGCCAATTCACAACAGAAGTTATCTCAAGGCACTTTCCAAATAGAGCAGATCTAGACTTTCTCTTTATAATATTATTATTTAGACCCAACAATTCCCACTAAGAGCAGCACTAGGCGACAGTGGCAAGAAAAAACTTCCTTTTAAGAGGCAGAGCAGAACCGGACTCAGGGTGGGCGGCCATCTGCCTCAGCCAGTTGGGTTGAGAGACAGAGAGAGAGAGAGCAAGAGAGAGCACAGAGGAAAAGAACAAAAACATACAGTGATAGCAATATTAATAATAGTGATAGTAGTGGAAGTAACAGCGATAGTAATGTAGTGGCAACTGTAGTGCACCTACTGATAAAAATAGTAATGACAGCTAATAACACTAATAATAATCATTATTAATTATAGTATATTTAGCAGGTTTAGCAGCAGGTCAACATTTTGGGTCAATGTTACAATAGCACAATACCACTGCATATTTCAGGAGAAACCTTTCAAATGTGGATACAGGTACTAAACTTGGCACAAATCTTTCCTGGGTATTACTCTTTTGATAAAAAACATTAGCCACTCGAAAATTCAAGATGGCAAGGAAATGTCACTTTTCACCCACAGAAAAAAAAAGCATCTTTATCCTTGTATCCATATTTGAAAGGTTTTTGCAGTTATCTGCTGCACTACTGATGCTACAATGAGGAAGGCTGTGGTTTATTTGTAACTGGTAGTCTGCTAGAGAGGTGTGGTTGACACCCAGGCCTGGTGTGATATTAATTCACTAGTGGCACATCTATCTACACATGTGTTAGGGTTAAGGTTAGGAGTAACTTGGCAGATCAACTAAAAATCTAACTTCTTATCAGATCTGGAAATATCAGAGAGAACATTTTTAGGTTCTACAGTGATGAGGTAAAGTTTTATATTTCTTTTGCTATTAAAGTAAGAGCGTAACAAAAGAGTAACAAAAGGTTGTTAAAAGCTGTTCAACAGGACTGAGTTATACAGAGTTTCTGCTTCATACCAGCACAGCTCTCCAGGCCACACGTGCGTGACTCAGTGGCAGTGCAGGCGTAGCCACAGGGACGGGTGCGTTTCTGGGTGCCGTGTCCACAGGTTACGCTGCAGGGAGCCCAGGGGCTCCACTCCTCCTCATACTCTGAGAATCACAGGGAGAAAAGATGGATGAAAGGGAGATAGCACCAAGGGGAAAAAACAAAACTATGGAGTAATATATTAAGTGCAAGCTTTGAAGTTTGCCGTGTGAATTCCTCGCCCAGCTGGTGTGTGTGTTATGTAATTAAAAAGCGGCTGAGAAGAGCCGGGTAACGACAGCGTGGGACCTCTGAGTCATGATCCTCTGTATTTAAACAACACTTGCAGGGGGGTAGAAAGAGGGAGAGAACTTCAAAAGACTGGGACGGGGGAGGGGGTGAGGGTGGGGGTGGGTAAGGGGGGCTAGCAGGAGTGAAAGTCTTCTTGGAGTGAGAGTGATGATGGCTGTATGCTAGCAAAACTCACTCACTCAGCTTTCAGAGGAGTACAAACTGAGTTATGTTCCAACATTTTATCAACAACTGCAGCTTAATGCTCCAGCTGAATTAATACGTTCGTGTCGAACTGTATATTCAAGATATTCCTGAAATAAAAGCTCAAAATCATATTGTTAGATCACGTGTGAATAGGAAATGCAATAATCAATACCTTGTAAAAAGTTGTGAAGAATAAAATAAAGCCTTTCGAAAAACACTGGCACTGCTACTAAATGAATAGTTGAGGGAATTATAAGGTTCAATCTGCATTCTGAGCGGTTTTGAGCTTCATAGTTTTTGCATTCCAAATAGCAAAACTTATGTGGAGCAGGTTTCTTTCATACATGAAAATAACAGACATTGGATATACAATATCAAAATCCTATAATTTGGAGTATTTGGAAAAGGTTAAATGCAGATAGAACCTTGTAACCCTGAGAACTCGCTTTCTGCTTGAAATGATTTGGTTCTATCTTGCAAAACATGAAAACAAGCAATGATTTTCAGTTTACTCATGATCAGTCATAATTAGACATTTATTTCTTGTTTTATGATGAATTATTATGTTAGATTAGATAATTAGACACATTAGATGTAGGAATTAGATATATGAGTTTAAGTTTTCTTTAGGTTATACAGCAAGTAAGTATAGCAGTATAAATGAATGGAATTAGTGTTTATCGTGTGCCTAAGACCTCATCAATTAAAATGTAGACTATCTAATTACCTACATGTATTATGTGGCTAGCATGCTAACAGTGAAAATAAACTTCTCAGCAAGATCTGAAACAATTGAAAAAAGACTGAACTTGCATTTGCATTGCTGTCCTTCTTATTGACATTTTCTCATCTCCACTGAGTTTTGTCTTGTCTGCCCCTTTTCCCGCTCACTGAAAAGTGAGGTGACCTGACAGAATGCAGACAAGACCACCAACAGCTTCTGCTACTCTAAATGCTGATTTACTCAGAAATAGAACCTTATAAAACCAAGTTAGAGTTTGACTTTGGAGATAGAACCTTTTTTGTTTTCACAATAAGAAGTCCAAAAATGCATAAAACTAAAAGAAACACCTCACATAATGTTAACAGGTTGTCACTGAAGGAAAATACACTGCCTGGCCAAAAAAAGTCGCCACCAAAAAAAAAAGTTCACACACTCTAATATTTCGTTGGACCGCCTTTAGCTTTGATTACAGCACGCATTCGCTGTGGCATTGTTTCGATAAGCTTCTGCAATGTCACAAGATTTATTTCCATCCAGTGTTGCATTAATTTTTCACCAAGATCTTGCATTGATGATGGTAGAGTCTGACCGCTGCGCAAAGCCTTCTCCAGCACATCCCAAAGATTCTCAATGGGGTTAAAGTCTGGACTCTGTGGTGGCCAATCCATGTGTGAAAATGATGTCTCATGCTCCCTGAACCACTCTTTCACAATTTGAGCCCGATGAATCCTGGCATTGTCATCTTGGAATATGCCCGTGCCATCAGGGAAGAAAAAATCCATTGATGGAATAACCTGGTCATTCAGTATATTCAGGTAGTCAGCTGACCTCATTCTTTGAGCACATACTGTTGCTGAACCTAGACCTGACCAACTGCAGCAACCCCAGATCATAGCACTGCCCCCACAGGCTTGTACAGTAGGCACTAGGCATGATGGGTGCATCACTTCACCTGCCTCTCTTCTTACCCTGATGCGCCCATCACTCTGGAACAGGGTAAATCTGGACTCATCAGACCACATGACCTTCTTCCATTGCTCCAGAGTCCAATCTTTATGCTCCCTAGCAAATTGAAGCCTTTTTTTCCGGTTAGCCTCACTGATTAGTGGTTTTCTTAAGGCTGCACAGCTGTTCAGTCCCAATCCCTTGAGTTCCCTTCGCATTGTGCGTGTGGAAATGCTCTTACTGTCACTATTAAACATAGCCCTGAGTTCTACTGTTGTTTTTCTTCGATTTGATTTCACCAAACGTTTAAGTGATCGCCGATCACGATCATTCAGGATTTTTTTCCGGCCACATTTCTTCCTCGTAGACGATGGGTCCCCACTATCCTTCCAGTTTTTAATAATGCGTTGGACAGTTCTTAATCCAATTTTAGTGGTTTCTGCAATCTCCTTAGATGTTTTCTCTGCTTGATGCATGCCAATGATTTGACC